>NC_080764.1:28560890-28863920 GCF_020826845.1 Diceros bicornis minor | reverse complement strand
TCAGGCAGATTCCAAAATTCTGAGAAAGAAAAAACACTGTTCCTTTAGGAAATGTTCTTCTCTTTTGTCATTTGGAACAAATCATTTACAATCTCAAAGTGTTTTTCATAATATATCTTAGAAAAAAAAGATCAAGTTGCATGTTAGTAAGCATTTCAGAAAGAATCTTATCTCTGCAAATCACTAGTCATATTTCATTGCTTTGGCAGAACAAATGAATAGGAAGTATTTGTTCCCATAAAAGCACAACCCTTACTGCAAGAATTCTGAAATTTGACTTGGTTGATAGCGGAAGGATTCTGCCTCTGACCACAAAACTTTGACCTTTTCCATACCTTAGGGTTGAGGGTCTCAACCCTAAATGGGAGGATTAGGCACATTTTTTAATTCTACAAGATGGGGCAGTGTTCTCAAAAGCAGTAAAAGGTGAATGACGATTTTTAAAAAGTGAGTTTTGGAAAAGCGAAAGGCATTTCTAGAGTTATTTTACTACTCACTGAGTCACCCTTTATTGCTATGTCGCCTTTGAGTGGCAACAGCCCTGACAAGTGTTCTAATTCACTGTTCCCACAGAAAGGTGGTATTTCTTAAGAACAGAGAGTGGGATACACATTGCCCAACTCATTTTTCAGGGCCTTCTGCCACACATACATAAAAATGTGTATTCTCAGCTGGAGGGGGAAAATCAATTTCATATATTGATCAAATTCTGGTAACACACCATGAAAATTCATGGAACATCACTGTGCCATGCACCCAGCTGCAGAACTACTGCCTTAGGTCTGGCCTGAAGAAACAGCTTTCCCTGGCTAAGGACTGCTAACCCATATTTGTGGCTGAGTGTCTCGGCTGGTTAGTGTAGGGGAGTGTTTTCAAAGTGCCTCATGAATAAGAGATGAATTTTACTAGTGTATGGACAACAGCAGTAACTAAAATAGAATCATATGGTTCCTTTTTCAATTCTCTTTAACCCTTCTGATCACATCAAAGAGAAAATTTCAGTATAGTACTATGTGTTTATCACCTCTCTTCTTAAGAGTGACACAGAGAGAGGGAGCAAGAACGTCTTAGATTCAGAGGTTTCAGTGAACCATCTTGTCTTGTTAGGATTTAACAGCATTGGTTTACTTTTCTTGTGATTTTTTTTTTTACAAGCGTGGTATTTATACAAGTGCCTTCTATTTCTGACAAATGACACTAGTTGTGCAGCATAGTGGCGAAGCACATGGCAGCTTGCTCCCCTCAGAGCAAGAGAGGAGAGAAAGAGAGGTGGGGGGTGGGGGTGGGGGTGAAACCCATGACAGAAGCCAGAGTCTTTTTATTACTTAATCTCAGAAGTGACATCCCATTGCTTTGCCACGTTCTATTTGTTAGGTGTGAATACCAGGAAGCAGGGGTCATTTGGGCCATCTTAGAGGTGGCCGCAGGGATATATTGCAATTACCTCTTTTGCTTCTTTTCCCCAATGAATAGAACGCCCCACGGAGGCAGAGAGAGTGTCTTGTTCATTGTGGTATTCCTAGTACACGGCACAGAGCTGAAACCTAAAACTGCTCAATAAATATTTCTTTCAAGGAAACAAGGAAGGAAGGAAGGAGAAGGATGCAAGGAAGAATCAAAGTTAGAAGAAATGCTAATCTCTAGAGAGCGGGGTTGGTTCTTTAGAGAAAGAAAACTCAACCATGAGAAGCACTCTGGGAATGGAGTCAGTACTTCCATCTCTTCCGTAGGCCTGAGCATAAATGAGCCTCCAGGGAAATGGAAGCTACTCTGTGAACAGACACCACCCACCATCCTGCTCCCAGCATAGCTTCTGTGGATGCTGAACAGGTGAGCCAAGAAATTGTGTTGAGAGCCACCCATGGAAAGGCAGCCCTGATGGGGTCCCTAATAGCAGATATACAGGCTCTGCTGAAGGAGCTGAGGTCATTGAAGGGCAGACAGGGAGAACTCTGAGGTGCTTTTGTTCACTTGCAGAGAGCAGTGAGAAGTTATACTGAATGTGTATAGGCCGCTTTGTCATTTAAGGTTATAAAATAAAGATCTTGCTTAGTTATAAATTCTTTGTGAACACAATTTTAATGGATCCATAATATGTAATCAAGCAGCTGTAACCTACTCTGTTCAGCCATTACTCTGCTGTTGCATTTATGGGTTGTTCTTCATTTTCCAATGTTATATACAATGCTGTAATGAGTGTTTTTTAAACCTATATTTTCACAATTGTGATTATCTATTTAGGTTAAATTTCTAGAGGTGAAATTACAGGGTAAAGTATATGCACACCGTGTGTGCGTGTGTTTGTGTATACTGTCAAACTGCACCCAGAAATGATGTACAAACTTTCATTCCTGATGGGTGAGTGCCTGTTTCCACACACTTGCTGAGACCAGGTGAAACTAGGGATCAGTTTGCTTTAACTAGACTCGGTTAGTTGTCTGTTTGCAAAAGTAGTTAGACAATGCGTTACTAAGCCCACCCTATTGATAATATCTCTGGCACTTGGGTCACCATGGTAATGGGGCTTAAGTTGTTTTTAGTCCACTCCTTGTCCAGTTCAGGTGGGTTAAGACCACCGACTCATCAACTGGACGTGTGCAAATGCCCCACAGGTGACCCTTTGACATCAGGGGGCGAAAAACCCCACCTCAGATCATGCTAACACCACTATTTTGCGAACATGCATCCTGTGAAGAGCCATGAAGCTTGACTGTGCTTGCACAGATCATCAATTACCTCACTCCTCCTTACCTCCAATCGTCTATTCCCACACTTCAGACCACTCTGCCCCTCTATCCCATAAATATCCCTAATCTCCATTCTCGGAGATGCTGATTTAAGACTTGTTCTCCCATCTCCTTGCTTGGCTCCTTGTGAATAAATACTTTCTGTGCTGCAAAACTCATCATCCAGGTGATTGGCCTACTGTGTGGCAGGCAAAACGAGCCTGATTCAGTAACAATTGTTTTATTTCTCTTTGTAAAGTTGCCAATCTGATAGCTGAAAAATAATAGCTTATTATTGTTTTGATTACATGTTATAGTTGTTGATGCTGCCCACCAAATATTTCTGACTTTCCACTTCCTGAGCATTGATAGGGTTGAATTTCATGGCCTTTGAGGTTAGGTGGGGCCATGTGACCTGTTCTGGTCATTGAAGTGTGAATAGAAATGATATGTATCCCTCTGGGCTGAGTATTTCATTGCCAGTGCAAGACTCTATAGAGCTCTCTTTCAATTTGGCTATTGGTTGCCAGCAATACTCCAGAAAGTGGCGTGGGCCCTATAATTGATTAAGATGGACATGCCATGTTAATCAATTCCATGGAACAAAGCCTCCAGCTAAGCCATGACAGATATGAGCAAAAAATACATTTTGCTATTTTAAGCCACTGAAATTTGTAGTTGAGTGTTATTGTAGTATTAACTTAGACCATCATAATTGATAACATTACACACCTTTAATCTTACTGAGATTGAACACATTTTCCTGTTTATTGACCATTTGTGCTTCCTTTCTTGTGAATTTTCTGTTAATGTCCTTGCATGTTAGCTTTCTAAGTTTATGGTACTCAACTACACATTTGTGAAGGCTGAAACTGATCCCCACTGAGGTATCAGGGAGAATGATGAAGTCTGTGAGATACAACAGAAAGTACAGGTCCAGGGGCCAGCCCCGTGGCTTAGCGGTTAGGTGTGTACGCTCCGCTGCTGGCGACCTGGGTTCGGATCCCAGGCGTGCACCGACGCACTGCTTCTCTGGCCATGCTGAGGCCACGTCCCACATACAGCAACTAGAAGGATGTGCAGCTATGACATACAGTTATCTACTGGGGCTTTGAGGGAAAAAAATAAATAAATAAAACTATAAAAAAAAAAAAAGAAAGTACAGGTCTACCACAATACATTTTTTAAAGTTTTTTTAAGTGATGTCCTTTCATTTCAACGATAAGGTCAAAAAATTAATATGCAGCTATTCTGAATTATTTGAATGGCCACTTTATAACTAAGGGATGCTATTTACTTATATGATCCAAATGGTTTCTTATGGTGTCAAGTACCACTACTTGACACACAGATTAATAAGAAAAGGACAAATGTGGACTTAAAACATAAATAATGTGTTTGCACCAAGTGAGGGACAAATGATGTCTCAGCGTAATATAAGATCAGAGGTTTCAATCAGAATGAGTAAAGAAAATTGTGGGAGCACTGAGTCATCACACAGCCTACATCAGCACAAGTAGGCTCAACTCAAACGAATCTGGCACAGCACTCGGTGCCATTTTTATGTTGTTACTTGTCTCAGTTGTGGTCCTTTGTTTGCAAACGACAGGAACAGATTCTGGCTAACTCAAGCAATGAAGAACTGATTGGAATGATGCAAGAAAATGCATAATTGAAGGAAAAAACAGTCTCAGATGGAACCAGACGAGGGCAGCTCGAGGGATCTCAGTACCAGGAATTCCTGGAATAGTCCATTTTGGAGGCTGCCAGCAAAATGACTCAGCCTCAGCCATCTTCCAACTGTGTGTCTTTATGTTCTGGATTCAAATTCCTGTGTTCATTTGAGTCATGTGCTCATCACTTGGCTGGGGGTGGGGGTGGGGGTGGGAGGAGGATGTATGGGACTTCAAAATGCTCAAGTATCCAGAAGCCTGATGAAAACAAAAGGTTATATATTCTCAAATGAGATGTCCAGGGCCACTCCTAGAGAGTTTGGAGGATTTAGTCCTTCCTGGGCAGGGGAATGCATGGGCCTCTTTCTTATAAAGGCTTCTCCTTGTGAAGGCAAGGAAAGTAAAATGAATACCTGGAGAGGCATTCAGGAAGAACGTGAATTACTCAAGAACAAGCTGCAGCCTAAGAAGAATGCAAAGGAAGGAGGTACTCTTCTGTGAAATGGATGAAGGAAAGGGGAATGGGTAGGGCTGTTTCTGGACAGATGGGCCTCATACTATCTTAGAGTCACATTCAAAGAAAAAGCCATCTTCAGAAAAATAAAATGAAAAGAAACTTAAATCTTTGCTTAGTCTTTTGATTAAATATTTAAATTGGGGTGTATTTTTAATATACAGCAAAGCTCTTTGAAATATACTTTAGTTTAGACACCTTTCTCATCATCAAGTTCTATGTGTCCTGCAGTGGCTTCCCCCCAAAATCATATTCTCCACTGTCTCCCTCTATTTCAGAAAAATTTCTCAGAAGATATTCATTACAATATGCTACTTGACACCTTTTTCATTTTGTGCCTCAGCTCACTTTTATGGATATCAACTGATCCTCTTTGGATTTTTTAAGCTTTATTTTCACTTTACCCTATTTTCTGGATTGTATACAACAAAGAAGCGTCTAGGCAATGACCTAAAAACCAACAGGGGGGCTTAGAGAATGGGTGGGATCCATAATTTAACCATTTCCCTGTAACACTGATTGTGTGTCACCAGTAGTTTTCATTTTCATTTCATTCAAAATATTTTCTCGTTTCCCTCATGATTTTGTTTTTTGGCCTGTGCGTTATTTAGAAGTGTATTGTTTAATTTCCAAATATTTAAGGATTTTCCAGATATCTTTCTGTTGTTAATGTCTAGCTTATTTCTGCTATGGCTCAAAGGCATATTTTTGTATTCTCTTTTGGGGTGGAGAGTTCTAGAAACGTCAATTAGGTGAAGTTGGTTGATCTCCAATTAATTACAGTCTGCCTTCAAATACTGTTAAATCCCACAATAGTATACTCCCAATTCCTGCCTCCCATCTCTGTGCCACTGTTGTGCTACGTTCTGCTTGCATGTTCTATAGGCACATACTACAGTGACACCATTTTTGCTTTAGTGAATCACCTATCTTTTTAGAGAACACAGAACTTAAAAAAGAATTTCATATTTACTTTCATTTATTCCATTTCTAGCACTCTTTGTCTCTCTGTGCAGATCCAAGTTTCTGTCTAATATAATATTGCTTCTGTCTGAAGAAATTCCCTTAACATTTCTAGGAAGGCAGGTTTGCTTATATTCATTTCTCAGTTTTTGTTTGTTGGGAAAAGTCTTTATTTATCCTTTATTTTTGAGTATTGCTCTTTCAGTCCATTAAAGACATCACTCCATTGTGCTCTGACTTGCACAGCTTCTGACAAGAAAACTGCTGTAATTTTTCTCTTTGCTCCTCTGTCATATGTCTTTTTTCTCTGGCTGCTGTAGAGATTTCTCTTTATCCTTAGTTTTGAGTAGCTTGACTATAACGTGTGTAGGTGCTGGTTTTGTTTGTGGAACAACTGTGTCTAAGAGCAATGCTTTTCAAACTTTAGTGTGCATAGGAATCTCCAAGGGGTCCTGTTGAAATACAGATTTGGTTCGATAGGTTTGTGATTCTGCCTGAGTTTCTGCATTTCTATTAAGGTACCAGGTAAAGGCAATGCAGGCAAGGTCTTAGAACACTGTCAGGGGCGGGAGAGGCCAGCAATTTACCTGGCAGCAGTTTCTGGTTTTTGTCTCTCACTGGTCATGTTCATCCCATGGGATGTTAATCCTCCCCCATATTTCTGAGTTGTATTACTGCCCCTTCAGGCAGTCACTGAGGAAGCTGAGCCTCTCGGACCTGGGTGAGAGAGATGATCCCACAGCTGTGGCGGCAACAGAGCCTAGGAGGCTGAAGCAACCATTGGTCATAGAAAATGAGAAAAGGATGGTGACAGCCACAGGAATGAAAGATGGCAGGAGCAAGGTGAACAGCAAGGTCTAGAGGGGGAGGGTAAATGAATCTGCTTAGTTGCATCAACTGAGTCCAATCCCAAGGGAATGCCCTTTGACGGCATGATCTGGAAGTGGCATACAACACCTATTCACACCCCAAAGGCAAGAAGCTAGTCACACAGCCATGGTTAGCTGCAGGGGAGACGGGGAAGTGTTGACTTTAGCTGGGAAGCCATATGCTCATCCTAAACTTCTATTGCTACAGAATTAGAAGAGAGCAGATATTAGAGAGTCAATGAGCAGTCTCTGCCAGAACAACACATGGAACTGTTCTGTATGACCCAGATCATGCCCCAAATGCTTACACCTGATGACCAGATCTCAGAGAACGCCAAACCATGCTAGCCAAGAGATCCAGCTGTTCCACAGGTATTGAAATTAGACGATCCTTGAGGATTGTAAACTAAGTTGTTTTAAAGTAGGGTTGGCAGATTATCAACTATAAATACAGGATGCCCAGTTAAATTTGAATTGCAGAGAAGCCACAAAAAAGTATTTAGTGTAAATATATTCCAAATATTATATGGAACATACTTATACTAAAATTTTATTTTGTTGATTATTTGAAATTCATATTGAACTAGGTGTCCTATATTTTATCTGGAAATCCCATTTTTAAGTGGATTGTAAAGAAAATAGACTTGTAAAGGCACTCTCAGATGGCTTGATGGGGGTATTTTCTTCTCTCTACCATTGAAATCCCTTTTCTCATATATAAGAGATAATCAATTGTGACTAATGTAGGTTTAGTTCTTTTGTGGAAAGTTATGCCAATTTGGTGTGATGACAATCTAATTCATATTTTTCATACATTTAAAAATTTTATTTAAGATGTTCTACTTGTAAATAATCAAGGCTCTTCATCTGTAAAACCGGAATTTTAGGTTCAGTTCTGCTCCTGGGAAAATACGAGTATACGTTGAACGATATGCCCGTGGAAGGTCTCCAGAAAACCAGAATACCCAAATCAGGGAAACAAGTCACTCCTCAGTCAAGTGGAGGACTTGCAGGTAGATAGATAGACAGAAACACAGACAGATAGATATGAATTTAGTGAATTAAACAGCATGCCACAGTTTATTCCACAATATAAAATTTATTATTCATGAATAACAATCAATTACCAAATTGACTCAAGCTGGGTAATTTGGATTATAGTTGTTACCAAGGAAGACAGGAGCTCAAAAAAGAATAATCTCTCACACTATGTGTCTTCAAGTATAGAAAGAACAAAACACCCTGCAGACATAGTTAAGGCCGGGCAGAATCTATTTGGGCCTCACAGGCAGCTTTTCGCTACCGTCACACATACTTTCAACCCTCTGCGAACCTCTCACTTGACCATTCAAAAGCAATTCCAAAGTACCCTTAAGAAGTTGGCACCCATGGCATGGCATAATTCAGATAGTATTCTAACCCCAATTGCTTTTCATATTTCTTCATTAACTGTTTATCGACCACCTACCGTGTGTCAAGCACTGTGCTGTCATCTTATCTTTTTAGAAGCCATTTCTCTTTGGGCAGCAGTCAACCATTTTGCCTTATGACTACGATGAGCAACTCTAAATGTGGAAGCAAGCCCTAGAAGAGACTGATTTGTTCTGCCAAATCTTTTATTTCTCATTCCTCCCATCCTACCTCTGGTGCCCTCATGACTACTGTGTGTTTCTCTCTGGCTTTTCTTTGACACACTGCCTTAGTCCACTGTCATGGGACTAGCAATATCATGAAGGAATCTGGTTTGGAGAGGCAGAGAAGGATGTGCCCTCCTCTGACCAGCCTCATTTCTCGACCAGGAGTGTCAGGTTGCCCACAAAAGATAACTTCATGCAGGCCTCAGCCAGGAGGAAATGATGTTTTCAGCCTCCTGTCTAATTGCTCAACCGCAAGACTTCCTTTCATTAGAAATCTAACCAGAATTCTTCTCCCTAGCTGCTCAGTGTCCTGCATGTAAGTGCTAAATGGAGAAGAGAGACAGCGTCAAACGTTCATAAAATGGAACCCATTCCCTTGCTTCGACTTTCTGCTGTGAGCAACAGGATCCACTCTGCACAGACAGAGAAATCTGTGCGCTCTGAGGGTCTGAAACAGCCACCCACTCAAACTACAAGATCATTACCCAGGCTGCCCACTCCCTGACCCTGTCACCTCCACCATGTCTCCCAGTTGGCAAGATTTCTCGAGATCTCCACTTCTAAGAGGGGAGGGCTGGGCAGCGGCAACATTTTAATCTTCTTTTATGGGATCTGTGTGATATAGCTCAACATACAACATGTGGGAAGCAGTAAGCACAGAGATTAGGAGTAGAGATTTAGGGGCCAGACTGCTTGTGGTCATACCCCAGCTCAAGATTGTAGCTGTGTAATCTGGGGCAAATTACTGAACCTCTCCATGCCTCAGTTTCTTCGTATTTTAAAAAGAGGATAATAATAGTACTTAACTCAAGGTTGTTGTGAGGATTAAATGGCCTAATTTATGTAGAGCACTTAGAACATAGACCATAGTAAGTTCTCAAGAAATCATAGTTATTAATATTTCACTGCAACATGTTTCTCTTCTGTAGACATTTACTGAGCACATACCATTTATTGAATATTTACTATGTTAGTTTCTTATTGTTATCATAGCAAATTGCCACAAATTTCATAGCTTAAATCAACACAAATTTATTTTCATTCATTTCTGGAGGCCAGAAGTCCGAAACCAGTTTTATTGGGCTAAAGTCAAGATGCCGCAGGGCAGCATTCCTTCTGGAGGCTCCAGGGGACAATCTATTTCCTTGCCTTTTCCAGCTTCCATAGCTGTATTCCTGCATTCTTTGGTTTATGGCCCCTTCTTCCATCTTCAGAGTTACTGGGATATGATCTTCAAATCTCTCTCTGCTTCCATCATCACATTGCCTTCTGTCTCACTCTTCTGTGGTCAAATTTCCCTCTGTCTCCCTCATATAAGGATAGTTTTGATTATATTTAGGACTCACCTAGATAATCCAAGATAATCTCCCCATCTCAAGGCCCTTCATTTAATCTTGTCTGCAAACTGCTTTTGCCATATAAGCTAATGTTCACGAATTCTAGGGATTAAGACCTGGATATCTTTGGTGGTCATTATTCAGCCTACCCCTCACTCTGCGCCCAATAGTTGGTTCCACACTGTACATAATTATCTCATTTAGTCTGCATGGAAATCCTTTGAAGAAGTGGCTTTTAATCCCCATTATTGGGATGAGAACACTAAGGAATAAGAAGTTTTCCTCCAGGTACCCAGTAAGTGGCAACATCAGAACTTGCAACCAAGACCCTTGGATTCCAAAGCCCATGCTATCAATCATTATACTCTGCTCTCTCTGTCTGCCAATGTTTGGTGGAAGAAGAAGGTGGAATATGAAGAGTCGTGTAAGGTAGGGTACATCCCCAAACTAAGAGAGCCCTGGGCTGTCTAACAGCAGCCCTATGGGCAGGCAATGTGGGATTGAGGATTGTAGCATCACAGAAGCCCTCTTGATGGACTTGACAATATTTTGCATGGATTGTCCCTGAACCTTAAGTTCAGGACTAGGTCTTGTTCACTGTAACATCCCCAGTGCCTGTCACAGTGCTTGGCACATTGCAAGTGTCCCACAGATACTTGATGAATGGGTGAATGAACGAAACAGTATCCTAGTTCCTTTTAGGCTTAATGCTCAGTGTGATGGTTTCACTTTTACCTCCCACCTCAATCACTTTCTCCTCTTTCTGCCACTTCTCTTCTTGGGACTGGAGCTTCCTTCTCACTCTGTTGGCAAGTTCTACTCTTCACTGTCAGAGAGAGACATTTGGAACAGACTTACAAATGATCACCATCAGTAGGTTGATACTTCTCCTACATCCTGCTGTTCATCAGGGTCAGAACAGCATTGTTACCCTGTCTTTGAAGAGCCTTCTCAGAGAATAATGGCAAGGGTAGGACATTACCTTGAGGAAGTGCTCCCAGGATGGAGGAGGAATGACTAAGGAAGGAAGACTTGCTGTTTCACCCCAAAGGTTGGTCTGAAATAGCCTGCCCATCCTGTTTCTTAACTCCCAACCCTCAGTTCCTGCAGACAAGAACATCTCAGAATTATTAACTTCATCCTATACCTTAAAATAAATAAGAATAATCTGTTTAAGGTTACCAACAACGTGTTAAGCTAAATGAAAAGCTATACAACAAACCAAAAGAATATATTTAATGAACAACTACTCAACTCAAACTACTCAACTCAAACTACTGAGTTCAGAGATGTAAAAGCTAAAGTGCTTGAGGAACAGTTTCATCAACTCCTCTCTCCGTGATTTGTAAGTCATCAAGCTTATACACCTGTCTCCTCATCCAAATCTCTGCTTGGTCACCTCCTGCTGGTGGCCCACCATGACTGCTGTATTTAAAACAGATTGTCCCACTGCTCCTACCACTCTCTAGGCCACTCTCCTGTTTTATTATCCTCAGAGTATTTATCACCCTCTGAAAAAATCATCTCTTTTCAAAATCTAGATGTTAATCTTCTTTATTTCCTCATTAGAATATAATTCCATGAAAGCAGGGATTTCTCTGTGTTAGAACCTAGAATGGTGGTGGGCACCTAGTAGACAATAAATGCTGCTGAATGAATATACTGGATGGGAATGGAGGAGTCGGAACTTCTCAAAATAAGGAGGTGGAGGGGGAAAGACAGACAAAAAGAGGGGAGGAGAAAGAGACTATCCCTCTGTTTAATCTAATCTTCCTGCCTCTAGTGAAGTTCCACTGCTCCAGATGAAGGAGGCAGCCACTAAACTAAAAGAGAAACAAAAGAAGTCAATTCTTGGCTTTTATGCTGGCTGACAATTTCAGGGATTTTCAGGGATAATTTTGACAAATGCTATTGTTTTCCCTAGTCGCTGGTATTAGAAACTTAACACTCCCTGCCAGATGCAATTTCTGACTCATAAAAAAGTTGGCCGATAGAGGGTGCTAGTTCACTGCAAAAAACTAAAATGTGATTCAACTTTCATTGGATCCTGGAAAGAGTTTATAAAGCAAGCAGGGAAGCAGCTTAGTAACAACTAATGAAACCTTTAAATTTGCCACATTTTGCTTCATAATTGAAGGTTAAGAAAAAAAACAAAGCAATCCGTGAAAATGCCAGAAGCATTCAAAGACCTCTCCTGGAGAAAAGAAGTGGCATCATTTTTCAAATGTAAAGAAGAGTCAGGTTAAGAGAAGCATCTAGAAGTAGTGAATAATGTGAAAGAAAAGCCTGGGGCTGGGAGAAGTCCCAAGTCCTGGAGGAGAGGTTGGCAGGCCTCTGCCAGATTCCACCCTGCACTTCATGCTGGGAATGGGACCTGGCAGGCCTGCTGTGAGATGCCTGTAGACTCTGTAAATGGGCAAGTGTTCTTCTGACAGCTGTTTGAGCACAGCCTTCTTGAAACCGACCCTGGGCTTCAGTGTCCAGCAAGGTCTGGGTGGGGAGGAAGAACCACTTGAGAGTTTTGAAACATGTAGTTGGTCACAGTGGGCTTAGTAGGAACCACAAAGGAGCTTCGTAGGAGGGAGAAGCCTGTTTAAGGTTTGGATCTATAAAGAAATCTTCAGGAGGAAATGGAACCTGCAAGTGAGTTCTTGTGGAAACTTCTGAACCCTCTAGAAGGAGCATCAGTTGAGGCTACTTTGATAGCCCGGAGCTAGTGTCAAGGAAGAGATTCATAATCTGAGTACTCCAGCCTTCATATTCCAGTGATTAGATGTGAATTTTCAAGGAAAAGTTGGATTCAAAAATCAGAAAGAGGGGGCCAGCCCAGTGGGGTAGTGGTTAAGTTTGGGTGCTCCGCTTTGGCAGCCCGGGGTTCACAGGTTCGAATCCCAGGTACAGACATACGCACCACTCATCATGCCATGTGTGGCGACGTCCCTTATACAAAATAGAGGAAGATGGGCACAGATGTTAGCTCAGGGCTAATCTTTCTCAGCAAAAAGAAGAGGATTTGCAACCAATGTTAGCTCAGAGCCAGTCTTCCTCACCAAAAAAAAAAGAAAAAGAATCGGTAAGAACTGTGACACATCTTATTATGTATGTTTTCAACTGGTAACTGACCTTGCTTTGTCAGTTCAAGGTGGATTAGTCACTTTACTGTAGTGTCCAATGGCTAAACTTTAAACCAAATCAATAAAGGGCATGGAATGAGTTTGCAAAAACAATCAGCCACCTCCCTCATTTAATCATAAAATCAATCGAATCAGTTTTTTGGCACAGGATGGGGAAAATATCTGTTTTACCAATGAACTATCTCATTGATTAAATGATTTTTTTGGAAGACATACTTACAGTCTAAGATTTTAATTTTTTAAAAAAAATTATTTTTCAAACACATTTGCAAGATTCTGAAGTCATCCTCCTTTCCCCTAAGGATTTCCTTCATCTCAGATGCACTTTTAACCTTTTCTTTGCTGTTATTTTTAACCATTAACTGTGTATTCACAGTAGAAAACAATCTATTTAAATGTCTATCAGTCAATGTTAGCCCACAAGCCTAAATACCAGCCAGCAAGGAGAGAGAAGTAACAATTATCGAGGTCTTACTGGTAGCCACTTTACACTTCATCTTATTTCAACTTCAAAATGAGGGAGGTACTGTTCACTCCACACCATGATCAAGGTTAACAATTTAAGGCCACAGGCCAGACAGGTAATGTAAATGAGCAAAGCAGGCTGGTTACGAGGACTTGTTGCCTCATGAGGAGATGTAAACAATGTGCCCAGGTCCTGCTTTTCAAGAGAAGCTAGATTTATGTGAACTTTCTTGGTTTTCAAAAACTGGCAGTAGTTAATTAAAAGAAATGTTTTCAATACTGTGCGGACCAAATAAAGGAAATCTAGGGCTAAACTTGGCCCAGGGACTGCCATTTGGCAACGTCTGGTAATGGAATGAAAATTAGGCTCAGGGAGGTGACATCACCATGCTGCACAGCTGTGGTGACACTCAGACAGGCACATGCTTCCCGGAGCCCAGGATTTCCTGACTACACCATTCTTGGATACTGACACATGTTGCTGATGAGTTACATCTATGAAGTCCTTTTAATGTATGCAAACATAGCAGAATCCTTTTTAAAAAATCACAATACATTGAATCAGCTTAGTATGAGGTAAATAATGACAAGTAAACACGGGTTTCTGAAGGAAGTGAGACTCTGGGGCTGGGCCTTCTCTGAGGTATCCTTCCCTCTGCCTGTAAAGACTGAAAAATAAAAAACAAATCTAGACTTAGGAAGGAGAGGCTTTATTCAAAAGGTTAATTGCAAGGGGGAGAAAGGGACTATTGCAACAGGGACAAAGATCTGACCAGAAGGTCTGCAAGCATCTCAAGAGTTAGTCCAAAAGGGGTTTTCTTTTATAGGGAGGAGTAAACCAGAACTGGGTGTGGGGAAGTGGGATGAAAGCCTGGCCTGATGGGATAGCAGATCAGAGAATGTTTCACCCTGAGGCCAGCCTATTTTAAGGAGGGGCCCTCAAGGTTGGGCCACCTGTTGGCTCCTGCTGAGGTAAGGAGAGAAGCTTAACCAAAGTTTGGTTGACAAACACTTTGTTCTGATTGATCAGTGGAGATAAGCAGTCCAATGAATCATTTACGAGGCAAAGATCGGGAATTGAGAGGGTCTTTGTATCTGGCATTGTCACAGGTAAGCAAGGGGGGCCTTGTGTGTCTTCTATAAGTCACATGGAACAGAGTGTTTCTTGCGGTTAGCCATTTTCTGGGACACAAAAGGGTGAAGGTCTTTCTGAACCTTCAGGTAAAATCAACATTGTCCAAACGTAAGCTCAAGATAGACAAAGGCTGAGAGTGGGATCAGGCCTATTGACCTGGCCCGAGCTGGTTAAATCCAATGTCGATCTTTCCCACAGGTAGGGGGAAGGAAAGAAGCTAGAAGGTCCTGGTTTCCTGCGGAGAGCGACAAGCTGTTGTAGAGACTCAGGACTGCTGGCCCTGGGCACACAGAGGCTGGCATGGTTTGCTGAAGCGGCTCTGTGAGGAGTGGCATCAGCCCCACCATGTCAAGGGAGTAGGTACAGAACTGTCAGATCATCAGTGTGGCCGACTCTGGCCCAAAAGATTCTGGAAATGATTGGGAGCCATTTCAGAATTGAGGAGCCAAGAGAAAATGTGAGATAAAAAGACCCCCCAGGTTTCACTGACAGCCATCCCCATGGCCAACTTGAGCCATCAAGAAAGACTCAGAAAAGTCCTGGAATCAGCTGATGGGGGCTTGTGTGAAATAATAGTTTCTCTTTTAATTATTATCATCTTGCACCCTCACTCTTTCTCAGGTTGATGTGACCTGGGAGATGTTTGCTACATTACATTTATATCAATAGTCACAATCTTTGCGTGGATGCTGGCCACCAGGAAATGCCCTTCAGTTAACTTTTCATTTCAAGATCCTCCTTCTGTTTAACTTGATCTCATCTCTACCATTCAACTCAGGATTTATTGTCCTTGTCTTACATTCTAAAGAATTGAGGGCTGTCTTTGAAGTGAACATGAAAAGTCTCACCCCAGATAGACTATCCATATATCATTGAAAGTTTAAAACAACAAACACCGCAACAAAAATGACCTCCAATATTCTGAGCATCCCAGGAGGTCTTCTCATTGTTTAAATCGCTTTTGAGTTTAAATTGCTGTCATTCTAGTGAATTAGCTAACATCTGCTGTCCACCTGGCAATGAAACACACTCTGTTAAAAACCAAGTACACCCTCAACTTGAGTTATTTATTTAATGTCCAGGACAGCACTGTCTCACAGTAATATAATGCAAGCCACATGTCATTTTAAATGTTGCAGTAGCCACAGTAAAAGAAAAAAAAAGTATAAAGAAACAGATGAAATTAATTTAATAATACATTTCACTTAGCTCAGTTTATATAAAATATAATTTCAGCAGGTAATCAATATAAAAATCATTAATGAGATACTTTACATTCTTTTTTCTTCATACTAAGTCTTCAAAATCTGGTGTGTATTTTATACTTACAGCACATCTCAATTCAGACTTGCTACTGGAGGGGTTCTGGATATGCCACCCAAAATATGCCTCTTTGGCATAAGGATTATTTTGAACTGAAGGCAATTAAGAACCAAGAGATCAGGAAGAGTTCTCTGCCCTCTCCTTATCTGCCTAAAAGCAGAGCATACGTTTCCTTTTGTGAAGGTGCCCCCATGCCCATATCAGGAAGGGAAGAGCGACTGTTATCACTGGAGACACCAAGATGAATCCGCATCAACAGGCTTTACTAAGATAACCCTTGTCTTCCGTTAGACCCCCATATATTTCCTAGTCATTTCCCCATGATTTATCATCCCTTCACGTCCAAACTCTCTTTCCTTTCTTAAAATGGTGTATAAGCCCCCACGTCTAATCACTTCTTTGAGTTTCACTTCCTTTTTGTGAACTCCTCTGCACATAATTAGTAATAAAAATTGTGTGTCTTTTCTCCTCTTAATCTGTCTTTTGTTAGTTTATTTTGCAGGTCCCCAGTTACTGAACCTTAAAGGAAGTTTTTCCTTCCTGATGCTTCACTTCAAGCGCTTAAGACACCTATGGGCGAGTGGCTACAGTATTGGACAGAGCAGGTCTAGGAGAATGATATGTAGTGTTGTTCTAATCTATGCTTCATTTCTGATCTACACTTTATTTTTTTCTTATATAAAAACTATTCTTGTCAGTACTTTCCATGGTTGCAGAAATTCAACATAAACAGTATTACATTTTAGCAACTGGTAACGATGAACAGCTTAATTGAAGCTATCATATCCCAGTTTTACATTCTTGAAGGTTCCGGAGAATGAGAAAAAGGTCAGTCCTTTCCCAAATTCCTTTTTACTTCGGTCCTGAAAAAGCTGTTACTAATAGCTTTCCAAAATGGGAGGGAAAAATTTCATCTTAATTCAAAAATTATATGTGGTTTTAATTTAAAAACAAGCAAACAAAACCAGACTAAAAGTGAGGATCAGATTTGTGCCTCACTGGGATTTTCTGTTATGTAATCAACTGTGGTTTCTGGTTGTGCTTTTATTCCAGAGCCAGGGTGGAGAAACTCTTCAGAGCCCAAATAAAATAACCCCATGTTCTAAAGTTAATTAAAAGTATAAATCATTATGTTATAAATAGTAGGATATCCTATTCAATGGTTTTAATGATTTCAGTTCTTTACAACAACAAATGGGTTTGATTAAAGTGTAATTGGATTTATTAAAATCTAATTGAGGGCATATGTTTTGGCACCTCTGTTATTTCTCCAAAAATCTAAAGATGTGCCTTTTTCCCTCTGTGTATTTTTCGGGTCTGTTTAAAATTTATACATGTGTTCAATATCTAAAATCTAAGATTAGGGTTAGGTGTAAAATCACTACATCACTGTTATTCTTCCCACCACAGCACGTCAGACGTAAAAGATGAATTGCAGACCTCGGGTCCTGCTTTTCTTCCGTGCTGTGCCCTGCTACAGTCCTTGTCTGTTTCTCTGAATGAAGACTCATGCTGTGGCAGTTAACTGAAAACAACATTCCTTTCTCTTTAGTTTATCTTTCCCCTAAAGGATATTTTTTCATTGCATGTTTCCTGGCAAAGGAGAAGATGAAAATTCACCATTAGCAGGCATAGTTGGATTTATGGTGATATCAGTTAAATATTTGATAGATGGATGACTGTATAAGTGAGTAAATGAATGAGTATGGCCAAACCTAGGAGGTAACACTTGCCAAGGAGACTGGTGTTAGAATCAGTGCCCAGGTCTGAGAAGTCCCCGAGTGTCATCCACAGTCCTTTTCCAGTCTTCCAGGAGTACTCCATGATGGCTGTTCTCTAGAAGCTTGTACAAAAGTAAATCCGCAAAAGATTATGGGTGTTTTTGGCTGTTAGCACAATTTCTCAAAGGGCCTGAAGGCCTGATGAGATCTTGTGCAACTCTGCACTCCTTATACCCTATACCCATCTTTTATTAGATAATGTAGAGTTAAGTATGTAGCTTTTTATATTAATTAAATTATGGGAGTAAAAGTGCAACTGAACTTCATTTTGCTGAACAAATATGTTCTCACTCTCTGCCTCTCCTATACCCTATACCCTGTACCCCTATACCCTTTATACTCACCTCAAGCATAAAGTCCCTGGCAAGCTGCTGTTCAGTTTAGCTGTTCCCTGAACCATTCACCTAAAAAACTGGAACTGTCAAGAAAATAAGCATATCCTTTGAGTGGCTCTACTGAAACTAACAGTCAACCACACTGTGGTGGTTCCAGCCTTTTTTCTGTCCTGACTCTATCTCAGAGGTTTTAACCTATAGCTCACAGACCACTACTCAGACTGTGGCTTTGAAACCGTGGCTGTAAACTTCTGGAAAGAATGTGCCTCTTTTTTCATTTTTCTGGAAAGAGCTTGCAGCAGATTCTTGAAAGATTAAGACCCCCTGCTCAAAGCAGACACTCATAAACTGAGCATAGAGGAGCAGCACCGTTATAATCGGTCAACAGAGAAGAAACTATGGATGCCTGACTGCCAAGGTCTTTGCTCAGCTGTTTTGCATCAAGAGAACAGCCAATCCTGGCCTGGCATGTTACATATCAGCAATAGGGTGGCTTCTGGAGTGGAGGCCTCACTCTACTCCATGCCTAACTGTAAACCACACTGGGCTTTATTAATCAGAAGTTTTAGCTATAGAGAAAAGATCTTATAGGAGTAGCATATCAAATGGTTGTGCCTGGTTCTCCTGTACCCCATCTACACAGAGATGGTAAGTGAAGTTAAGAGCATCAACTTTTGATATAAAGAGCAAAGGAGAAGATTGACCATAAGGTAACCTCCCTTTCACACCATGGAAATACCTGCATATGAGGGATGGCTGAGGACATTCATCTCTAGAGATCATTTTCAAAATTTATATAGGTTATTGAACCAAAAAACCATGGGAAAAAGAGCAACAATTGTATTTATTCCTTTATTCCAAACATTTATTGAGTTCACAAACGAGAGCAATTCGTCTCCCTGAGAAGTTTTATGTGTCTGCCTTGGCCCACGGTCTTTTGATTAGAGAGGCAGAGAATGAGAACATATTTGTTCAGCAAAATGAAGTTCAGTTGCACTTTTACTCCCATAATTTAATTGATATAAAAAGCTATATACTTTATTCTACATTATCTAACAAAAGAGAGTGTTGAAGGGTGAATTATAACAGTATAAAATTTATTACAGGAATGTAAGGATAGTTCAAAGACAGAAATTATAGCAATATAATTGGTGTTAACAAAGCAAAGGACAAAAACGACATGATTTTCTCTTATGCATGCAGAAAATAATGTTTAAATCTACTGTGAACTTTTGAAAAAGCTGATTAGAAAACTAGGAATAGATAAAAAGTTTCATAAGCTGATAAGGTTATCCACTAAAACTCAGCAGCAAATTTAATATTTATTGAAGAAATGTTAGAAGCATTTCCTTTAAGGCTGAGAATAAAACTACGATGCCTTTTCTCACTCTTAATTTCCATGTGATCTTGGAAGTCTTGGCCAATAAAATAAATCAAGAGAAAGAAAGAAGAAGAAAGATGGGAAGGGAAGAGAGTCAGGAGGTTCAGTTGTCATTAGTAGCAGATGATATAAATGTTCACAGAAAATTCAAAAGAGATTCAATAGAAGAACGGCTTAGAATTCTTGGTGAAGTTCAGCAAAGAGTCTGGATACCTATCTGACTGTATTAACATAGGAATTATCCTAATAAATATGCACAAAATCTCTTGGAGAAATCTTTAAAATCTGACTCAAGTACTATTTTTCCAATTTTAATGTGCATACAAATCACCTGGGGATCTTGTTTAAAAAGCAGGTCCTGATTCAGCAGTTCTGTGAGGGGCCTAAAAGTTGGCATTTTGAAACCTCCCAGGTGAGGCTCATGCAGCTGGTTCATGGACCACACTTTGAGCAGCATAGTACTGAAGCAGTTGAAGAATAAATGGAAATATAAGGCATGCATATGTGGAGAAACGTAATCATCATAAAGATTCAAATTTTCTCCAAACTCATCTATGATTTTAACACAATTCCCACCAAAATCGTGGTAAAATTTGGGGGAATTTGCTCAATTTACAGGAAAAAAAATTAAAGGTATTTTTGTTTTTGTTTCTGCTTTTAGTGGGGAAAAAAATGAACAAAGTTCCCCTACCGTATGTTAGGACACAATACAAAACCAAGGTAATTTAAAAATAACAATTTGATAGTGGCACAGAAACCAATAATCAAACAATGGAACAGAATAGAGTCCAGAAAAAGATCCCACGATCTTGATCTATAAAAGAGGTGGCATCAAAACTTAGTAGGGAAAAATAAATTCTTTGGTAAATGGCATGGAAAAAATTGATTACCATTTGGAGAGGATAAAAATTAGAACTCCACCTCACACACACACACCAAAAGACTTGCAATGGTCTGTTTCTGGTTGGTATTGATCTTGGGCTTTTGATCCAGAGCCAGAAAGCAGAGGAGAAACAAACCATTTCTAGCAGGTTGTCTCCCCACATAAGCACATGGAGCCACCACTTATCTCTTTCGATTACTTTCTTTTGTCCTTGGAATTCATAGAAATTCTTCCAAGGTACTCAAAATGGGCCAGTCCTTGTATATGGTCCCAATATACTGTATTGTGAGTTTTCAAGATTTTTTTGTCTTCATAAGTATTTTATTGTGAAGTTGGGAAGAGCCACAGTAAGAGCTGCTAATCAGATGCAGGTTTAACTACATTCAACCTTTTGATTATTGAGTTCAACATATTAGCAGTTTTTTCCAATCTGTGTTGTCCACAAATTCGGCTTTCATATCTCCTTCATTTTCATTTGAGTTCATAATAAAAATATTTGAATAGGTCAGAGTCATGGGCAAAGGTCTCAGAAAAATAATTAAGAGATTTCCCACAAACCTGATATGGACCCACTGATTATCAACAATGTTTGGGTCAGGCACTTCCTGATTCCCTCCCTTTGTATCTCTGCTCTCTCTGTAGCTGGGGCCACTTGACTTCCATCTCTGGTCTTGGCCTCCCGTAGTCTAGGAATAATCCTAGGAATTTGAAGGTCTCCAAACCAAAACTCTAGAATTCAGCGTTGGGTCATGTTTCCTCCTAGTATAGAACTGGCCCTCAACCAAGGTGTAACAGCTCGGCTTCTGCCACGCGGCCCATTTTTAAATCACTGTCTCGATGAGCTGCTTTTTAAAAATTTCTAAATTTATTTTATTGAGGTCATAATGGTTTATAACATTGAGAAATTTCAGTTGTACATTATTATTTGTCAGTCGCCATATATATGTGCCCTTTTAACTCTTATGCCCACCCTCCAACTCCCTTCCCTCTGGTAACCACTAGTCTGTTTTCTTTGTCCATGTGTTTATCTTCCACATATGAGTGAAATCATACGGTGTTTGTCTTTCTCTGTCTGGCTTATTTCGCTTAACACAATACCCTCAAGGTCCATCCATGTTGTTGCAAATGCGACAATTTTGTCCTTTGGCTGAGTAGTATTCCATTGTATATATATACCACATCTTCATTATCCATTCCTCAGTTGATGGGCACTTGAGTTGCTTACACATCTTGGCTATTGTGAATAATGCTGCAATGAACATAAGGGTGCATAAGTCTCTGAATTGTTGATTTCAAGTTCTTTGGATAAATACCCAGTAGTGGGACAGCTGGGTCATATGGTATTTCTATTTTTAATTTTTGGAGAAATCTCCATACTGTTTTCCATAGTGGCTGCACCAGTTTGCATTCCCACCAGCACTGCATGAGGGTTCCCTTTTCTCCACATCCTTTTCAACATTTGTTGTTTTTTGTCTTGGTAATTATAGCCATTCTAACAGGTGTGAGATGATATCTCATTGTAGTTTTGATTTACATTTCTCTGTTGATTAGTGATGTTGAACATCTTTTCATGTGCCTGTTGGCCATCTGTATATCTTCTTTGGAAAAATGTCTGTTCATATCCTCTGCCCATTTTTTGATCTGGTTGTTTGTTTTGTTGTTGTTGAGTTGTATGAGTTCCTTATATATTTTGGAGATTAACTGCTTGTCGGCTATATGACTTGTAAATATTTTCTCCCAGTTGATGGGTTGTCTTTTCATTTTGTTCCTGGTTTCCTTTGCCTTGCAGAATTGATGAGCTGCTTTTTAATCCCTGTTATCCTGTGATTAGAGACCCTCTATTTAAAAAAAAAAAATAGTTAAACTTGGGGTCTTTTCATTTACTTCCCCTGAATCCCCATAGAAAGATTCCTCCACCCCCAAACTCCAATATAAAAATGAGAAGCCGTAACCTGTCAATTTTTCTGTGGTGCTCCCTCTTGCCTGCCTGGGTCTCCAATTATCATTTGTGTCTGATTCTCACACACTGTCCATCTTTTAGAACACCCCACCATTGTATCAGACACTTGTCAACTTCCTCCATGCTGATTGCTTGCCTGTACCATCGCCTATTTACGTGAAACAGTACCTTTAAAATGCCATGACCTGCTACCAGTCTTGTCTTCCTCCAGCATCTTGTCTTTCTTCAACATCTGCATCTTCTCCCCAACATTTTCCCATCTTGTTGACCAAAATATTTTAAGCAATTTTATCGATGTTTGCTGAACTCAAATATTTGATGTCCATGACTTTCTCTGATATGTAATCTACTAATTCTATCAAAAAAGAAATAATGTTCACTTCTCACACTTGGTCTTATGGAATCCAAAATAGATCCTACTGTTTACCATTCCTTTCTCTAAATGCTTGAATATGAAATATTGTTTCATTCTCTCAAATGACTTTTATCTGGATATGGAGATTTGAACATCAGTCTCCAGCAAAATTCTGGACAACAAAGCCATTAATTTATAGTCACCAATGTATACACCGTAAGGAAAATTTACTATCTCATATAACAAGAAATCTTGGGGTATGTTGGCTCTGGGTTTGTAGATTCGGCAGCTCAATGATAGTATCAAAGACCCAGAGTCTTTCCATATCTTGGCTCTGCCGTCATCACCATATGGCCTTGTCCTTGTCTAGCTCCCTTCATGGATGCAAGGGAGCTCCCACAGCTGCAAGGATCATGCCCAACCAAAGATAAGAACTGTTTTTCCTACAAGTCTTTCAGGAGCAAGGAAACCTTTCCCAGAAGCTCCCTCTAGCTGACCTCTCGTTACATTTTATTGCACAGAACTGGGTCACCTGCCCCTTCCAAACCTGTCACTGGCAAACTCAGACTAATCAGAATTTAATCCTGAGACACACAGGGAAGGGATGGCCAACCCCTTCAAACTGGCTCTTGACGGGATAGGAGAAAATGGACAAAGGCTCTTGGCTAGGCAACCATACTGTCTGCTCCAGACAAAAGCAATTATTCCCTAATTTGAAAGGCTAGGACATTTGAAGACAGTTATTGACGAAGACCCATTAAAGTAGCATAGATTTTATCTAAGATAGTTTAAAGCAGGATTGTGTTCAAAACAAAGGGGAGGATTAAGTTATCTCTAAAATTCCCCGCCAACTGTTTCATGCTGGGATTCTGTTCTCATTGTTTTCACTGGGGAAACTGCTTGCAGTTTGGAATTGTGCACATCAGCAATGTTTGTGCTGCCAACAAAAGTGCACAGTTGCTGATCCGTGAGCATTTCCCCTAATAGCACATTTGTGGAAAACTGAGTCACAGGGATGCTAGGTCCTGTGAATCCATTGTCTGAACAATTTTCTGAATGCCTTACATCTTAGACACCAGCAGTTTCCCTGTAAACAGACAAACTAAAACGAAACAACTGATATGTAACGTGGGTTGGGCAAAGCAAAGCAAGTTTGCCTAACTGGTTTTTTACTGGCAATGTTCCTTTTTATTTATTTTGGGCTGAAAGCAGGAGATTGTGTTAAATAAGGCAACAAATAAACTGTGGATGTTAGTGCTGCAATGGAAGAAAACTGGCAGGAAAGTTGACCTGACTCATTTAATCACGTGCAGAGAATACTGTGCTACATGGTGAGCTATTCATATGAAATACAATCCACATGACCTCCACCTGAGCAACCCAAGTCCTCCTAGAGATAATTAGAGGAAGGGAGGGAAAAACTGGGTGGAGAAGAAAGTTATTTTTGTGGAAGTCAAGGTATGACTACTTGTAGATCAGGCAAGGTTCTCTCTTCTCTGGCAGTAAGAACAGAGAGCAGTAACTGAATGCAAGTGACACCGCAGGGGTAGATTCATCAGGACTCAGCACCTGATTGGATTTGGGGAGCAGGAAAGAAGAGTTGAAGACAATGTTGAGCTTTCTCATTGGAAGATTTTACTAATATTGTTGAGTAATTACTGCATGATGGATAATATGCTAAGTGCTTAATTATTATGTCTGTTAACTTCTCCCATAGTTCTATTAGTAGTAAGTACTAATTAATTACTAATTAATTAATAGTAAGTACTATTGTTATTTCCATTTTACAACTAAAGAAACTGATGCTTCGTGAGGTTAACTTAGTACATGACAGAGCTGAAATTAAAATCTAGATCACTACACTCTGCCTCTCCGGGTGGGGAGGAGGAAAATAATGAGTTTCCATTTAGACATATTGAGTTTTAAGTGTTGGCAGGACATTTGATTGAAGATGTCCAGCAGACTATAGGAAATGTGAAACTAAGCTTAGGAAAAGATGTAGGATGGGGATGGATTTGTCAGTTATTTGCTGAGAGGTACAAGTTAAAGTCATGAGCTTGCCCTTGGAGTCTCTGAGGTTTACTAACTCAGTTTTGCTGTGCAGATAAAGGAAAAATTGATTGACCTATAGGCTTGATTTTTTTAGTCCGCTGGCCCACTGACTGCCTGTGTGACTTTGAGCAAGTCACTTAACCACTCTAAGCCTCTGTAAAATGAAGTCTCTTCCAGCTCTGAAATTCTAGACAAATGAGTGCCTGGATTAAGGCAGTTGTGGTGAGAGAGAAAGAGGAGATGAATGCAAGAGTTACTGCAGAGACAATTGACTGGATGCCAAAACACAAGACAGAAGGAGAGATAGAAGATGGAGATAACTTTTCTAGCCTAGAGTTTAGGAGAATCAGCACCATTAACCAAGATAGGGAAGGAGGTGGTGCCAAAGAGTTTTGGAGAGATGGTAATGAGCTTTGTTTTGGAGATGAAGGATTTGAGGTGTTGTCCACATGGTATTTCTTTGGGCATTGGCAAGCAAACTGCTAGACGAGAAATATTTGTTTACGTATACACTGAACATGGATTTAAAGGTAAGAGGGCAGAGTCAGGTGATTTATTTAATGGCCTTTGAGATCTCTTCTGTCTCTATGCCTCTCTGACCACAGTCTCCATAGCAACGTGACTCACTGCCCATGTTGGATTACCTCGCAGTGGATCAGCTGGTTTCCGCGCTGCCTGACGAAGGACGGAGCACCCTCAATATTTTCTCAATGAGTGGCAATGTGGTTCAAGGTCTTTCAGGTATTTTCCCACACCCTAGTTTATTGCTTCTTTTCGTCCTCTTTATACTCCTTTCTAATAAGCCCCACCTTTAACTTTTCACATCTTCATCTCCCTTCTCTTAATGTTTCACCCCCTTAGGTGCTTGCTCCTTCAGTGGGCAGCTCTTCACCATTTCATTCATCTTCTTTCCCCATTGCCTCCAGTTTCATTCAGATCCTTTCTTAGGCCCCGTGAAAATCCTCCTGCCTCCTTAATTACCAACCAATGGTAATTCTACCTTTCAATCTCTTGCATCTTTATCCTTTTCTTGCATCCTTATCATCATCATTAATAGCTAATTTGTCCCGGGCCTTGAATTAAGTGTTCTACATGCATTAGCTCATTTAATTGTTACAATAATCCTTTGTGGTAGGTACTCTCAGTCCTACTGTACAAGGGAAGGAACTGAGGTTTGAAATGATTATATTACTTGCCTGAATCCCACAGTGAATGGGGGAGCAAGGAACAGAACCCAGACTGTTTGATGCCAAAGCCCGAGCTCTAATCACCATGGGTCATGCTTTCTGTAGCCAAACTAATGTTTTTGTGTTTCTTACCTTTGACCAATTTCATCCCACTTTTCTGAAGTGTCTTCAATATTTTCATTAATGAATACAACAATTATTTGAACAACTAATCCTTAATATAGTTCTATAAAAAGCCCTTTCGGTTCACATTATCACTCCCAAACCAACCGGACCCACGCATCATATTCTCCCGAACATATGTACACACAAGGCATTCGCCTGCTTTTTCATCGTTTCCTTGCCTGCTCACCTCAATCTGATGAGCTTAACAGCAAGATTTTACACGTTAGGGGAGGGAAGTGTTACAAAAGAATATGAGGCACAGACCCAATTTTGGTTAAAAAAACAACACTTTATGAGATACAAGATGTACACACATAGAGCAGTTAAATAAAAGTAAAGAACAGTGAGTGATTAAGTGTTCCAAAGAAAAACAAAAGCAGTAAACCCTGCAGGAATCCATGGAAGAGGAGCCCTTAAGGATGAGTGGGATTTGGTGGGTGGAGGGCAGAAACCAGAGCGAACACAGGAATCAGCATCTTCATCACTGACAACTATCCATCAAGCACCTCCGCGTGTTGGACGTTAAATTAAAGTTATTGGGATAAAGAGATGTATAAGCTGCTATCTTTCTCCCAGATGCTTAGTTTATGGAAAGGCCTAACTCACAGAAAGTGAAGGAAACAGCAATACAAAGAGGCATATAAGACACAGAGCAAGAGTTTCAGTGGTTCTGAAAATGAAGGGAACTTACCCCAATGAGAATGACAAGCCCAGGGACAGAGGGTGGGCTGTTTGTATGCAGCAAGGGCTCACTCATTACAGTGAGAGCTGTCTATAAGCCAGGCACTGAATGCACTGGATGCAAAGAGCTCAGAGGCAACAGGAGGAACCAGGAACTGTAATGTGGCGTGTGGGGGCAGATATGAGGGGAGGGGTACCTCTCCCAGTCACAGGCATCAGAGAAGGCTTCCTGGTGGAGGAAAGTGGGAATAGGACTCACATGGGTCAGAATGGGCAGGCAGAGTGGGCAGAGGATACTTCTGAGCAAAAGCACAGGTTAGAAGATGCACTCGGAGTGTAAGGAGTGTCAAAACTGACTATAGTGGAGCCATTTTAAAATGGAGTCGGAGCTGTCTTTCCAGAGAAACTGCTTTGTTGAATTGTTTGGGAAGTCAGCAGGGGAACGGACATCCTGATCACAAGGACTAAGGCTTGTGGACTTTCTGAAGATGGAATCAATAGTCAATTAATGTTTAGCCAAGACTAGCACTTTGCCTCCAACTCCAATTATAATTCTTTGTAATACAACCTCCCTTCTTTGCCTTGAAAACCTCTGACTTTTACTTCCTAGTGGGACACTATTTGGGTTTCCACCTGAATCTGTGCTCCCTGAATTGCAATTCTTGAGACCCTCAAATAAACTTTTTTCTTCTTTTGCAGTTTTTACCTCTTATTTGTGGACAGGAGAAAGAACAGAGCCTACAGGTCATTCAGTGTTGCTGTGAGAGTGTGAAGTGAAGGCCAGGAGTGGAAGATGACATGGGAGAGGGAGGTGGAGGCTGGCTAGGAAGGCCACGTTAAGGAGCCTGGGCTTGATGTTGAACCATGAATGTGTTTTAAGCATCCTTCAGGTTGGGGAAGAGTGGGAATTTGATTCAGGTTGGGCCCAGGTTTCAGCGAGCTTCATATGCCAAACTCTCCAAACTGAGAGTCTTTCCTCCACGTGAGTTTGCTATGATCACTGTTCTTGTAGTTCAGAGAATAACTGGGCACTAGATATTCCAAGAAAACAGCCCAGTTCAAAGTAGAGCTACTGAAAATTTATCAGCGCTGAAGAGCAAAGGATGCTGTTAGTGGATGACTCAGCATTTCAAAGGGCTGTAGAGAAAAGGTGAGAGTTCTCTAAAGTCCAATTTTAAAACCCAGAGCATCTCTCTCTCTATATCTCCTACTTACCGCCAATTCTGTGTGGGTCTAGAAAAATCTCTTCACTTCCTCTTCTTCTCCCACCTGTTCTTCTCTCTTTATCACCAACCTTTCTGCTCCCCTTGGGTCTTTTTCTTTTCCTTTTCACACTTATTATGACCACTTGGTCATAACATGGAGAATGCAAAGCTCAATACTGTTACGATACATTGAGTGCCTGCTGTGTCCCAGATATCGTTTTAGGTATTTTAAAGCATTGTCGTTTAATCCTCATAACAACAGTAAAAGGTGAGTATCATTTTACAAATGAAGAATCCAGGGCACAGATGGGATAAATAACTCGTCCAAATTCACACAACTAACAATGGACAGAGGTAGGAGTCACATGAGGTTTTCAAGTGTGAATTTGAACACACCCTTCCGTTTTAAATTTGGTTTGAAATGATTTCCCAATGCTGTTAGGATTAAAAACAAAATCTCTGACATGACTTACAAAGACTTGCATGGTGATTCCTCTCTCTCACACACTACAACCAAACCCAGACAGCTGGCGTCCAAGGTCCTGACCACTCCAGTACACTATCTCCAAGTTTTGAAACTGTTCATTTGGGGCCGGCACACTACTCACCAAGCCATGCTGTGGCAGCATCCCACATACAGAACATAGAGCAAGACTGGCACAGATGTTGGCTCGGTGACAATCTTCCTCAGTCAAAAAAGGGGAAGATTGGCAACAGATAGTAGCTCAGGGCCAATCTTCCTCACCAAAAAACAACAACAACAACAACAACAAAAACCCAGTTAAAGTTCCTCTGTATACTACAAGTTATAAATTGTATTCTGTAAGTTTCTGATATAAATTAACAGTTCTTTCTCACCAAGGAGGTGATCAACAAACAGACAAAAAGCCTTTCAAAACACAGTTCAGTCTGGTCTGGGTTCCTCCTCTCAGTACTATCCCAGTTCTTCAAGGCATTCCTCCCTCCTCTGAGGCTGCACTGGTCTATGGCAGAAGGCTGCTTTCCTGAATAGGGGTCCTCATCTTCTATTTGCGGAAAGTTTATGGTCTTTCCTTCTGCTGAACTTGGCTTTACCACTAAGTGGCTGTGAGATCTTCATTTCCTCATCTGTGCACAGTACTGCAGCCAGACTGTCGTCTGCAAAGTGTTACTCACTTCAAAAAGTTCAGAATTCCATGCAAGGGCTTTACCCAGTCATAGAAAAGAGAACTAACAAGTTCATTAACTAGGACCTCATTTGTGCTATTGTCCCATATAGTTATTTAAACTTTCTCTCTTTATGACATTTATCATTACTTCTTTTTTTTCTTGAAGTTTAATTGACATACAATATTATATTAGTTTCAGGTGTACAACATAGTGATTGGACATTCGGATACATTACGAAATGATCGCCTCAACAAGTCTAGTAACCACCTGTATCATTACTTCTTGTAAATGATAACTGGTGTGAAGGTCACAAGTCATTTAATGCCTTTAAATCTCATCCAAAGGTACTTTCCAGCTCAAAAATTCCATGAGTCTAAGTGTGTATCAATTTCATGTCAGGCAGGATCAGAGGTTTGGTCAATATTATTTTTTCCACAGTGAAACTGTGGAAGACAGGAGATCTTACTTAAGCTAACAGATGTGTATCCTTCACAATGGAAGAATAAATAAAAGTATAATTTGTGAATTTTCTAAGTGTTCTTTCCTGCTAAAAATATTAACCTCTTCTACTCTTTAGCAAGAATTTAGTGCATACACATAGTTTTAGGTTAAAATGTTTGGGAATTTTAACCTAAAACACTGCCTTGAAGTGATTTTCTATAAATTTATTTCCCATCTCCAAACTCACCCTCCCTTCTCCAAATGGTTGTTTTTTTTTTTTTTTTTTTGGTGAGGAAGATCAGCCCTGAGCTAACATCCGTGCTAATCCTCCTCTTTTTTTTTTTTTTGCTGAGGAGGACCAGCTCTGAGCTAACATCTATTGCCAATCCTCCTCCTTTTTTTCCCCCCCCCAAAGCCCCAGTAGATAGTTGTACGTCATAGTTGCACATCCTTCTAGTTGCTGTATGTGGGACGCAGCCTCAGCATGGCCAGAGAAGCGGTGCGTCGGTGCGCGCCCGGGATCCGAACCCGGGCCGCCAGTAGCGGAGCGTGAGCACTTAACCACTAAGCCACGGGGCCGGCCCCTCCAAATGTTCTTGATGTTATATTTTCATGTATTCATTGTCATTGGGATCTTTGGCTCCTTTTCTACTGTTCTCTGACCTCGCCAGTATTTCCATGATTCCTAAATCACTCTTTTCTACAAAGCAATGTCCATCAGATATTTCAATATTGGAAACCATTTGACACCAATAAGAATTTGCTCTCTGTTTACTTGGATATAGGGAGCTACCCCCAGTTAAGACCTTACATCTTTTCATCTACTTATTTGTAACAAAAATCAAATTGTAATTAAGTTGTCATAATTGCAACATATTGTATCTAAGTAGCCATTGCTAAATTGTTTCTAAATATCAACAGTAAAATCTATAGTTTGAGTAAATTTTGGAATGCCAAAGTAATCCAAGGGGGATGAATTTTCAAAAAAATTTGGGGCACAATGTTGTACATTTCAGCCTCCAGCTTGAGCAGGGAATCACTCACAAGCTACCTCGTCCAATTTTGCTGTTAACACAGGTTGATGTAAAACTACCTGCTGTGGGTGAAACACTCAGCCTCTGCAAATGGTCTCATCCTGAAACTAGAGGTGTCAAGGAAATTGTGTTTTCTTTCTATGGCTCATTGAAATGGAGATGGGATGGACTGGAGTAAAGGGATCTGCTTTCTAATGAGGCAAAATGAGATTCATTTGAATTGGGGCATGGACTAAATGAAGGGAAAATCCAACCTGTGCCTCCTTTTTACACCACTAGCAAGTCCTTGAGCAGGTGAGCGGAGCAAAACTACACCCATGCTCAAAATGTCCCAAGCAGGATATGGAACTCATGAGGAAATTGTTTTCAGCTTTCATGGAATAGCTCTGCTGCTTAAGATGTAAAGGGGGAAACGATGACTAAGCTCAGAAGCACATTTCCACATTTTTCATCAACTTAGTTTCTTGACACAAACATAAGAAACCACTCCGACCACTGTGGAGTACACTTTGCAATCTTCACTATTGCATAGGATTCATGTGACAGCAAGAGCAAAAACATCAAAGCAAAGACACACACAAACAACAAAAGAAAACAACCACAACAAAACCTTTGTAATATATTAATCAACGAAAAATGTATATATTCTAAAGAACTGTGATATATGATACTGTGTAGCTATACTGTATTCCAGTTTCTACAATTTCAGTTCTTTTCAGATTTGGTGTTTATAAAATAACCCACTGTTGTGGTAGAAGAAAGTGGGTTATGTGAAGCACAAACTAATGAAACAGCCGAATTTTCTGAGTTCTTAATTTACATAGAATTCTTTTCATTTTTGTCTGTTTAATCCTCCTATATTTTAGAATGATAGCATTCTTAGGTTAGTGGTTCCCAGATTGAAATTTTTCGGGACAGTAAAACTTCCCAAAGCAACTGACAGAGCTAACACAGAGTTGCCAAACTGTTCATTTTTGCCAACAACAACAATAACAAAAAGCTACCATTTCCATCATTTCAGAAAGGAAATGATATTTCAACACCAAAAATGTAGGAAGTTCATAATTTCAGGACAAAAGAAAGCTCTTCCCAAGAAACACTATTTGTTAACCAGAAATAATTTTAAAAGATATATTTATAGTTTTATACAAATGCAGAAACATTTACAATATTAAATTTTATTTTGTAATACAAAGTATGTTATGTTTCCTTGGTACAAGTCTTCTTTTAATTTGGTAACACCCTATATATTTGATACATTTATGTTTGACTGCACCCATGAGGAAGGGCTGTGACGTGCAATTTTTTTTTCTTTTGAGGAAGATTGGCCCTGCACTAACATCTATTGCCAATCTTCCTCTCTTTCTTTTTTCTCCCCAAAGCCCCAGTACATAGTTCTGTGTCATAGTTGTAGAGCTGTAGCTTTTCTATGTGGGACACTGCCTCAGCATGGCTTGATGAGCAGTGAGTAGGTCTACGCCCAGGATCCAAACCTGCGAACCCCGGGCCACCAAAGCGGAATGGGCGAACTTAACCACTACGCCACCAGGCCAGCCCCAACAACTTGTTTTGATGTTTCATTTTTATCACTGTCACTATCAAAAATTCCGTTTTACATTGATGTGAGCAAAAATGAAAACATCAGTCGTGATACTGTTTTAATTAATTTGAAATAGTCTAGGCAAACCAAGATGCTGAGGAACAACAGCTCCCATGTTCCCAAGTCCTTTCCTCCACCTTGCCCACAATGTGGGCAGGTAGGCAGGCTAGGTGAGTGGCTGGGGCCTGCAGGGCGTAAGCAGTGGGTGCTCCCCAGTCGTTGCTTGTCACTTTTAGGACAGAACCATTGTGGCCCTCCCTGCCTTACAGAGGGAAGCTGGACATTTCTACCATGGGAGTTCTAAGGGCAAGTAAAAACTTTGTCCCCTGACCACTGTTGGGAACTACCGCTGTGGGTCATTCAGTCTTTGAATCTCTGAATGTTACGTGGTCCAGAACAGATTGAGCGTCGATATAGTTGAAGGCTGAGTTCACATCTATCTAAAAGACCCTTCCATTTGTCCGTAAGTTAAGCATTTTAGAAAAAGCACTGGCTTTAGGGACAGAAATGCTAAGTTCAAGTCTCTATTCAACATTTACTTGTTTTTCTGATGTTTTTCTCATACTTAGACTGGGATTATGGGTTTTGGGGAGGAAAACCACACAAGGAAAGAGCTATTCTCATTACATCATATCAAGGGTACACACCATCAACATAACTTTGTCACTGTTGACATCAACTTTGATCGCCCAGCTAAGGTTATGTTTGTTAGACTTCTCCATTGTGAAGTTATTTTTCCCCCCTTTTCACACTGTGCTCTTTGGAAGGAAGTCACTATGTGTAGCCTACACTTAAGTGGGGAATTATGCACCACTTCCTGGAGGGTGGAGTACCTATAGAAATTATTTGGGGGCCGGCCCCATGGCCTAGCAGTTAAGCGTGTGCGCTCCGGTGCCGGCGGGCCAGGGTTCGGATCCTGGGTGTGCACCAATGCACCACTTGTCAGGCCATGCTGTGGCGGCGTCCCACATAAAGTGGAGGAAGATTAGCACAGATGTTAGCTCAGGGCCACTCTTCCTCAGCAAAAAGAGGAGGATTGGCATGGATGTTAGCTCAGGGCTGATCTTCCTCACAAAAAAAAAAAAAAACATTGTTTGGAATTCTGCATGAGAGATTTATTTATTCTCCTCCATTTATTTATCTATTCAACCATTTATTTATATCAGTATGTTATCACTATATTTTATTTTAGCTGTTCTTATATGTGTATAGTGATGGTCTTAATTTGCATTTCCCTCAATGGCTAATGATGTTGAGCATATTTTCAAGTGCTTGTTTGCCATCTATATATCCTCTCTGGTGAAAAGTCTGCATGTTTTTTGCCAATTTTCAAGTTGGAATTTTTTCTTGAGTTTGAGTTCTTTATATATTCTAGATACTAGTCCTTTGTCAGATATGTGATTTGCAAATATTTCTCCCAGTCTTTAGCTTGTCTCTTCATCCTCAACAGGGTCTTTTGCAGAGCCAAACTTTTAAATTTTGATGAAGTTCCATTTTCCATTTTTTTCTGTTATGGATTGTGCTTTTGGTGTCATATCTAAGAACTCTTCACCAAGTCCTATGTCCCAAAGAGTTTCTCCTATATCATCTTCTAAACTTTTATAGTTTTACATTTTATGTTTAAATCTATGATCTATTTTGAGTTAATTTTTGTATATGGTGTTAGGTTTAGGTGAAGGTTTATTTTTGACTATGAGTATCCAATAAGCCAAGAACATTTTTAAGAACATGATATCATGGATACGGACTCTAAGCTAGACAAGGAAGAAAATGAAGATGAGAGAGCTTATGGATAATTCTTTTTAAATGTTAGATTCTACGCGTAATGTAAAATAAGTGTAGCTACAAAGCAAGTCAGCTGACAGCTAGGAAGGAGATAGTGGTTGGAGATTTCAGAAAGGAAGCAGTTACTGGTGATGTGAAGAAAGGTCCAGGGACCGCCAAGAGGGTGGGTAGCTAAGTGGGAGTGGAGGGGGGAGATGGGGTTAAGGAACTGGGAGGTCACCTGGGAAAGCTGACGTCGCAGAATATGTCAGGAGTGGGGTGGAGAGGAAGCGCCTAAGTCAGGGGATTAAGTATTCCTTGAATGAGCAGGAGTAAGAACAAGTCAAGGAAATGATAGGTCCAAGGTGGGGGAAGGGGCAAGAGGGAGCAGTTTCAGGAGGGAGGGAGAGAAATGCTCTGCAGTCAGCAATGCGGAGCCAGGAGATGCTTTTTCTCCTTCTCAGCCTAAAGATACAAGGGGCATGAGACAGAAAAAAACAAAAAACAAAATAAAAAACTATCCTCCCCTTCAAGAGGCTGTTGGGAAGAAATGTCCTCAGGAGACTTCTAGGTCTCCATTAAGGCAAACAGGTGAAGGGAATATTTTCAGAAAATATTGCATTAGCTGATCACTGTTCAAGGGGCAGGAGGGCAGCTTCAGACTCCCAGAAGTGCTGGGAGTGGGGAGAAGGCTTTGTGTCTGATTGGAGAGCAGAGTCCAAGTGGCAGATGGGCTTGGACATCACGAAGTTCTGAGGGACACGCACTTGTTGGCCTGGGCCTGGAAGTCAAGAGAGGAAGTTCTGGGAGTCCTCAGAGAAGAAGAGAGTGAGCAGATATTCAGCCCACTAAATTAGATAACCCTGTGAAAGCACTTTGTTTATAATATAGTATCTTAAAAAGCTGAAAATGACTAGCTATGGTTAGGTGATGCGACCTTGCACAAAGCAAGTTAATACGTCTGATCCTTGTTGTCCAGAAATTACTTATCTATGATTACGTCTACACACGATAGTATTTTAGAATATCCACTGCCTTAGATATAACAATTCTATAGTTAGTCATAGAAGGTAAATATATGAATGCACACACACATATGCAAACAAAATTTAGCCAAAAATGAAAAGTTCAACAGCTGTAACATGAACTGCAATCATTTTACAGACTGTGTTTTAAGGCCCTGGTTGGTTTAATCCATCTTCTCACTGGTTCCTGCCTCTATCTCCTTTGTTCCACTTCCATTTTTCATCATGTTTTGACAGGTGAGGTTGTTCATGCAAAGGGATCCAACAAAAATATAGGGATGCCACCTTTGCCTGCTTATCCAGGACTGAGCAACCCTCCCTTTCCTCCTTGCAACAAAGTGGGCAAAACACATACTCTCCCACCGCCCCACCACTAAGCGGAATGCCGAGTGACAGTGGCACAATTGTTTAGCTTGCAGGGAGGGAATTTGTATGCAGTCAATAGGTCACCTGCCCTTTCTGCTCAGGATCAGCTCTCCACCCAAACCCCTGTGCATTTCAGTCTGAGAATACTTCATGCCTCAGCCAGCACAAACATGTCACAGCAAGAGAGACAGTGATTGCATTCACACATGCAGTTGGTTTAAGAACAGGCTTTGTTTGATCCTTTAAAAAAAAGGCTTTATTATTACATTATAGCCAAAGGAATTTAGCCTTTAACCTGCAGTTTCCCCCTCTCTCAATAATAAAAACTTTTCTGATAAGAGGTGAGGCCTGATGGAATTTTCTTCTTTCCCCTCATTCCTGGGGATGAGGTAATTACTCTGTTTTATACCAACTAAAATAATAGAAAAGGGTCTTTGGTAACAAGGAGGAAAGAAAGAGAAACTCCTGGCATAATAATGCAAAGAAATACACTATTAGGAGTGATTACTGTCTGTAAGAGAAATATATTTACCTTATAGATGTTTCACTTTATCTGAGGCCGTGCCAGGTAAGCCATTTTCCTTATAACCGTCCAGTGGACAGAATGCAAGAGAGCTGAACTCTCCCTCCACGGCCCAGCTCCACTGAGGGCTGAGAGCTAGGATTTGTGAGGGCCAGTGGAGAGGGAGAAGGCTGGCTGGAGAACTAAGGGAGGTAGAACAGAGAGAAAATCCTGCCACCTCCCCGTCATCCACTAAGAGGAATTCTTATGAACTGATTTCCACCAATGGAAAAAGCCTGAAAGTGGCTTTGCACCATCCTCTGAACCCTACATATATGTCTGCCTAAGCATCAAATAGCAGGATTCTTTTTTTTGTCAAGAAATGGTCTCTATTATTTTCTATGCTGTATATTAAATTACCACAAACAGTGAGTTAAAACAACAACCACATTTATTACCTCACAGCTCCTGTGGGCCAGAAGTCTAGACACAACCTAGCTGGGTCCTCTGCTCAGGATTTGACAAGGCTGTAGTCAAGGTATTGGCCGGGGCTGGGTTCTCATCCGAGGCTTGACTGGGGAAGGATCTGCTTCCAGACTCCCTCAGGCCGTTGAATTTATTTCCTTGTCACTGTAGGATTCATGGCAGCTTGCTTCTTCAAAGTCAGCCACAGAAAAAGAGAGAGAGATTCTAGTGTGAGTCCACTGGCAAGATGGATATGCCTTAACATAATCATGGAAGTGACATTCCATCCTCTTTGCCATAGTCCATTGGTTAGAAGCAAGTCACAGGTCCTGCCTACACTCAAGGGAAAGGGATTATATGAGGTGTGAACACCAGGAGGCAGAAATCATGGGGGCCACCTTAAAGCTTGTCTGCCTCAGTCCATAGCTCCCTAGACCTAGAACTTTAAGGGTATGGCTAAGAAGTAACGGAAGCAACATTTGTAGGAGAACCGTAAAGTAAGGGAAGATATTTAATATTTATCACACACCCTAACCTAAAAATAAAATAAACTTAGGAATTTTTCTTAGTGGTTGATGGCATAAGGTTTTGCAGTCATACAGCCATGGATTTGAATCCCTGGTCTATGGCTTAGTAGTTGCTTAACCTGACTAAGCCTCAGTCCTCATCTTTAAAATGGGTATAATTGTACTCATCTTTGGGGTTATTGTGAGAATTAGATTCGATAAAAAATAAAACACTTAGCACGATAGAAGTGCTCAATAAATGGTCACTATCATATCCAGGTAAAAGCCTTGGGTACCTCAAACAAGAGTTTTTACAATGTGCTCTAAATATTCTTTTTTTTTTTTTTTTTTTTTTTGTGAGGAGATCAGCCCTGAGCTAACATCCGCCAATCCTCCTCTTTTTTTGCTGAGGAAGACGGCCCTGGGCTAACATCTGTGCCTATCTTCCTCCACTTTATATGGGACGCCGCCACAGCATGGCTTACCAAGCAGTGCGTTGGTGCGCGCCCAGGATCCGAACCAGCGAACCCTGGGCCGCCGCAGCGGAGCGCGCGCACTTAACCGCTTGCGCCACCGGGCCGGCCCCATGCTCTAAATATTCTAATCTCCAAAGCGGGGGTGCCCTTCTGAGGCCTGAGAGGGTTTGACACCAGTTTGCCTCCATGCTTCCCACAAAGCTGTGAGTGTCCTCTAACCTACTGGCTGGCTCTGCTAGGGGTCTCTAGCCCACCTTCTTTTGCATCTTCATCAACAGAACCAGTAAGCTTTTGCAATGCTGGATTCAAGGTCTCTGCAGACCTCCAAACTTCTCAGCTGGAATGGCTCAGGGAGGGCTCGCCTCACCCCAGTTGCCTCCACTCACCCTGTCCCTAGGCAGAAACTCTGTGGTCATAGTTAACTGCCCTAGCACAGCTTCCTATCTTCTAGTCCTGCTCAATCCTTGGAACCTGCTTCCTGAGATGGCTTCACTCAGTTGTTCACTCACTGAACACTTATTCAAAACCTACCATGTGCCAGGCACTGGGTTAATTTTGGAGAGAGAAGGGTGACGAATACAGAACCCTCCCCTCAAGCAGCCCATTGGCCAATGCGGAGGCAGACGCAAGCCAACAAAGTAAAACTGACCGTTGACTTTGGACAGGAATATACCCGACACCTTACACAAATCCCTCAGTCTGTGAATATGGAACATTCAGACAGGTCTCTCACTTTCTCCCATGTCTCAGTTCCACCAATACTCACACTTCCTGAACACAGTCTCACATCACTCTTGTGTTTCCAACTTTCACTCCAGTTTTATGTCTCATTTGATAAGCAATTGCATGCTAGCTGGAGTACTTCCTAAATCAGTTTCACAAACCATGTTTTCCTCTCTCCACAGCACTTGTGTAGTGGACTCATTCACTTCATCAGTCTTGGGCACTGTTCAGCTTGACATTCCACTTTTCATTTATCCCAAACTTCTGACAATTTTCTGGCTAAGAATCATCATTTTCTCAGAGCTCATTACTTTTCCTTCGTTTGTATCGCTGGCACCAGCAGATAACCTTTTTAGAACTTTGTTTTCACAAAGAAATGAAGTGTTTCAGCAGAGTTGTTCTATATACGTTGGTGAGTAGAGAAGACAGAGCCATGTTGAGGTGTGCATGCACTGTTGTCACAGGTCTCTCCCTGAACTCCTAGACCAGACTCCTACACACCAGGCTTCTCACAGCCCAACAGGGGCACATCCATACCTTGTCAGTCATTTGCATCTTTATAATACTAATACTACTAATAATAAAAGTTAAAATATATTGAGATATTACAATGTGCCAAGCATTTATCTGTATTATGTTATTTAACCTTCACAACCACCTTTTGAGATAGGAACTAGTACTAGCATTTAAGAGATCAGAAAACTGAGGTTTGGAGATTTTAGGTCATCTGCTCAAGGTCACACAGCTAGTAAGTGCAGTTCAAGATTCAATCCCCAGTAGTCTAATGCAGTGCTGTCGCCCAAGTGTGAAAAGGGATGTGTAGGGCTGAGAACAAAGTTAACCTACTTAATACTTGTGCAAAGTCAGCCCTGGCTCCTAACCCAAGGGGACAAGGCAAAATCAGCAGCCACAAAGTCCAATGGTTATTATTCTTGAATTATATTTAAAAATATTTATTTTGGTTCCTTGTTTTGATTTCTCTTAGTATTTGGGTGAATTACGTGTTTACATATTTATATACACACATTTATACACACATATAGTCCTGTTTGTATGTCTTCTAAAACATGTCATTTTCTCTGTAGTACTTTTTAATCTTTTTCTACATTCTTCTTTCCTTTTGTTTGTTTTTCTTATTTCTATACCTTGAGATGCTTTTAATTTGGCATTTATTTTTGAAATTATTTTGTCTTTTTTCCTTCTCTTCCTTTACTGAGTTCTACAGCCAGTTGCCTGTACTTTAGGGGTACCCATCACAGCCCAGCTCTGGATATGGGCAAATAAAAGACAGCAGCAGACCTCTGTGCAGGGAGCTAATATGGAATAATCAAGAACAAAAGGGAGGGTAAAGATGTAGAATGACCTAGCTATGAAGGACTAGGGAGAAGAGATAACTTTCAGATAACCCTTTGGATTGAGGGATAAATACCTTTCTTTTGAGCAGAGCTTGTAATTCTGACTGTGAGTCTAGGGTCCCTAATAGTGACAGGGACGGATGGCTGTGAAGGGCACTAATCTAAGACACAGTAGACTTGTGTTTACTCTAGGAGGGACTGCTGACCCTGCACAGGCCTTTGAAGACACCCTTGCACATGCGGATCATAATGCACTATGAAGTAATGTCTTCAAAGAAAAGGAGGGAAATTGAAATATACACAACTAGCCAGTTATTTCACTAAGGCACTTCAAAGAAACACTTCCTTTGATCATTTCGACTTCTCATTAATAATAAATGTGAATATATTACTCATAGAAATTACTCAGAGACCTTGGGCTGATGGAGTCTTCAGTTTGACCCATCACCAGTACAACGGGGAAGATAAAGTAAGGAATCGCACACTGGCTCTTAAAGCTTCCACCAGAAAGTGACACATATCCCCCCTACTCCCATTTCACTGGCCAGAGCAAGTCATACAGCCCACCTGACTTTGAGGGGGTCAGGGAAGTCCAATCTTGCCATATGATGGGACACTGACAACACCTGGTGAACAGCACAGACGACTAACAAGAAGGCCAAGTGAAAAGTAGGTATTTTTAGTAGGTCAAATGAAGGAATATGTTCAAAAGAATAAGACATTTATGAGCTTTGTTACCGTTCCATAGTAATCCCTCAGATAGACTATCCCCATAAAGTTCTTCAACATGAACCTCACAGTTGTTGAAGGAAACAGGTATCCTGGTCTGACACAATCATCAAGGAAAAATAATACTGAAAAAAAATTGTGCAATTTATATAACTGGGACAGGAGCAATCTTCTCATGCAAAAGAAGATGAAACCATTCATCTGCCACTCCAGATTGTTAGTGGGAATGCTAAGAAAACTCACTGTAGGACTCTGCAAAGGTAAACTACCAAAACTTGGATGGCACCCTTAACTTTTTCTCCCTTAAACTTGCCTACCGTCTTGCTATTTCTCCAAGCAATCTGGAAGCAAAATTCAAAGCATTTTACTGTATTTCATCATATCTGGAGCTCCAAACAACCTGACAATAACTATTTATGTTTCATTCACTTATTACTTCATTTAACAAACATTTCTTGAGGGCCCACTACATGCAGTATTCTTCCTTAGACACTAGAGATACAAAGGCAAGCCATGGTCATTACCCTTAGGGCACTCATTAATAAACCTAATGGAGGAGAAAGACCAGGGATTAGGAAATAATTATATACCAGATATTATGGGAGAACTGTTAGTACTGGTATTAAGACCATCACCTGCCTTAGAAGGGAGCAGTGAACCTGGATGTTCCACCCAATAAACAGAGCCACTTCTTAGAGTTGTGCAAGGGTTAGGCTTCTTAGATTTGTATGGATGCCAGTAAGGTGTCTTGAGCCAGAAGTACCTCTATTTATTTCCTCCAAAGTCATCATTTGAACTAGCAACAGGACTGCCAGCATCTAACCAACATTTAGTACTCTGCAATATTTTCGTTATATCCTTACTCTTATTTTTATTAATATTGATGTAACGGTAATTTCTAACTCATTAAATTTTTTTTTCAATAATCGTTGATTATACAGCTAGTCTAAGATAGTTCTAGCCATGTTGGAAGTCCTGGATAAATATATGCCACTATCCTTGACCTCAAAAAGCTTTTAAACTAACTAGAGAAGAGGGCCAGCCCCGTGGCTTAGCAGTTAAGTGCGCGCGCTCCGCTGCTGGCGGCCTGGGTTCAATCCGGGCATGCACCGACGCACTGCTTCTCCAGCCATGCTGAGGCCACGTCCCACATACAGCAACTAGAAGGATGTGCAGCTATGACATACAACTATCTACTGGGGCTTTGGGGGAAAAAATAAATAAATAAAAATTAAAAAAAAATAAACTAACTGGAGAAGAAAGACAAAAGCACATAAATCAATCAGAGATTAATAATCTCTAACCTGTGTAACACTGAATCTAAAAACAATCTGAGTTGTGAGAACCAAGAGATCAACCTTAGATGGGATTTCATCTTGAGCTTGAAGAATGTGGAATATTTGGATATTTGGATAGGCTAGAGGAAAGAGACTGATGAGAATGTATGACTCTATCAATCTTTGTCCATTCCTTTCAGGGAAAACAAAGCTCACTCCCTGCTAATGGAGATTAGCAGCTGCCCCCGTGTTATAGCCAAGATGGCGGCACAGCTGAGAAAGGGTAGAACTCTGCTCATCATCTCCTTGACCTGCTGTAGCTCCTTCCAACACATCCAGTTACCCTGTGTCATTCCCTCATGTTCCTCCTGGATAGAGCGAGTCCTTCTACTATTACCTTGTACTGGTTACGAACATCAGCTGCTCCACTGCTTCTCAAAGTGCAGTACCCAACCAGCAAGATGAACCTCATCTGGGAACTTGTTAGAAATGCAAATCCTTGGGGCCCACCCCAAACCTAGTGAAGCAGAAACTCTGAAGACAGAGCCCAGCAATCTATGGTTTAACAAGCCCTCCAGGTGATTCTGATGTATACGGTCTGAGAACCACTGGGCTTGTCAGACATCCTGGCTTCAAATCCTAGCTCTGTTGGCACTTGCTAGCTCCATGGCTTATCAGGTGGTTAATTTTGCTAAATCTCAAAAGAGTATAACAGTAATACCCCCTCTTATGGGGTCATTGTGAAGAATAAACAAGTTAATGCACGTAAAGCCCGTGGCTTAATTCTTGGCAATTAGTAAGCACTCAATAAAGTATTACTACTAGCACCTGGCAAGACTTCTCTTTTAAATCATTTTCATGCCATAACGTGGTGAGAAAATCTTAGAGCTGTGTTTCCTCACTCCTTCTCATCATCTTCACCACCATCACCTTCGATAGCACCACCCTCACTACTCTTTGCCCTACAAATATATACATATATTTTTAATAGCATAGAATTTAACATTTTAATCATTTTTAAGTGTACAGTTCAGTGACATTAAGTACATTCACATTTTTGTGCTACCATCATCACCATCCATCTCCAGAATTTTTCTCATCCTCCCAAACTGAAACCCTATACCCATTAAACAATAAGTCCTCTTTTCCTCCTCCCCCCAGTCCCTGACAACCACCATTCCACTTTCCATCTCTATGAATTTGACTACTCTAAGTATCTCACACGTGTGGAATCATACAGTATTTGTCCTTTTGTGACTGGCTTATTTCACTTAGCACAATATCCTCAGGGTTCATCCATGATGTCTCATGGGTCAGAATTTCCTTCCTTTTTAAGGCTGAATAAGTTTTCATTGTATATATATACCATATTTTGTTTATCCATTCATCTGTCAGTGGACACTGGAGTTGCTTCCACCTTTTGGCTATTGTGAATACTGCCGCTGTGAACATGGGTGTATATGTATATCTCTGTGAGTTCCCACTTAACAGTTCTTTGGGGTATACACCCAGAAGTGGAATTGGTGGTCTACTAATCTTGCCAGTTCTCCAGCTTTTTTAGAGAAGCCTTACTTTCCTGCCTCCTCTGTCAAACTGGTGTGGCCGTGGCTGCCAGAGAGCAGCACACCATCTCCCTTCTGTAATCAGGAGAATGTTATAGGATTGCCTTCAGTCTTTAGAAACTTGAAACTGAGTGAGTGAAGAGCAAGTCTTCCTCTAAAACATACCTCTTCCTACCCTAGACTCCATTTCATCATAGTGAAGGGTTTTTCTGGCCTATCTACAAATACAAAGTATTCAAAGAGAAAACTTTATTTTCTTCCATCCCACTGGTGACAAGGACCAGAGAATAAAGAGGGATGATAGGTGGACCATCTGCTATGATAACTTATTTTTCCTCTGGTTGTTTCCAGCCAAACACACTGTATCATTAACTTTGACTGTGGTCATCACTTTGGCTTCAGGCTTAATCTATTTTGACTAGGAATATTGTCCTCGGAAACACTACAATTTCCTGAAGAGACTGCAAATCAGCAGTCTTGCCTAAAATCATACATGGCCATTATCTTCCCTCTGGTTGAAAGATGTACAAAGACAGTATGTCATTGTGAGCCAGGAGGTTTTCTTTATTTAGTGTCTGCCTTCTGGCTGAGCTATAAGGTAAGGCAATTAGATACCCAACATTTATAACAGACGTGTTTAACTTCCCTGATATGTCCTGCAGAGGTTAAGCAAACATAAAGATAATAGACTTTAACTAGCAGTTAGGAGGTTTAGACTTCAAACATTTTAGACTGTGTAAACTATGATGGCGAGACAATAGACAATGTGCTCATTTACTGCTCAAGACCACCTTGAGCTGAAATATTTAATGTAGAGTCAATCCTGCTTGTGAGGTCTGCAAGAAATGGGCACTAAACATTTTTTATGCAAGTCTTTTAGTTTGCAATTTGTCAAGAATAAGCTAAACCAATGTGACCCCTCTAGGAGGCAGTGTTGTGTAGTGGAGCTGTGGTCTGGATTAGCTCAGCTAGGTTTCTAGTAATCTCTACCTCTTACTAGGTGTGTGACCTTGAGCAAATCACCTCAATTCTCCCCACTTCAGTTTCCTTACCTGAAAAGTGGAGATACTAACAGCACCTGCAGGGTATTTCCTGTCACTTAAGGGTAACTGGTACCTGGAAAAGGCCACTTAAAATGAATGCACCAAAATGTTATTGAAAGAAATAGGTGTTATTGGAGTATTTTCTTGAAAAATGAACTAAAAATCATATAAATTATAAAATTGTCTTACATTTAATCAAATTTAGTTTAAGGTTTCAACTATATAGTTATTTTAGGAAAAAAACCCAACAAATAAATTAGGAGGGTTCTGTTAAATTTTTCAAACCAAACTATAATAGCACTATACAACATCCTTCATTTCATATTTGACCTTCAAAGGAACATTAATAAGATATACATTATGCAAGACTCTTCTGGGGCTTAATCGGTTTCCAAGGATCTCTCTTGTTCCTTTGGTATCAAATCCTTCCTTTTGAAGCCCTTTTCATTATCCCCATCATTGTTTTCTTCAATTGTCAACAGGTCAAATCATGCCAAGTCTACATTTGCCAATGGCTTTGCAAGTCATTCTGGTAGCTCTGCTGTATCACTTTCATTAACTTCATGAAATCTTAAATGTTTGGCAAATTGTGCTTTTTCACTTTGCAATTTGTCTGCTTTGTAGTTTCATTGGACAGTCTCATGTTGTAAATATCTGACAATCAATGAGGCTGTGACCAACCAAGTTGACTGACCCACTGACCAGGATAGGTACTAGAGTAGAACAGCAAGAGATATTTGAATGGAGATTGATTTTAATAAATGGCCAGCTCATTATGACAATTTTTTGCTTTCCTGAAACCTCTTAACTACAGAGACTTGGAAAATGAATACTCAGATAGCAAAGACTCTCAGTTTCTCACTAAATTGCTAAACCCATGTCATGTCCTCAGCACAGAGCCCAGTAAATAGCATGCGTTTTAGTTGTTAATAAATATTCTCATTATTTACTTAGAGGATCAACATGCCATGTGTTGAAGGCATTTAAACACACATTAATAATATAGGCGAAGAAGAATGTTTTCCTTAAATCAATCCCCCTTTTCATCAACAAAAGCCACGATTAGAGAACAAAAGAATTTCTCACTCCCCAACCTAACTCCATCCCTTACTCCCCTCTACACTTATTTTGTTTTACCTTCTCTCAATAACACTTATTCCCATCTGATATGCCATCTATTTACCTATTTGTGTTTTGTCCGTCTCCCACCACTAGAATCTAAACTCCAGACGTCAAGGACTTGGTTGGTTCATTGATGTGTCCCCAGGGCCTGGAACATGGTGGGTGTTCAACGAGTACTTGTTGAACGGGTGATGAATGGAAGACCCCTCTTGTCTTCTGCATTCCAGAGCCCCAGTGACCACTGACCCTGCAGTTAGGGATCTCAGGGCACTATGGCCTGAAAGAGCCCCTAATGTGACTAAGAACGGATACTATGCAAATCCTAAGAAGGAAGACAGCACTGAGATTCAAGAAGCACACAGCAGAATGAAAGGCTGGGGACAGTCACTGCAAACTCAGGCCTCTCTGTCCCTAGACTAAGACCCATTCTAGCTCAAGTCGGAAGGAATAGAAGCAAGTTCTCCTGCAGGGCAAAGGAAGAAAGTTAGAATTCTCCCTCCTACAAAGGAAAAGATTTATGTTTAAGTCACGGTGTAGTGGAAAGACCTACCCCTGTGTGCTGATCTTACCTCTGCCACTGCTTGGGTCTCTATGTCAAGAAAGTCACTTCAAATGCTCAGTACTCCACAACTTCATCTGTATGACGAGTGGGTGTGGCTAGATCAGCATTTCCTATACGACGTTCCTTGGAACATCTGATCATCTTCTACACTAATAGGGTAGCCACTATCCACATGTGGCTGTTGAGCACTTGAAATGTAGCTAGGGCCACATTCTAAAATGTAAAAATTAAAGTAGTATACAGAACATAAAATATCTCATTAATAGGGGCTGGCCCGATGGCGTAGTGGTTAAGCTCATGCTCTGCTTTGGCGGCCTGGGGTTCACAGGTTGGGATCCCAGAGCGGACCTATGCACCCCTCACCAAGCCATGCTGTGGTGGCATCCCACATACCAAATAGAGGAAGATGGGCACGAATGTTAGCTCAGGGCTAATCTTCCTCAGTAAAAAGAGGAAGATTGGCAACAGATGTTAGCTTAGGGCCAATCTTCCTCATCAAAAAAAGAAAAAAAATCTCATTAGTAATTTTCATATTGATTAATGTTGAAATAATAATCGTTTTATATATTGGGTTAAATAAAATATATTATTAAAATTAGGATAGTATGGGAGGCTGTGGGGTTGTGGGGGCAGAGGGCATATGGGAACTCTCAGTACTTTCCATTCAATTTTGCTGTGAATCTAAAACTGCTCTAAAAAATGATAAGTAAATAAAAATTTTATATAAAAAATTAGGCCCACCTGTTTCTTTTTACTTTTAAAAACGTGGCTATCAGAACATTTAAAATTATACATGTCATCCCAGCTATGGTTCATAGAGTATTTCTATTTGACAGTGTTGCTCTGCAGTCTGAGAGAAGAAAATGGTTCTCTGATCAAACACTGCATATCGCATCCCCACCCCACATCTTCTCAACCTCCTGTCCCACGTCGTGAAGCTTATTATCAACATGAGTATAATGAGCTTTCTTGTAGTATACACTACAGTCATGCATCACCTAACTACATTTCCGGTGAACGACGAATCTCATATATGGCGGTGGTCCCATAAGATTAGTACCATAAAGCTTAAGTGCGGAGTAGGCTATACCATCTAGGTTTGTGTAAGTACACTCTATGATGTTCAAACAAGGATGAAATCTCCCGATCACGCATTTCTCAGAACATCCCCTAGTCGTTAAGTGGTGCATACTCTACGTAGAAACATGTTTAATTGGCGTTTTCTAAACTTATTTGATCATGGAATCTATTTTCCACTGAGTACCTATTAATACCCCTCAGTTCTGAGGAAGACATTTTGGAAAACAGTGGTCTAGATGTTCTGTCAAGACTTTTTGTATTTTAATAGTTTGTGATATTATGGATCTAAATATGTGGAAGGAAGCAATGAGTGAGTTTTTAAGATGTTTGTTCAGACAGAGAGAGTTTTAAGGAGAAATCTTGTTCTTCACCAACACTTCTTAGGAGATGTCACTGCTAACTGAATGCTGAAAGGGAAGAAAGTTGGGAGACTAGAGCATGGAATTGGGTTGAGGGATTGAGGAGGGAAAGACGAGCTCAGGTTCGGAGAGTCTCTTCAGAGAAGCCTTGTGTTAACTATACTCAGTAAAACTTCGGCTCTCTACTGCTTATTGCTGATGCCCTCTAGAAGTCAGCACCACAGGAAACCTCAAAGTCCCAGATAGAACATGCAGGGACAGAGCCCTCAAAGGACACTAGAAAACAGGACATTCCGAGAAGAAATACAGTGAGTGGCTGGAGGGCTGCAGAAATTCCACAGCTAAGAGGATACCTTACATGTCAGCAGGTCAAACCCAGGCCAGGAAGGCTGGGCTGCTCCACACTGTCCGACTTCTCACCTCCAGACCTCCAGGGAGCAGATGAGGAGAAACCCTTAAGGGTTTATCTAGCCAGATAAGGCAGTGAAGCCACTGCCTGTGGCCTCTGACAGAGATTTCTGTGTGGGTGATAAGAAACCTATTTCTGGTGTCTGACCTTTCTGCCTGTGCTTCCAGACAGTGTCTCAAGTGGACTGCTATATCGCCTAGGATTTCTGGGGTTCCATTATGAATGGAAGTTTCTCCTGGCTGAACCTCAAAAATTCTTCTGTCGCTTACTAACTTCTCTCTTGTCCTCTGTAACTGCCAAAATATTGCCTTGTAGAATGTGCTGCCTTTCATAAGCTCCAAGCATTTATTCTGAATCAAGTTTTTATAGCTTTATTGAGATATAATTTATATATAATAAAATTCACCCCTTTTAACTGTGAATGAATTTTAGTAAATGTACAGTGACACAACCAGCACCGCAATCACGTTTTAGAACACATCTGTCACCCCAGAATTTTCCTCATGCCCCTTTGCAGTCAATTCCCACGCCTCCCTGCTGCCCCAGGAAACCACTGATGTGCTTATTGTTGCTATGGTTTTGCTTTTTATAGAATTTCATATAAATGGAATCACACAGAACAGTATATGGTGCTTTGATTCTCGCTTCTTTCACTTAGAATGATGCTTTTGAGATCCATCTATGTTGTTGCATCAGTGCTCCATTCCTTTTAGTTGTTAATATTCCATTATACATCACCATTTTCTTTTTATCTATACATCAGTTGATAGACACTTGGATTGTTTCCAGTTTGGGGCTATTATGAAATAATTATACTATGACATTCATGTCTAAATCTTTCGGTGGACATGTTTTCATTTCTCTTAGGTAAATACCTAAGAGTGGAATTGCTGTGTCATATAGTAAGTGTATTGTAACATTTTAAGAAACTTCACTTTTTGAAGTGGCTGTATGGTTTTGCGTTCCCACCGGCAATGCAGGAGATGCCCAGTTGCCCCTCATCCTCACCAACTCTTGTTATTGTCAGTCTTTTTAATCTTAGTTATTCTCGTGTATGTGTAGTGGTAACTCTCTGTGGTTTTAAGTTGCATTTCTCTAATTAATAATATGTTGAACATTTTTTCATGTGCTTTTTGACCATCCATGTATTTTCCTGTATGCAGCAGACATTCAAATATTTTTCTCAAATTTTATTATTGGATTGTTTTCTTATTACTAAGTTATAAGGGAACTTTATGTTATTTGGGTATGAGTCCTTTTTCAAATATATGTCTTACAGATATTTTCTCTTAGTTAATGGTCTCACCTTTTAGTTTTCTTAATTGTGTTTTTTGATAAGCTAATTTTTTTTTTATTTTATTGAGGCCATAATAGTCTATAAGATAAGCTAATGTTTTTAATCCTCATGAAGTCCAATTTACCAATTTTTCTTTTATGATTCATGCTCTTTGTGTTTTATGCAAGAAACTTTACTTAATCCAAGGTCACAAAGATTTTCTCCTATATTTTCTTCTAGAAGGTTTATGGTGTTAGCTCTTAGGTTTATGTCTATGATCTGTTTTGGCTTAAATTTTGCATATGCTGTGAGCAAATGGTCAAGGTACCCTATTTAATCTAGATATCCAGTTGTTCCAGCATGATTTATTGAAGACTATCCATTTCTTACCTTGGCAATCTTATCAAAACTCAATTGACCCTGTAAGTGTGGGTCTATTTCTGGACTCTCAACTCTGTTGCATTAATCCATGTCTATCCTTATGCCACAACCACACTATCTTAATTATTATAGCTTTTATAGTAAGTCCTAAAATCAGACAGAATAAGTCCTCCAACTTTTTCTGTTTAGAAATTGTTTGGGCTGTTCTAGATCCCTTGCAGTGCTGCATTTTTAATAACACTTTAATGTCTGGGAGATATAGGGTATATAATGCTATATAATTTTATGGACAAAGAAGCCACCGACACGTAGAAATATGGGCAATTTGTCTGACTTCACATTACGAGGTTGGGTTCCTGTCTCTTTGTGGTCACGTCTCATTTTCTTACTGAAATGTCAGCTCCACGAGAGCAGGAACTGCATATCCCCAGGGACTTCTGAATCCCCAGTAAAACAGTGCTTGTGGTAAGTTTTCAACAAAGATTTGTGGAACGAAAGAAGGCATCAGTCCCAAGAGAAGTGCAACGACTTGTCTCCGTACCAAAGTCAACAGCAGAACTGCATCCAACTTCAGTTTTCAAACTCCTCATTTAGTATTTTTCCATCTTATAACATGAGTGGAGGAGACAGAGAAGAAAGGAAAAGGAGAAAAGAAGCAAATGAAAGAGGAGGTAGATAAAACCATTATTAGAAGGATTTTTTAAAAGGCTTTTGTTTTGATACACCTCAGCCTTATAGCCTCAAGCTTCCAGACACTAAACATTTACAAGTTTATTCTTTGTTTGAAATACTGTTTAACACGCAGAGGGATACCGAGATGATTCACAGATCCAAAACCACAGCCTAAGCAGGAGACATTTCCTTCCTAAGCATAGTGCTACGAAAATAGAGAACAGACATAGAAGGCCAGAATGGATCCCTGGGGTCAGCCCCAGACAGACCCCATCTAGACCATGCTGAACAGATGGGCCTTCCAATTTGGAAAGATCTTCAGGGAGCAATATTTGGCAGGGTATATTTTTCCCCTACATTTTATTCAGAAAACACTTCTATCTTTTTAAAAAATCCCTTAAACTGTGGTTCTTGTTCTAAAACCTGGAAAATTAGGTGTCAGAAAAAAAAAATAATATCATGGTGTTGATCTGAGAAGGAAAGTAACTGGAGAACAAGATAAGGAATGTACAGCTATCAAAATGTGGAGGTGGCTCCGACTCCACAACCTCTGATTCATATGGCGTGTAATCTTCTTAAACAATGATTCTAGAAACTAAATGTGTATTTGAAGGGGCTGGAATTGTCATTAATTACTCTGCAATATTCTGTCGACCAAATTCTTCCTTCAAGTAAATATATGTGGCTTCCATTGAAATTAGTGGGTGTCACTTACAGATGAGAGGAGAATTTGGCTCTGTGGCCTCACAAGGCACTGTGAAGACTTGATTTATAAACAATTATTAAGGAAGATTTCTACCGGAAGCAGTCAGCGATGTGGAAGAAATTGAACATCTTTATTTTAATTGAGTCAAGAAACACTTATTGAGTGTAGACCTGTTCTGCAAGATACTAGGTACTGCTGAGGGAATCCAAGATAAGACGTAGACAGCCCTGCCTCAATTTACTCCCAAAGCTGCAGGTGAGAGGCCTGACTGACATCTCTTGCACCTGGATCATTCCCTCAGTTCTCAGCTTAAATGTCACCTTCTCCAGATGAGATTATGTCTTCCTGGTAAGATGCATCATATTGGTAATTACTTGTTTAATGCCTGTTTCCTCCTGCAGCTCCAAGAAGAGGGGGATCGTGTTCATCTTATCCTGGCAGTCTGTGGATGTCTTGATAACACAGCTTCCGGTTCTGAAGCCAGCAGCCTGAGTTCAAATCTCAGCTCTGTCATTCACTCTCTGTGTGATTTTGGGCAAATCACTTATGATCTCGAAGCTTTGGTATCCCCATCTGTAAGTGAGAGATAACAATTCTGTAATATTTACCTGTGGAACTGTTCTGAAGACTAAATGAGGTAAAGTCACCAGATGGCCTGGCACATATTAAGCTCCCCACAAGAATGAAATCAAACATCAGTAGTTAAATAAGGCCAATCTCTCTAATAAATAAAAACTATGATTGCCATTCTCTGGCTAGTAAAATGACAACACAACAACCATAATCATGACTATTATTGAGAGCTTACTGTAGGCCAGTCACTGTGCTAAATGCTTTGCATATAGTTAGCAAATTTAAGAGATACACACATCAACGCATCAACAACAACCTGGCCCTTTAACCTCTTCTCTGGGCATATCATTATTTATTGGGAATGTAAGATCATCAGATCAGTCTACGTGTTGGTGGCATATGAGTGGCTATATCAGTCAGTCTTGGAAGGAAATAAACATCATGCTCAAAGGATTAATTGAAGAGATCATATGAAGACTAATTCAAGGATTTGGACAGGGTAAAGAATCCCACAAGGGATGGAGTTGCTTATAGTGACCAGCAATAATGGGGTCACTATAAGCCTACCTCCCCTAGGCTTGAACGGGCGAAGGAGAGAAATGGTGCTCCAGGGCACTGTGAAGCTGTAGTCAAGGGAGTGGAGCTGCCCTGCAGGAGCTGTGATGGGAGAGGTGTTGACCACTGCCAAAACCATGGTGAGGCAGGGAGCAGGCAGAGAGGGAATACCCCACTGCTCTCTTCCCGCCTTCTGATCTCCTGTTGCTGCCCCGCAATGGCCAAATCCTGCTAGAAGCCAGAGAGTGATGCATAATTACCATAATTACCTTCTCCTGGAGCAGAGAATATGGCAGAGAAGGGCCGAGAACGATCTCTCTAGAAGAACAAACAGAATAACCTGCTTGGAACCACTGACCATCATGTCTAGTCAAACTTGAATAAATTCATGTTGACTGCGTTAAGAAGATTACAGGAAATGAAGATTTTAGACAGTTAAACAAAACTGGCAGAGCTACTGCTTAGCTAAAAATAAAGACAGGCTTTTCTTTCTTGCTACAATTAATGAAGATGCGAAGAATGTAGGGGGTATCAGATAGCAACCAAGTATCTGTTATTCCTCCTTCTCAGCCTCAGTGAAAGAGAGAAGCTCATGCATTTAGGCTGCATGTTTGAAAATGACCCAATTATTGTATTTAGTTGAGCATAAGAGCCCTAGTTTTGCTAATGAATCTCAATCATGACAGCCAATCATTCCTCGCTATTTTCCTAACATCAACTAACTAAGATCTGAGCATCTTCTGTTTGTTCACTGAAGCATTATTCTTTTGGAAGATATCTTTTATTTTATTTTTTATTGTGGCAAAATATACATAGTATAAAATTAACTGCACATTTTTAAGTGTATAGCTCAGTAGTGTTAATATATTCACATTGTTGTGAAACAGATCTCCAGAACTTTTTCATCTTGCAAATCTGAAACTCTCTATCCATCAAATGACAGCTTCCCACTCCTCCCTCCCTCTAGTCCTTGGCAACCACCACTCCACTTTCTGTTTCTATGAATTTATCTAGGTACCTCACATGAATGGAAATGTATAGTATTTGCACTTTTGTGATTGGCTTATTTCACTTAGCATAACGTCCTCAAGGTTTATCTATGTTGTAGCATGGGTCAGAATTTCCTTCGTTTTTAAGGCTGAATAATTTTCCATTGTATGTATATACCACATTTTGTTTATCCATTCATCTGTCAATGATCACTTAGATTGCTTCTACCCCTTGGCTATTGTGAGGATGCTGCTCTGAACATGGGTGTACAAATACCTGTTCATGTCTCTGCTTCCAGTTCTTTTGGGTCTATAACTAGAAGTAGAGTCACTGGATCATATGGTAAATCTATATTTTATTTTTTGAGAAACCACCATACCGTTTTCCTTAGCTGCTCCTTCATTTTATATTCCCATCAACAGTGCACAAGTGTTCCAATTTCCCCACATCCTTGTCAACACTTATATTTTCTGGATTTTTTTTTTTTGATAGTAGTCATCCTAATAGGTGTGAAGTGGTATCTCATCATGGTTTTGATTTGTATTTCCCTGGCGATTAATGACATGAGCATCTTTTTCTGTGCTTATTGGCCATTTGTATATCTTTTTGCAGAAATGTTTTTTCAAGTCCTCTGGCCATTTTTTTAACTGGGTTGGTTTTTTTATGTCGTTGAGCTGTAGGAGTTATATACTCTGGATATTAATCACTTATATATATGATTTGCAAATATTTTCTTCCATTCCATATGTTGCCTTTCCGTGCTGTAGATAGCGTCCTTTGATGTACAAAGTTTTTAATTTTTTTTTTTTGGCAAGGAAGATTAGCCTTGAGCTAACATCTTTTGCCAATCCTCCTCTTTTTGCTGAGGCAGATTGGCCCTAGGCTAATATCCATGCCCATCTTCCTCTACTTTATATATGGGACGCCTGCCACAGCATGGCTTGATGAGTGGTGTGTATGTCCGCGCTCAGGATCTGAACCTGCGAGCCCTGGGCCATCGAAGTGGAGCACGTGAACTTAACCACTATGCCACCGGGCCGGCCCTACAAAGTTTTTAATTTTAATAAAGTCCTATTTATGTATTTTTTCTGGAGGATGTCTTTTAACATAGGCTTTGCATGACTAAAACTTTTGGAGAACAGGGCTCAGACTAGACATGGTTGTGATGGACTCTATTTGTAGCAGAGCAAAGAGAACAAAAACTTAGGTTTCATAATTCACAAAACTGACCTAACTGATTCGTGTGCTTTGGATGATCCCATCATATGTCCAGCATTTAAATTTTTCCTCTCGGAAATTGAGAGGTATAGGTCTCCCCTCAGCCTCCCTCCTTCTTTGAATGCTATAGTGTCCTGCTGGGAGACGAAAGACGCTCTTTCACTTGCAAACAACAGTAACTCAATCTAATTATCCCAAGCAAAGAAGAATTTTAAAATGCAGAAAAAATTAAATTTTGTTCAAAATTCTTTGGCTCATATAACTGAAAAGATCAAGGAGCAACATTCTGGCTTCAGGTATGGCTGGCTCCAGGTTCTCAAACAATGTCACAGCTCTGCTCTCCTCTGGGTTGACCCCATTCCCAAGTAGTACTTCCCTGTATGATGACAAAACAGTGTCCATCAGCTCTTGAGTTACTTCTTACCCTCTCAGCAGCTCCAGGCAGAAGACAGATTCTTTTTTCCTTAGAGTTTCAAGAAAAGTTTCTGTATGATCTTTTATACTAAAACTGACTATATTGTTAGCCCAATGGCTGAGAAAACATCATGGATGACCTGAAGCATTTTCCTTATTGAGCAGTTGTGTTCTCTGATGAGCAACTAAGGTCAATATTGACACTTGTTACCACTGTGGATTTATTTCTTCCATAATTACTTGCTTCAACTCATACATAGAGGAACTATTCAAGTTGATGGTACATTATCCAGTCCCCACGCTCACAAGATGCAAGGGACCAGTGGGCTGAGAGTAGTGGAAAGAAAAAGCCAAGCGTTGTTTGGGGAAACAACGTTTAGGCATAAGTTATTGTTTCATGTAGTATTTTAAAATAAACAGAATTAGTTCCACTAGTCACCAAACTGCTTGTTTTGTAAAAACATAGCAATTTGATAGAGCAGTGAACATGGAAACCAAATACCCAAGCTTGAGTCCTGGACTCTCCTCTTACCCACCATGTGCCTTGGGCAATGCTATGGACTGAGTTGTGTCCCCCAAAAATTCCTATGTTGAAGCCCCAACCCCCCTTAAGAAGGTATTTGGAGATAAGACCTTTGGGAGGTAATTATGTTTAGATGGGGGGGTCCTCATAATGGGATTAGTGCCCTTCCAAGAAGAGACACACAAGCTTGCTGTCTCTCTCTCTCTGTCTTGTGAGGACACAGTGCAAAGGCAGCCACCTGCAAGCCAGGAAGAGAATCCTGACCAGAAACCAACCACGCTGGTACTCTGAATTGTGAGAAAAATAAATTTCTGTTGTTTAAGCCACCCAATCTCTGGTATTTTGTTATGACAGCCTGAACAGACTAAGACAGACAGGTTGCTTAATATCTCTGAGCTTTAGGTACCTGATCTATGAAAAGTGTGAGAACGGGGTGGTGAACATCAGCTAGGCTGGAGAGTTGGATAGGATTAGTATATGTACAGATAATGTGAGGAGGTGAGCAGTGATTATAAGAAAAATATCTCTCCTTCTGTTTTCTTTCTTTTTTGTGTGTGAGGAAGATCAGCCCTGAGCTAACATCCATGCTAAACCTCCTCTTTTTGCTGAGAAAGACCGGCTCTGAGCTAACATCTATTGCCAATCCTCCTCCTTTTTTCCCTCTTTTCCCCAAAGCCCCAGTAGATAGTTGTATGTCATAGTTGCACATCCTTCTAGTTGCTGTATGTGGGACGCGGCCTCAGCACGGCCAGAGAAGGTGCGTTGGTGTGCACCAGGGATCCAAACCGGGGCCTCCAGTAGCAGAGCGCGCACACTTAACCGCTAAGCCGTGGGGCCGGCCCTATCCTTCTGTTTTCTGACATCTATGCAAACAAACAGAAGAAGTAAAGGCAGACGAGGACTATTTTAGATCTACAAAATATCAGAAACAGAAATAAAAATACCCTGGGGCGTATGAACCAATGATCTAGACTCTAGGCAGAACTGTTACTTTCTTTAAAGCATAATTTTTAAGCTCCTTTACAGAGATCTGAAAGTTGAGATACTACTCAAATCTTTCTTTTTTCTCCTAAAAATGCTGGGTTCAAATGTTATTCCTCATACCACCACATCACTTTCCACCTTTCATCTGGGCAGTCAATTTTAAATACAACATATTCCCACCTTAGGGCCTTTGCATTTGCTGTTCCCTCCACCTGGAACACTCTTTCTCCAGAGAGCTGAACGGCTCCCTCCTCCACTTCATTCAGGTCTCTGCTAAGTTGTCACCTCATTATAGGAACTTCTCCAATTAGCCCATCTAAAATAGCCTCTTCCCACCCCATCACTCCCTATCTGCCTTTTTAAGTAATACTCATTCCTACCTGATATTTTGTATATTAAATTATTTTTATCTATCTTCCCCACTAGAATGTGTGTACTACAGGACAGAGACATTGTTTTGGTCACTGCTGTATCTCCAGTGCATGGAACACTGCCTGGTACGTGGTAAGTGCTCAATAAATAGTCCATATAGAATGAACAAATCTCAGTCTTATTTTCCCATTGTGATACACATGACAGTGTTGTTCTCGTGCAGGGCACTCTCCCACTGAGAGCATACAGATCATGGAAAATTTGAAAATTAATTTTCTGGCAAGTAAAACAAATGGTAACATTTTGCTTTAGATGAGATTGGGGCATAGAATTCAGAAGCATTTTACAAACATATAAGCAAGGAAATCAGCCACTTAAAGATTCCAAAGCTCTTATAAAGGAAAATATACCTATATCTTACAAGAAAACATAGCAAATCAAATTTACTTTTTTAAACTATATTTGAAAAATGAACCTTGATTTTTTTTTCTAGACTTCTACTCTATAGATATCATAAGTCAATTTGCTTGTTATTCTTTGCGTCTCAACTTAGATATAACTTCCCTCTTAAAAACTTCTCCATGACTCCCTCAAATTGGAGTTATATGCCCCTCCCTATATGCCCCCATGGGACCCCCAACTTACCCTACCAAGGATCTTACCATAATTGCCTATTTACTTATCTATGTCCCTGGCCCCATCCCTCACTCCCACCCCCACTAATGTCTCCCCATTCCCCCCCAGCACAGTACAAGCTTCAGGGGAAACAAGCTCATGACTACCTTATTGACCATTTTACATCCAGCACATGATGTGTGAATAAATATTTGCTAAATCAATTAATAAGTTCCATTTAAGAATAAGCACACATAAATCATTGTTTAAAATTGAAAATTCACAATGTACAGATTTTTGATAAATAATAAAAACGGTGGTGTGAATTTTCAGGTACAGCCTCATTCTGGGTGCCTGTAGCTTGGTAATCATGACTGTTCAGTTCTGTGAAATCATCGTAGTTCCCATGTCTTCTTCTTTATTACAAATTTGCCCATGGATAAAATTAAAAAGAAAATGGAGTGCTGTATTAGTGAGCATGCATGCCAAAACAAAATTTATAAGGTAGATAAGGGAGGTGGCAACATTCTTGAAGCCCTCAATGACTCACATCTCCTACTCAGGAGGAAATAAAACAACCAATCAAAACACTGAAAAAAACCATAAAGTCACGGTTCATAAGCACTTCAATAATTGGTAATTGCCACTGCTATGAATATCAGCAAGTCACTCACTGCAGGACTTGGTTTTAACAAGGTAATTTCAGGTTAGATACAATTTCCAGTTTTATAATTTTCTCCTCTTTCTCTCCCATTCAAGAAAGCATATCAAGGGCAGTAAGAAGGAGTAGCATTATTACAGGAGTAACCCTGAGTCCTCATTAACTTCTACAGAAATACAAATCATTCACAAACTTGGTATTTCAATCATTAGTAGTAACAAATTGTTCACACTGTACCTCCTAGTTGATCAGATCAATCATGACATGAGAAACTCAAGTCTAGAGCTGTAGTTCTCCAGATTTTTTACGAGGACAGCTTAGGCATGGCAAAAGTTCTTGTGGTCCATATAGTCCACCCAACTCTACTTTCCAAAAAAAAAACTAACTCAATAGTAACAAAGACTACAAAAGAGAAAATTAAAAATATTAGTTAAATCAAGTATAGTAGCAATTGAAAACCATGATCAACTCAAGACAGAATCTGTGATACACAGATAACAAAGACCTTTCCCAAATACAATGAGAAGTCCAACTATCTGCCTGCATACGTGTGCATGCAATGGGCATTTTGCAATGATGACAAGTATTGCATACGAGAAAGCTATCCTAGTGGAAAACTCAACATACTCTAGAATTCTCTAGTGGAATACTCAACAGAGTCAACAAAAAATATGAATACCTAATTTTAGAAACCTTTAATAAACTCACTTATTTACTAGTAAGTAGGTCATAGTATGTAATAGTGAAAATCTAGGAACTCCAGAATAGAAAGGTGTTGCCTTGTTTGATTACTTCATTCAATGCCTTTGGATGGATCCTTTCAGACCTTAAGTGGACCATGAAGTGAGTATACCTTGAGAAACATTGCAGTAAGACAGTTACCTAGTCAACTATTCATTTTAGCTTCCAGGATGTGCTTAATACAGCTAACTGCTTGTGAGAGGGATACAAAAATAGGAACATGGGGCTGGCGCCTTGGCCTAGTGGTTAAGTTTGGCATGCTCCACTTTGGCTACCCAGGTTCAGTTCTCAGGCCGAGGACCTACACCACTTGTTGGCGGCCACGCTGTAGTGGTGACCCACATATAAAATAGAGGAAGATTGGTATGAATGTTAGCTCAAGGCGAATCTTCCTCAAGCAAAAAAAAAAGAGGAAGATTGGCGATGGATGTTAGCATAGGGCGAATCTTAGCAAAAAGAAAAAAAGAAAAAAAAATTTAAGAAAAAAAATATGAACAGGCCCTGAGGAGCTTAAAATCAAATAGATGCTTAATAAATATTTAGAGAGATCATATATTAGAGATCAAAGTAACATATATGCCTAGTATTGTTAGACGAATGAAAATGCTCTTGTGCTTTGTTAAGAATAAATGCCATCCTTTCAATACTCGGTCTCAAGATTTATTTTACTGTATCAAAAACCTGGTGATGAGCCAGGCCTGATGGTCTAGGGGTTAAAGATCTGCGCTCTCTGCCTCCATGGCCTGGGTTCACTTCCCGGTCGTGGAACCACACCGCCCATCTGTCAGTTGCCACGCTGTGGCAGTGGCTCACATAGAACCAGAAGGACTTACAACTAGGATATACAACCATGCACTGGGGCTTCGGGGGGAAGAAAAAAAAAAAGAGGAAGTTTGGCAACAGATGTTAGCTCAGGGCTAATCCTTCTCTGCCAAAAAAAAAAAACCCTGATGACCTGTATCAGCAAGTCCCGCATTAACACATGCAAGATAAATTGCAATGGGAATAGTGTCTTGGAGACCAGGTACGAATCTGTGGTAATAAAACAGAACTAAATCTGGGTTTCCAGTTTATTTGGTGACAAGTGTGGATGAGCATGAACCATAACTCTATGAGATGCTCAAGGCTCGGGAACATGTGCATCAGGTAGCAAGTAGCTGTGAAACACTACACTCCCAGATTTGATTCAGTCTTTTAAATCTTTTACACCTGCTACAAAAATAGCTGCTATAAAAGATAATCGGATACAGCGAATAATTCACAACACGAATGCTCTTGCGTGGGTGGGAGTGGTGCTTGCCTTTGCCTCATTTTATATGGTGGAATCTGCAGTTATAACATAGACTCCTTTCTAAAACGGAAAACTGAAGATTCTGAACCAGCAAGAGGCAGCTGCAGGGCTGATGTGAATTAGCTGATTGCCTGGTAGCACGACCAAGAGATACGGCGGCTGCAATAGGTTTTCTCCCGATGCTTTTCTTTGTCATTGCCTTTCTTTTTCTTTTCTCTGTGCAGGCTGTAAACACATTGCAAACTGTGTGACACCACAGAACCTGAGAGAGAATGCAAGGCTACTTTTATTTATTTATTTACTTATTTATTTTGTGAGGAAGATTGGCCCTAAGCTAACAACTGTTGCCAATCTTCCTCTTTTTGCTTGAGGAAGATTGGCCCTGGGCTAACATCTGTGCCCATCTTGCTCTATTTTGTATGTGGATCACCACCACAGCATGGCTTGATGAGTGGTGTAAGTCCACACTGAGGATCTGAACCTGCGAACCCGGGCCGTGAAAGCAGAGTGCACCAAACTTAATCACCGTGCCACCACGTCGGCCCGATGCAAAGCTACTTTTAGCATCATCTACCAGAGCACACAAGTTTTGCTTTTCTACCAAAAACTACTTGACCTGTGCACTTGACCTTGATATCTATGACTTCATCTACTTTTTAGAGAACCTTGAAGGTTGGGGGAATGAGAGTAGGGACCAGATGAATGGGTGTATTAATCATGTTTTTAATTTCTGTATCTTATGATATTTTGACATTTTGGGGACTTTATAGACCCAAGGAGAGGGTCCCTTCCCCTTCCAGGGCTAGCTGATTCCTAAAGCTAACATCTTACCTATGAACACATCTTTCATACGCAAACCAGCCAATCCTGAGCTCATATCCCCCAAACACCTCCATTATCTCACCCTCACACATCAAGCCAGTATTTCCTCTGCCCTAAATCATCCCAAGGCCAGGTACCAGGCAACTGGAGACCACCCCCATATCCCAAAGCCTGCCAGAATTACTCACAGTAGCCAATTTTAGCTGCCCTGTCTTGCCTTTTCTGCAGAAACCCCAATAAAGGCTTTGGCCTAGGCTTTCCTCTTGCTCCGTTCTGCCTCCTGACCAAACCTGGTGCTTCCCATGTAGCCCTGCACGACATGGCCTGTCCACTCCCCTCAGGAAATGTAAGTAATGAATTCCTCTTTCAATGGTATTGGCTTCTCCATGTCATCACTCAGTCACCTCTATAAATTAAAATCCCATGGACACAAAGGAGACAATAGACCTTTGCAGTCATGTTTAGGAACATGGCAGTTTGGCTTCAGATCTGGCTCAGAGATGATGTCCTTTCACAAAAGCACCATGAGCAACTATAAGACACAGCCCAGAGTGGGAGCCAGGCACTCTCTCTTCATCTCTGCCTATTTCCATGTGGCACAGTGAGGCATGAGGAAGCACACTCTCATGTTGACTTTCCGTCATGACACGAAAGTCTAGAAAACTTGTGTGACCTGCTGAAGAAAGTTGGAATGCAGATCTACAGAGGAAGTAAAAAAGTAGAGCCCTGCTCTCCTGATTCCTCACGCGGAACCACCAGAATAACAACACCAATGAAGACAATAGCTGTGAATATTTATTTACTGAGAGGCTGGCTGTGTGCCCAGCGTTATATATGCATCATCTCATCAAACGCTCACAGCAAGGCTCTGAGATAAGTGCTATTATTATTCTGTTTTAGAGAGGAGAATTTAGAGATGACAGTCACTGGTCTAAGGTAACATATCTAGTAACTGGTGACCTGGGACTGGATAGACCAAGTCTAAATCCACAGCCCATGCTCTAAACCCTTGCTCTATACTCTGTCTCTCAAAGCTGAACCAGGCTCCTCTTCCCCATGATGCAGAATTCAAGAGCACAATTCCTTTTGTGAGTGAAACATGTGGTTGAAAACCACAATCCCTAGCTGGCATCTTCAATTGGCTGGTAGATGGTGCCATGTTGCCTTCCAAACCAAACATATTTTTGGTAGATGTTCAGAAGCAGGGCCAACTCCAGGCAATATTGTGAAATAGGCAACCCTCTTGATTTCTCGTGATTGCTTTTCCTGGAATTCAGTGCCTTCACTAGTTCTGCAGGTGACCCACATGACTCTACTCCCAACACTGTCCTCTGTGGTCTGTGCCTTAGGCTCAAATTATTTCTCTGTATCTCTAAACCCATCAGAATTCCTATTCCCTCTTTTTTTTTTTTTTTAATCCATCAAGGGTTCTAAATTCAAATGGACCTGGCTTCTAATTCTAGCTGTATGGCTTTTAGCTGTGTGACCTTGAGCCCCACTTTCCTCATCTGTAAAACTGCCAGAGTAGCACAAACTTCTTCAGCATCTTTATAAGGATAAAAATCATATATTATGTGTGCTGTGCAAAGATGAATTCTTAACACATAATTGGTGCCCTGTCATGATAGTTCAGTCAGGAGAAATACTTCCCCAATTTTCATATATGCTATTTGAATATAAAGTAATAACACTAGTTTCTGGAGCCACAAAAGAGTCAGCCTCTTTACCTTAGGGACATGCTTCCAAATATGGCTTGATAAACCAGCCATGAAAGTAAGCACTGGCCTAGCACATGTGCTAGAAATTCAAAAGAAGTACAAAAAGTTATGATAAAACTAGACAATGGAATAAATGAAAATTAAGCAATGGATCTAACAAGAGAATGCAGTCTACTTTACAATTTTGCCAAGAGTTTGCAGCTCTCATGTCATAAAATTCTAGAAAGAGTATTTTTAAATATATTCAGCAGAAATGATACAGGGAAAAAGCAGGAAGCCAAGCATCATAAGACAGAAGTTGTCATCTCTGCTCTGCCACTTATTGGATATGTGACCTTGGATACATCACTTGACCTCTGTGGATGTCAGTTTCCTCCTCTGTAAAATGAGAGTGTTGACCAGACAGTCCCTGAGATCTCTTGCAGTTGTACCATTTAGTACCAATGAGTCTGACTCCACCATTGTCCCTCCTCGTGTTCTCTGGAGATATTGTTGCCACAGTAATTACTGTTGCCCCCGAGTAACACGACGTAGCAGAGTCCAGTCACGTACAGGAATTCCAGGCACTGTGACTGTGAATTCTAATCCATCTTTGGTCACATCGTCATTGAATGACCTTGGCCAGGGCACCTAACTTCAGCTAACTCTCTCAGATGCCTAACCAGACAAAAACCTCCAGGGATTTACAGGATAAATTTCCAACTCCTACACTCCACAAATCATAACTGTCTTTCAAGGGAGACCAAATTTAAGAGAAACTTAAAAGGTTAAAAAATTGTCAAATTTGTGGCAAACTTAAGTCTAGGAAGGAGAGCTGATATACATTGTATAATAGAACTACCATGATTTCAATAGGCTGAACCAAAACGTGTAAGCCAAGGAGAATTAATACAAACTTTCAGCCCATATTTTTGGGAAGTGTCTTGTAATAGGATTGGCACTATAATCCCTGCCCTAAATTTAATAGACAAGAAGTCCAATATTTTCATTAATAATAATAATAAAATAATGATAGCTGCCATTTATTGTGCAAATATTATGTTTTAGGCATTATGCTAAGGGCATTACATGCCGTGTCTATTGGAATGCTTCCAGCTGCAAGTAAGAGTACCTAAGTAAAATGGGCTTAAGTAGTAGGGATCTCTTATCTCATAACCATTGATGAGGAGTGGCCGGCTCCAGGGTTGGTTGACTGAGCAGCATAACAACATCATGGAGGATCCAACCTCCAACTCTGCTATTCTCAGCATGTGGGCAACATCTCCCCTTGTGGCTGCACAACAGCTGTAATGATTCCAGGTGCCACACAGATATCTCAACATCTAGAAAAGTACACCTCCTACATGTCTCTTTCTATTGATTGGGAAAACCCTACCCAGAAGGTCCCAACAGATTTCCCTCACATCTCATTGTCCAGGATCAAATCACTCACCCATACCTAAACCAATCAATGGCAAGGGGAATGAGACTGCCAATATCATCTTAGACTAATCCCGATTCACCTTTGGCTCACCTTCCTTGAACATATGGAATGGTTATCACTCTACCCAAACAAAACTGGGCCCCACAGGCAAAGAAGAGAAGGATGGGCTGGGAAATGGCAATTGGGTAGATAAGCAACAGTGTCCGCTAACACACATTATAATTTTAATTAAATATCTTCTAAGGAGTTATTATCCTCATTTTATAGAGGAGGAAACTGAAGGTCAGAAAAGTCAAGTAAATTGCCCACAGTCACACAGCTAGAAGTTAGAAAATCCTGTATTCCTAACCACCATATTGATGGTTCTGAAATTTATTTGTATGTAAGAAAATCAGGAGAGTTTAATAAAAATGTAGATTCCCAGACTCCACACCCAGAGATTCTGATTCAATAGTCTAGGGTAGGAGCCCTTATTCTTCATTTTTAACAAATAATCTCAGTTAATTTGGATGCAGGTTGTCTATGAACTACATTTCCTGAGAGAGCAGAGGATTAGCTATCATTTGGGCAAAAGTCTGATTTTTTAAAAAACACTCATTTTTCTGGAGCCCCAGATCCACCATCTCCAAAAGTCATCCATCTTTCTTATGCACCATCCTAGAAATATCTCATCAGATTCTCTCTATAGTCTCCACAGGTCAAGCCCTATATAGCATCTAGGTCTGGTTCTGTAATTTAAGAAGGATATAGATAAAACATTCAAATGAGGGGAAGGAGGTTCAAGAGGAATCTAAATATGTCTTCTAAGTAACCGTTGAAGAATTTGGAATGATTTAACGTGGAAGGTAGTCTACTGTTTGGGGCACGGGGGCGGGGATGGGAAGCCATCATAAACCTACAAATATTGGCTAGGCTGTCACATGTAAAGGATGTTCAAAGGTAGAATCGATGATCAGAAATTATGAGGAGGCTCATTTTGTTTTGTTATAAGGAAGAAAAGTCTAATAATTAATACTGTGCAACAATACAAAGGGCTCTCTGCCTGACAAAGCATTCTGACCACATTCAAGCAGAGGCTGGTGGACCCAGTGTCTGCCACTGGAGTAGTAGAAGGGATTCCTCAATTGAAAGGAAGGCTGTGCAGATGATGCCTAAGATATGCTGTCATCCTCCAATCATATCCTCTGCAAACTGACTTATGTCAGTTTTTTACTGTGGTCATTTCTGCTGAACACCTTGGTGTGCAATTTAAATTCTAATTTAAGTTTATTAATATTAATTTGATTAGTACAATTAATATATAGTTACTTTAACACAATATATTAATAGTAATATAACATATTAACCTGTAAATAGATTAAGATAATATAATTTCTATTTTAATTTCTAAGTGTCCTGTTTTCCCAAGTTGATGGGACATGTCTGACTCTTTCTTTGTGTCTTCGTGGCGTCTAACTCATAAGTGTGCCCACCACAAGTATTTAATACATAGATGGCAAATGAAAAAGGGTGGCTTAGAATGGTGGGTAAGCACACCCAGATTACAACACTGTGCAAGATAAGCAGATAACTTGTAGTACTTCTGCCCTGCTTACTACCATTCTCCCCTCTCTGGGCACTGGGCATGTGGTCATATTTGCAACACGTACTCTCCTCTCTAGCCATCAATGCCTGAGCCAGAAGTTAATACATGATTTAAGCTGAGCCAATAAGATTGGCACTAAGATTTTGAGACAGTCTCTTAGGGCAGCTGTACTTGTAACTTGTGAACTCAGAAGCATGGTCTACCAAAACACAATGAAGCAGATGAGAGAAAAAGAGTGAGTTCCCTGGCTTTCCAACTCCTGGATCCCAGTTCCTTCCTGGGGCTCAGGTGTAAATGTGCCCTTGGTCTCTGAGAGAAACGCCTGTGTCTTTACAAAATGTCTTTGTCTTTTCCTCCCTTCCTCATTTCCCTCCTCTTCTCCCCTCCTTCCTTCTTTTCTTCTTTTAAATTTTATGGAAGTTGGCTTTAATTGGTTTCAATTCATTTCAACCAGAATCTTGAATCCAAATAAATTTGTCCCTGGGTTTGTTGAGGTGGCTGATAAAAATACCTCATGCTCTGACAGCTCCAGGAAAGCCGGGCCTCTGAAGGTCTCAAGTGAAGAGAGAGCACCTAGACCTCTGCATGCTGCCAGATATTTTGGAGGGTTTGAGATTGGAGCTACTGCAAACTGATTTCCTCACCACTCCATCCTCTCATCTGCAGGGTCAATCAAAGCTCCTATAAAGACTCCACCGCCAGACCACAGGTCACCTTATAACTAAGATCCTCCCAGAAGGAACTATGAGATAGGAACTAACCTCTAGTACAATAAGGCAAGACCAGCTCAAATGACAGGTGGAAATATTTGGGGTTGTCTACAACCCCCTTTTGCCACGAAGAGTTTCTTCATACAACATTTTGGGTCTACACAAGACAACGCATCTGCAAGGTACAAATTGCCTTTCAAAATTACATTTATCAGTGAGTATTCACAAGAACCTTTGAACTCCAGTTTTGTGGCAAAACCTTTTCCCAGTATGTATGTGTTTTCCTCACTTTATACCCTACGGCTGTTAAGCAGAGAATGTTGACTGTCACTTTGACATACTTAATGAACAACAGTGCCTGAACAAATCCTGTGATGCTTTCCCAAAAGCCCCAGTTTCAATCCTTGAGAAGAACAGTGCTGGCTGTCAGTGAGGGGCAGGTGGGGATGGACAGTAGAGGGGGAGTCAGGGAAATCGTTGAGAATTTTATTTTTATCTCTCTTGCAACTAAGATACCTCTTACATCGGCCAAAGTTGGCAAATCATTGACACACGGGAGCTCAGACAGAACCGCTTCTTTCCCCTTCCTTCTTCCTCAGAGTTCTGACTATCATACTTTGCCTGCCACTGTGCGGCCCTCTCCCATTAGTCCTTTCATCCTCCTTACTGCTTTTTGATCCTTTTGTTTTTCCCCAGGTATAACTTCCACCTGTGCTGAGTTTGCTCGGATTCCCTTAGGAAAGGAATCACAGTTCAATGATTCTCCCACTGTAGAATGAAATCTCCCCGATGCCTATGGTTTAAGAAACAGAAACCTAAGTTCTCTTAACTAGAAGTCAAATACAGAAGCCAACTCAGCTTCTTACTCCAAACTTGAACAGAAATTTGGTAAAAGCGCCTGCTCAGCCTTGCAACCAGTTCAGCATCCACATGACACTAATGAGGAATAATCCTATAAGAATAGGGACAGGCATCACATGAGGCACTGACAATTTTCCCTTGACAAATAGCAAAACAAACAAATGAAAATCACTCCCATGTGCTCATTGATGCTTGAGATTTCTTTAATAGGAATTACATATTTCTGAAGAAGCTACTATATAATTTCTGTTGAAAGATAGCATTTTTTTTTTCAATGAGGCAATAGATATCGAAAGTTTTCAAAACATGCATACTCTTTGACTTCATAATTCCTTTTCCAGGAATTTATTTCTAATAAATAATCAGAAAGGTATACAAAGATATATGTACTTCAAACTTCGTTATAGCTTTAAAAAAAACATTTATTTATTTATTTTTTTTGCTGAGGAAGATCAGCCCTGAGCTAACATCCGATGCCAATCCTCCTCTTTTTTGCTGAGGAAGACTGGCCCTGAGCTAACATCCGTGCCCATCTTGCTCCACTTTATATGGGACTCCGCCACAGCATGGCTTGACAAGCAGTGCATCGGTGCGCGCCCGGGATCCGAACCTGTGAACCCCAGGCCAGTGAAGCGGAGTGTGAGCACTTAACCACTTGCACCACCAGGCCGGCCCCAAAACTTTTATAATATAAATTTTCAAACACACACAAAAATAAAAAGAATAATATAATGAACCGCCGTACATCCACCACCCAGCTTTATTGATTATCAACATTTTGCCCAGTTTTTGTTTCGTTTATCACCATCATTCTTTTTTGTTGTTGTTTTTGCTGAAATATTTTACAGCAAATCCCAGCCATCCGAACATTTGACTCTTAAATATGTCAGTTTCAATCTCTAAAAATTAGGATTTTTTAAATTAATAGTACCCTCATATCATTCTTTCACCCATCCACATTAGCAATAATTTCTTAATATCATCTAATATCCATTCATATGTAATTTCAAAATATCGAAAACATCTTTTATACTTTGTTCAAATCTGGTTGCAAAAAGTTTCCTTTATTGAATTTAGTTGCTATTTCTCTTAAGTCTCTGTAATCTAGTCCAATTTCTTCACTTTTTATTATGCCATTTATTGGTTGAAAAAAATCAGGTCATTTTGTCCTGCAGAATTTCTCATATTCTGGATTTAGCTGATTGTATCTTCCTCGTATCATTTAATGTTACTCTATCCCCTGTAAACTGGTAGCTAGAGCTAGCGTCTTGAATGAATTTGGGTTCCTTTATTTTTTTTGGTAAGAATGCTTTGTAGCTGGCTCTGTGTACTTTTTTGTTTTTTGTTTTTAATTTTTTTTATTGCAGTAACATTGGTTTATAACATTGTATAAATTTCAGGTTGTACATCATTATACTTCTATTTCTGCATAGATTACATCATGTTCACCACCCAAATACTAATTACAACCCATCACCACACACATGTGCCTAATTATCCCTTTCGCCCTCCTCCCTCCCCGCTTCCCCTCTGGTAACCACCAATCCAATCTCTGTCTCTATGTGTTTGTTTATTGTTGTTGTTATCTACTACTTAATGAAGGAAATCATACGGTATTTGACCTTCTCCCTCTGACTTATTTCACTTTGCATAATACCCTCAAAGTCCATCCATGTTGTCACAAATGGCTGGATCTCATCGTTTCTTATGGCTGAATAGTATTCCATTGTGTATATATACCACATCTTCTTTATCCATTCGTCCCTTGATGGGCACTTAGGTTGCTTCCAAGTCTTGGCTATTGTGAATAACGCTGCAATGAACACAGGGGTGCATGTACCTTTACAAATTGGTGTTTTCAAGTTCTTTGGATAAATACCCAGCAGTGGAATAGCTGGATCATATGGTAGTTCTATGCTTGATTTTTTGAGGAATCTCCATACTGTTTTCCATTGTGGCTGCACCAGTTTGCACTCCCACCAGCAGTACATGAGAGTTCCCTTATCTCCACATCCTCTCCAACACATGTTGTTTCCTGTCTTGTTAATTATAACCATTCTGACGGGCGTGAGGTGATATCTCATTGTAGTTTTCATTTGCGTTTCCCTGATAGTTAATGATGTTGAACATCTTTTCATGTGTCTGTTGGCCATCTGTATATCTTCTTTGGAGAAATGTCTGTTCAGGTCTTTTGTCCATTTTTTAATTAGGTTGATAGTTTTTTTGTTGTTGAGACGCATGAGTTCTTTATATATTTTGGATGTTATCAGAAGTGTGGTTTGCAAATATCTTCTCCCAATTGTTAGGCTGTCTTTTCGTTTTGTTGATGGTTTCCTTTGTTGTGCAGAAGCTTTTTAGTTTGATGTAGTCCCATTTGTTTATTTTTTCTATTGTTTCTCTTTCCCGGTCAGACATGGTGCTTGAAAATATGTTGCTAAGACCAATGTCAGAGAGCATACTGCCTATGTTTTCTTCTAGAAGTTTAATAGTTTCAGGTCTTACATTCAAGTCTTTAATCCATTTGGAGTTAATTTTTGTGTATGGTGTAAGATAAGGGTCTACTTTCATTTTTTTGCATGTGGCTATCCAGTTTTCCCAACACCATTTGTTGAAGAGACTTTCTTTGCTCCATTGTATGTTCTTGGCTCCTTTGTCAAAGATTAGCTGTCCATAGATGTGTGGGTTTATTTCTGGGCTTTCGAGTCTATTCCATTGATCTGTGTGTCTGTTTTTGTGCCAGTACCATGCTGTTTTGGTTACTATAGCTTTGTAGTATATTTTGAAATCAGGGAGTGTGATACCTCCAGCTTTGATCTTTTTTCTCAGGATTCCTTTAGCTATTCGGGGTCTTTTGTTGTTCCATATAAATTTTAGGATTCTTTGTTCTATTTCCATGAAAAATGTTGTAGGAACTTTGATAGGGATTGCATTGAATCTATAGATTGCTTTAGGAAGTATGGACATCTTAACTATGTTAATTCTTCCAATCCAAGAGCACGGAATATCTTTCCATTTCTTTGTGTCTTCTTCAATTTCTTTCAGCAATGTTTTATAGTTTTCCGTGTACAGCTCTTTCACTTCTTTGGTTAAGTTTATTCCTAGGTATTTTATTCTTTTTGTTGCAATTGTAAATGGGATTGTATTCTTAATTGCTCTTTCTGCTACTTCGTTGTTAGTGTATAGAAATGCAACTGATTTTTGTATGTTGATTTTGTATCCTGCAACTTTACCATATTCGTTTATTACTTCTAAAAGTTTTCTGGTGGATTCTTTAGGGTTTTCTATATATAAAATCATGTCATCTGCAAGTAGTGAGAGTTTCACTTCTTCCTTTCCAATTTGGATCCCTTTTATTTCTTTTTCTTGTCTGATTGCTCTGGCTAGGACTTCCAGTACTTTGTTAAATAGGAGTGGTGACAGTGGGCATCCTTGTCTGGTTCCTGTTCTTTGAAGGATAGCTTTCAGTTTTTTGCCATTGAGGATGATATTAGCTATGGGTTTGTCATATATGGCCTTTATTATGTTGAGGTACTTTCCTTCTATACCCATTTTATTCAGAGTTTTTATCATAAATGGATGCTGTATCTTGTCAAATGCTCTCTCTGCATCTATTGAGATGATCATGTGATTTTTATTCTTCATTTATTAATGTGGTGTATTATGTTGATTGATTTGTGAATGTTAAACCATCCCTGCATACCTGGAATAAATCCTGCTTGATCATGGTGTATAATCTTTTCAACGTATTGTTGTATGCGATATGCTAGTATTTTGTTGAGGATTTTTGTATTGATGTTCCTCAGTGATATTGGCCTGTAATTTTCTATTTTTGTGTTGTCCTTGTCTGGTTTTGGTATCAAGGTAATGTCAGCTTCGTAGAATGAGTTAGGGAGCTTCCCCCCCTCCTTAATTTTTTGGAAGAGTTTGAGAAGGATAGGTATTAAGTCTTCTTTGAATGTTTGGTAGAATTCACCAGGGAAGCCGTCTGGTCCTGGACTTTTATTTTTGGGGAGGTTTTTGATTACTGTTTTGATCTCCTTACTGGTGATTGGTCTATTCAAATTCTCTACTTCTTCTTGATCCAGTTTTGGAAGGTTGTATGATTCTAAGAATTTATCCATTTCTTCCAGATTGTCGAATTGGTTGGCATATAGCTTTTCATAGTAGTCTCTTATAATCTTTTGTATTTCTGAGGTGTCTGCTGTAATTTCTCCTCTTTCATTTCTGATTTTACTTATTTGTGCCTTCTCTCTTTTTTTCTTGGTGAGTCCAGCTAAAGGTTTGTCAATTTTGTTTATCTTTTGAAAGAACCAGCTCTTGGTTTTATTGATTTTTTCTATTTTTTTTTTAGTCTCTATTTCATTCATTTCTGCTCTGATTTTTATGATTTCCCTTCTTCTACTGATTTTGGGCTTTGTTTGTTCTTTTTCCAGTTCCTTTAGGTACATTGTTAGATGGCTTATTTGAGGTTTTTCTTGTTTGTTGAGATAGGCCTGTATTGCTATAAACTTCCCTCTTAGAACCGCTTTTGATGTATCCCATAAATTCTGGCATGTTGTATTTTCATTTGTCTCCAGGTATTTTTTGATTTCTTCTTTGATTTCTTCGTTGACCCAGTCGTTGTTCAGTAGCATTTTGTTTAATCTCCACGTATTTGTGGCTTTTCTGATTTTCTTCCTATAGTTGATTTCTAGTTTTATACCATTGTGGTCAGAAAAGATGCTTGGTATTATTTCAATCTTCTTAAATTTATGGAGACTTGTTTTGTGGCCTAATATGTGATCAATCCTGGAGAATGTTCCATGTGCATTTGAAAAGAACGTGTATTCTTTGGTTTTTGGATGGAATGCTCTGTTCGTATCTACTAGGTCCATCTGTTCTAGTGTGTCATTTAAGGCCAATGTTTCCTTATTGATCTTCTGTTTGGATGATCTATCCGTTGCTGTTAGTGGAGTGTTAAAGTCCCCTACTATTATTGTGTTACTGTCTATTTCTCTTTTTATATCTGTTAATAATTGCTTTATATATTTAGGTGCACCTACATTGGGTGCATAGATATACAAGTGTTATATCCTCTTGTTGGATTGTTCCCTTGATCATTATGTAATGCTCTTCTTTGTCTCTTTTTACAGTTTTTGTTTTAAAGTCTATTTTGTCTGATATGAGTACTGCTACCCCAGCTTTCTTTTCATTGCCATTTGCGTGGAGTATCTTTTTCCATCCCTTCACTTTCAGTTTGTGAGTGTCTTTAGTTCTGAAGTGTGTCTCTTGTATGCAGCATATATATGGGTCTTGTTGTTTTATCCAATCAGCCACCCTGCCTTTTAATTGGAGCGTTTAGTCCATTGACGTTTAAAGTAGCTATTGATAAGTATGTACTTACTGCTATTTTTTAACTTTTTTTTTCTCAGTGTTTTAGTAGTCCTTCTCTGTTCCTTTCTTCTTCTATACAGAATTGATGGTCACTTTAGTTTGACCTCTGTCTGAAAGCTGTACTCTTTAACTCCCCTCCTCCCTCCTTTTATGTTTTTGATATCATATCTAACCTCTTTTTTGTGCATTTGTATCCATTACATTCTTATCATGGAAATAGATAATTTTTCCTATTTGTGGTCTTCTCTTTTCCCCTTAAATCAGTCCCTTTAACATTTCTCGTAGCACTGATTTCTTGGTGACAAACTCCTTTAATTTTTGCTTGTCTGGGAAATTTTTGATCTCTCCTTCTATTTTGAATGATAACCTTGCTGGGTAGAGTATTCTTGGCTGCAAGTTTTTTCCTTTTAGCACTTTAAATATATCGTGCCATTCTCTTCTAGCCTGTAAGGTTTCTGCTGAGAAGTCAGCTGATAGCCTTATGGGGTTTCCTTTGTACGTAACTTGACATTCTCTTGCGGCTTTTAGGATTCTCTCTTTATCTTTAATTCCGGACATTTTGATTATGATGTGTCTTGGTGTGGGCCTCTTTGGGTTTATCTTGTTTGGGGCTCTCTGTGCTTCCTGTACCTGGATGTCTGTTTCCTTCCTTAGGTTAGGGAAGTTTTCATCTATTATTTCTTGAAATAGATTCTCTGCCCCTTTGTCTCACTCTTCTCCTTCTGGGACACCTATAACACGGATGTTAGTGTGCTTGATGTTGTCCCAGAGGTCCCTTAGACTATCCTCAGTCTTTTTAATTCTTTTCTCTTTTACCGGTTCAGCTTGGGTAATTTCTTCTATTCTTTTGTCCAGCTCGCAGATCCATTCTTCTGTATCCTCTACTCTGCTTTTAAGTCCCTCTAGTGAATTTTTCATTTCCAGTATTGTATTCTTCATTTTTGATTGGTTCTTTTTTATATCTTCCATTTCTTTGTTGACATTCTCACTGAGTTCATCTATTCTTCTCCCCAGATCAGTGAGCATCCTTAACACTCTTTGTTTGAACTCTCTGTCAGGTAAGTTGCTCATTTCTGTTTCACTTAGCTCCTTTTCTGGGGTTTTGTCCTGTTCCCTTACTTGGAATGTATTCCTTTGCCTCCTCATTTTGCCTCTTTCCCTGTGCTTGTGTGTACATATTAGGTAGGTCAGCTATGTCTCCTGCTCTTGGATAGGTGACCCTATATAAGTGATGCCTTAGGAGGCCTGCAGTGTTCTTCTCTCAGTTCTCAGTGTTCCAGGGGTGACTCCTATGTGGGCTACGTGTGTCCTTCTGTTGTGGCCTATTTGCTCTCCCTGTAGGTGCCCAGGGAGGCCGAGTTATGCTCCTAGCCAGCTGTTGTAATGCTCAGCTGCTTGTAGCTGTTGTGGGCCCTTCAGTCTCTTTATCAGGTGTGGGGAGCCCCAGCACAATTGGCTGCAAGTTCTAATACCACATTTGTGTTGCAGTATTTCTTTTAAGTGAGTAGGCCCCCAGCGTGGCAAGTTGTTAGGCTCAGGGCCTTACAATTGCTATCAGCCTCCAGCCTTTAGGTCTCTTGTCAGCTCTCTGAGGATTGCAGCTGGGTGGGGCTGGCCTCAGGCACAGGAGCACCCAATTGTTTCAGGCTTTGGAAGGTGGGGCAAACCCCCTGTGTGGGTCTTTGAGAAGCACAAGTCTTCTGCAGCTGACAAGCCCTGCCGCCCACAGGTCCACACACACAGTCAACACAGTCCTGTTCTGTGTGCGTGCCCTGACCTCCTGAAGTGGACCCAGTCTCTCCATGGCAGGAGCCCCACACACTCCACCACTGCCCCACACTCTCCACCCGCTCCTTGTGCACGCCCTGCCCCACTGAAGTTGGCTCAGTTGCCAGGCTGCAGAGAATCCAGTCACCAATCTATGCAGGCCCACAAGTTGCCTGAGGGCTTGTTGCTGGGTGGGGCTAGTCTCTAGGGTGGGCTGCCTGCCCTGGCTAAGTTGGATTAAATCGGTGCTCTAGTGGGTGGGGCAGACCTGGGCTAGCAGGCCCCAGGGAGAATTCCAATGGCATCTGTGTCAGCACGCCCACCCCGGGCCACAACAATGGCTGCCCGGCCAATGTCCCAGTCCCTGGAGAGGTCTCACCTGTCACCGAGATGCACACAGGGCCTATTAGGTGAGTCTCTTTTCACCAAAGCAGTGTGCACCTTTCTTTCTGGTGATTTGAGGTTGCTTTCTGAAACAGGTGAGTTTGCGTGTGGGCCCTTTAAGAGCCGGTTTTACTTTCTTTGTGAACCAGCTTTTCTGGGGGTCCTCCCCAATGTTTTAGTAGCAGGCAAAGTCAGATATTATGCCACTCGTCTGGATTGTGCCGGGTCCACAAAATGCCCACAGTGGGGGTGCTCCCGGCTCGGGCCCCACGCCTCCAGGGAGGCTGCGTACCTGTGCGCTGCTCCCGGCGGCCATGAAGCTGGCGGCTTGTGAAGGCAGCGTTTTTCCTCTCCAGAAGGGAGTCTCTGCCTCTTCTACCTCAGTTAGCATCGTCCGTTGTTGCAGGAGTTCCTCTTATCCAGTTTTCAGTTCTGTCTCAAGGGTAATTTTTCCACGAGTAGTTGTAAATTGGCTGTGTCCGCGGGAGGAGGTGAGTTCAGAGTCTGCTTACGCCGCCATCTTGACTTGTCTCTAAGTGGTAGCTTTTGACTCCCACTTATTATTATGTATTACCTACATGCCAATCAATGGTCTTGTTTTACTTTCCCTTTTCCCTTTCTCTTTGCCAACGTTTGCAGTTGTGTTATTTCTAATTTATCAGAATGTTTAAAATTTACATACTATTCTTCCACTTTTTTCCCATCTTTGTCTTAGACCTACAGCTAAATATAATCAGAGCTCATCATCAGTGATTTGCCGCTATTTCCCCACTCATCTCCTGGTGGGAGACAGTTCATTGTTTAGTAGATTTCTCAAGATGGGATCATGATTACATACATTGCTGACTTCTCACATGTTTAAAACTAGTTGCCTATAGTCTTGATATTTAAAGGAGAACTGGGCTAGATAACACAGCCTTGTTTTTAAAAGTGGGGATGGAAACAATACAAGTTAGCGACAATCAGAGATTAGTTAAATAAATAAATTATGCTCAGTTAAATAATGGAACCCTGGTTCAGACAGCCGTTACATATGCTGCAACCACTGTGGATAAATAGAAAATGATACATAAACCTGGAATGGTCAAATTTGTATTTTTAAAGTATAAAGATGCTATAAGTGAGTGTGCACGTATGTTTAGCAAAAAGCAGGTCAGAGATACATGAAAAAGTTAACAGTGATTTTCCTGATTAATAGAATTATTGATGATCTTTAGATTCTCCTCTGTGCTTTTTTGAAATTTTCAAATTGTAGCACTTGTGGGATTGGAGAGAGTATACTATTTCTTTTTTTTAAAAAGCTAGACAAATATGTACGGGCTGGCCTGGTGGCGTAATGTTTAAGTTCGCACACTCTGCTTCAGCGGCCCGGGGTTCGCAAGTTCAAATCCCGGGTGTGGACAAACACATCGCTCATCAAGCCATTCTGTGGCAGCGTCCCACATACAAAATGGAGGAAGATAGGCACAGATGTTAGCTCATGGCCAGTCTTCCTCAGCAAAAAGAGGAAGATTGGCAACAGATGTTAGCTCAGGGCCAGTCTTTCTCACCAAAAAAAAAAAAAAAAAGAAAAAAAGCTAGACAAAGACCTAAAGTTTTCCAGGTTTATTTTTAATGTGTTGGTTTTAATCAATACCACAGATGGTGCACCGAAGAAAGAGCAGCATGATCTAGTTAGCAAGCTCAGGACAGCCTCAGCTGGCCTCGGTGCTCTGCCTGCGCTAGTATTCAATCAATGTTGGCTGATGATGCAGAAAAATAAAATTAGTCAGTTATGAGCAAAGTCATTTTGGGCAACTTTGAGTCAAGCTCCTGCTTTCTGGGATTGTGCGGAGGATAAAATGAAGTAGTATATATATACCACTGCAGTCTTGTGTCTGGCATGTAGTAGATACTCCTGTCACTTCATCCAGGAAGGGAAGAGAGATTATTAGCACCTTGTTCTTGATAACTAATAGGGATGTATTCAGCTTTACTTCTTCTGAAGAATATAAAAACATTATGGACAGATAGCCGGTGAAAAGAGCCTGAGGCAGCCTATGAGACTGTTATAGAGAAAAACAGAGAGAGGGAAGAGAAAGATCAGAAAGACAGACAGAGAAAAGGCAAAAGAGAAAAGGCAAGACAGAAACTGTTTAGAGATCATTTGAACCTATAGTAGTTAGGGCTTCTGCTTGCTTATAAGTCAGAGTGGAGGGAATCTGTGCCCCTAAATCCTAACTGTGTTGTTAGAGTAAAAGGAAGTGAATGGAGCATATACCTGCTTCTTTAAGTGATCATCACAGGATAGCAAACTCAACACTGGTCTTACAACAGCTTCCCCCAATGGAGCTGACGATGAACAACACCCCAGAGCAACTGAATCGGGATCTGAATGCAGAATGTCAGGCCTAGAATTTTTAAAAAATATCTCTTCAAGCGATTATGATGACCAACCAGGTTTGGGAACTACTGGCCTATACATAGGCCCACCATCTATCCCATCTACCGGGACAGTCCCAGAGTCATTACTACGAGAGCCCCCTTCTCTTATACAAATCTCTCAACAGAGATGCACATTATGTGCTCTCCTACCTTTACCTCACCCTCCCTGAAGGCACCGTCAGTGAAGGTGATGGCCGCTTAATTCCCCGCCATGGGGATGGCCTTGTGCACTTACTTCCATTCCACAACTAAAGGCGAGACTTAGCGGAAAAGTACCCTGGAACTTAAATTCACGTTCAAATGTCAACCAACATCCAAACTCTCCCTGAGAGCAGATTTTGATGAGTGGAGAAGACAAAGGCATAACTTTAAGTGGGGAAAAAGAACGGGAAAGCTGGGGTATCTCCAGGACAATTTCTTCTACTACTTCACCATTTGATCCAAGGCAATTGAGAGAGACAGAAATGAAGAATGGATTTCACTTTGTCTGCTGGTTATTTAAGAACTTTTGCTCATTTCTTCTTTATCTCTTTTTGCTCCCCAATTTCCAGAAGAGTCAAAATAAGAAAGTCATTTGACAGTGAAGTAATATTGCACGTGAACTGCTACGAAACCAATTAATACTCCCCATCGAGTTAATGTGTCATCAAATTTTGAGTGTTACCTTGTTCTGGTTTAATCCTGATCTGTTACCTGTAAAATAGGGACATACAAAGATAAAGATAAGAACTTGAACGTTCTTAGATTAGTGGTTACCGGAGTGGAAGGGGGTGGGGGTGTGGGCGAAAAGGTTAAAGGGACACACATACATGGTGACAGATAAAAACTAGACTATTGGTGGTGAGCACGATGCAGTCTATACAGGAACTGATATATAATAATGTACATCTGAAATTACACATTGTTATAAACCAATATGACCTCAATAAAATAAAATAAAATAAAAAGAACTTGAGTGTTCTTTACAGTATTCACATTATAAAAACGTAAAAGAAAATATTTTTAGTCACAGTCCTCAGAACACTCAATACACTGCAGTATTCCCCATGTATCTGCCATTACATCCCTGGGCACCTACTTTCCTGCAGCACCAGACAGCTCACCTTGCCCATACTCTCTGACATTTCCATCCTTCCTGTCTTAGCTTATCCAATTCCTAATGGGGGCCTTTTCCATAGACAAGATTTTCAGTTACTTGAGTCAAGTTACAAAAGTTACAAAATTAAAAACCTGGTTTTCATTATTTTCAGTCCAAACTATGATTCTAGTTATAAAACCAGTAAAATAGGAAAATCACTTTCAAGTTTTCTCTGACAAGTTTCCAGAAACTCCAGTTGATAGACTAAACTGCTTAAATAATCAGCATCATTTATAAATTTAATCAGTTAAATAATCTTAATTTTCAACAGCATTTATAAATGTAATATACTCAAATTTATTTTTATGTGCCTCTAATGTCTTACAGGACAAATTTACACCCATAACAAGCAAAAACTTTTCTAGCATTTGAAGCTGACTTGTTGCAACTCTAATCAAATAAACTGAAAAAATATCATAAATTGAGTTCTCTTAAATAATCCAGTTCCGTTTACAAACTTAATCAACATCCCTTGTACCTTTCAATTTAAAATCTCAAGATTAAAATGTTACCTATTTTATCATGAAATCACAAAGACAATCTTTTTGGGTCAAAATATGCTACATTCTCTTGAAATAGCAAACATTCTGGCCCTTTTTAGAGAAGCTTAATTTGGGTATATGGAATTCAGCAACCCTCCAGCCTAGGCTGGGAGTCAACTAATCTCTTTACTGCCTGAATGAATTCTACATTCTTTTCATATTCTTTTTGTCCAGCTCTGTCCACAAAAGCCCCATCTGTCTAAAAACCATCAGCCTTTCTTTATTTAGTCCAAAATTTGACTAAATCAAGTTACTCCTTAAGGTTGATGTGCTAAACCCTCAAAATCCCTTTGAAATGCACATATACTAACTTGGATGGGAATCACATCTCTGCTTTAATCCCCATAACACCACCATCACCACACATGCACTGGTTTAGATTACTCAAGAGGAGGCACAGTGAGGTAACAGGCTATTATGCAATGAGTTTCAATGTCTCCTAAACACATTTTTTGTTGATATTTGTTTAGAATGCTCTGTGGAAAGAACACAGGCCTTTTTGTAAGCAGTTTTTGAAAGGCTTGTCTCCAAGGCAGTTACAAACTCAAGACATTGCTAGGAGAAATTTTTCTGTTGTATGAAGACGGTTCGAGCTGGAAGGGCTTTGATGGTCATTTGATCCAACCCCGTGCTGTACAAAGAAGAAAACTGAGCTCCAAAGGGAGGGGACAAGGGAGGGGGGAACTCCTTTACTGAATATATTCTCAGTACTCAGTTTAGTAAAGGAACTCCTTTACTGAATATGTTCCAGGCACTGTGCAAGTTAACCTTCAATTAAGATGCACAGAATGGCACTGGATAATCCTTTTGTACCCTCGTCCCCTGTCAGACACATTGCAAATGTTATCATGCTGCTCAAGTTCACCCATCTCCTTGTCCTGCATTCTTAGTAGATAAACTGCTTGGCCTTCCCCTTCAGTGAGTCAGCAAAAGTAATCAGTCATTCACTACTTCAGATTTCTAACTCAGCCTCACATGTACCTAAAGTCCTTATGAAGAGAGGCCAACTTTCAGTGGACTGAGAGGTGAAAAAGAGATGAGTAAGTAGAGACTCTCTTTCTAGAAATTTAGAGAAGGGGAAGGAACAAGATTGGATAGAAGCTGGAGTACGGGTTCAGGGTCAAGGGAAGGATGGAGACTGGAGAGAGCTGAGCACATTCACAGGGAGCTAGGAAGAGGGTGCAGATGCAGGGCAGAGAGGGAATGATTGAAAGAGAAGGGAGTGAGGGGCAGAGGCTGGAGTATTAAATTTGAAGGGAGGAGACATGCTTCATTCTCCAAAACAGGAGGAAACAAGGTGGAGATGGGTGTAAATACTTCTGAGGATGTTAATGAGAAAACAGTTCAGGTGACCACCTAGCGTCTAGGTTAAGTGAGGATGGAGAATAGCCAGGACAGTGATATAGACTGGTGGACATGGAAGAATCTAAGATCTGGACACCTCCATGAGCTAACTAGTGGGAGTGATGGCATGAATGAGCTGGAAGGACATTGGAGTTTGAGATTTGGGGATGGGTAGTCCTGAAGGATGACATGGAAGTGTAGGGTTGTTGAAAGAGCAGCATGGCAAAGTAGAGGCCAAGTAAAAAACACTGGACCTCAAGCTAAAACTCAGAGGAGCTAGTGGGTCAGGAGGCTCATCCTCCTGGACACTGGAGTTACCCAGGTTCAGAGTTAGCAGAACTTGGGGGAGAAAAAGGTCATTAGCCTACTGCCAAAATCTTTCGTGAATGCAGAGACTGATCAGCAGGTTGACATGTGACAGGGATGACACAGGGGTGAGATGTGAGCCTCAAAGCCAAAGGGAATTGTACATGAGAGGGGTGGAACAGTGGCCTGGTAACAGCAGAGCACGCGAGACATTAATTCCCAACTCCCAGGCTGAGGGGCAAATGGTAGATGAGAGTGAGCTCCCTGCCCTTGAGAAGGATAAAAGGGAAGCAGGAACCTCAGAGGAGACTAAGGTCTCAGTTGATGGCAGAAAGCAAGGGAAACATTTAGTAGAAATGATAAGGATATAGGGACTCTGTGTGTCATGGACTATCATTCCAGAGCACATGGTTGAAATGTGTGGAAGGAAGGGAGGGAGAGGAGAGAGACAAAAAGCATCCTAGAATGATGCCATATAATAGAATAAAGACTAAAGAGGTCTGTATCCAAGGTAGCAGCTAAAGACAAGAGGGACAAGAGGCAGAGAGACCTCTGGCCTCAACTTACCAGCTGTGTGACTTTAGGTGAGTCATTTGCTCTCTCTGTGCCTCAGTTTCATCATTAGAAAATGAGGATAATACCAGTACTTACCTCATAAGGTATTGTTGCTGTGAGGATTAAATGTGTTAATACATGTAAAATACTTAGAAAATTGATCAGCATATAGTTAGTCCTGAAGGAGCATTTCCTTTAGAAGGAAAAGAGTCCCACTTTACACTTATCTTTGAGGAGACATCCAATTATATCAAACCCTGAACAATGCACCTTCACTTCCTGTCACTTACATGCAGCAAAAACCCAGCATGCAAAAAACAAACAAACAAAAAAAGATCCGTCAGAGTCGTTGATAGACTCAATTTCTTGCAAACATATCCTATGGAAGTTAACTATTATCTGCCCTTTGAAAGGAAGGAAAGAGAGATGAAAAAGTTGGTTGAAGACAGAGGAATCTAGAGTTGTAAAAGCTAAAGATGGACAGTCAGTAGAATCATCTAGTATATAACTCAACAACAAAAATCAAATAACTGCATTAAAAAATGGGCAAAGGACTTGGGTAGACATTCCTCCAAAGAGGATATACAAATGGCCAATAAGCACATGAAAAGATATTCAACATCACTAATCACCAGAGAAATGCAAATCAAAACCACAATGTAACCACCTCATATCCATTAAAATGGCTACTATCAAAAAAAAAAAAAAGAAAAGAAAAGAAGTGTTGGTGAGGATAGAGAAATTGGAACTCTTATGCACTGCTGGTGGGAATGTAAAATGGTGCAGCCACCATGGGAAAAGGTATGATGGTTGCTTTAAAAATTAAAAATAGAACTACCAGATGATCCAACATTCCTACTTCTAGATATATACCCAAAAGTATTAAAAGCAGGGACTCGAACAGACACTCATACACCAATATTTGTAGCAGCATTACTCATAATAGCCAAAAGGTGGAAGCAACCCAAATGTCTGTTGACAGATGAATGGATAAACAAAACGTGGCATATACATACAAAGGAATATTATTCAATCTCCAAAAGTAAGGAAATTCTGACACATGCCACAACATGGATGAACCTTGAAGGCATTATGTTAAGTGAAATAGCCAGTCACAAAAAGACAAAAACTGTACAATTCCACTTTATGAGGTATCTAAAGTAGCCAAATTCATAGAAACAGAAAGTAGAATGGTGGTGACCACGGGCTGGGAGGAGGGAGGAAGGACGAGTTGTTGTTTAATGGGTATAGAGTTTCAGTTTTGCAAGATGAAAAAGTTCTAGAGATCTGTTTCACAACAATGTGAATATACATAACATCACTGAACAGTACACTTAAAAATGGTTACGATGGTGAATTTCATGTTGTGTTTTTTACACAATAAAAAAAATTTTTTAAATAGAATAATCTAGCATCCCCCCCTCCCTACTTTAATGATGAATAAAGTGAAGCCTAGAGAAGGTAATGGATTCATCCAAGGTCACACAGCTCATGGAGGCAGAATCAGGACAGAACCGGGGACTCTGGCCCTGGCTGCAGAGTTCCTTCCATTACACGGTGCTCTCCATGAGAAGGGCTGAGGTAGTGGAAAAGATGATACACTTGATTTATCAGTAGTGACAGTGACATTTCAATGAACCTGAAAGGATAAAGATTCTACTCAGTGCTTATAAATGGTCATGTGCTTGTGCCCTTCCTCCAAATCTCACCAGGATTTCTCCAACCAGCCAGTCTGAGAGGCCACGCTGGAAATCTCAAGACGGTGGCAGTTCCTCTCTCTAGTCTGCAGCAGGCCCGAAAGCAGATGAGAGCAGCCTTTCTGTTCCTGGGCTGTTCCCCCTGTAATTTAGAAGTCCAGACGGTTACGCTGGAAAACAGGAAGAAAAACTCAGGGGCCCACTTCAAAACAAGCTCAGTGTGGGGTCTCCAATGTTGTGAGCAAAGCTACTAGTTAAAACTTGCTTGTGAACTTGAAACCGGTTCACTCACTCCTTTCTGGCCTCAGAGAGGACGTCTTTTTCCCATTTAGGAGTTTTCCTTTCGCTCCTTCTTCCAAATTCCATAAAGGAGACAATAGGAAAAGCTGGCCCCAGCTCAAGAAGCAGAGATGAAAACCAGACCTTTATTTTTTTTAAGGGTGATGTCCATAGGTTGCCTTATATTTTATAACAGAAATTTCTATTGTTTCCATGGAAACAATGAGTGTGGCTGAGGATCCCCACAGGACCTGGCTTGGTATTTCCAGAAATCGCCACAGGTTTAAAAGTGTCAGAACTGAAGCCAAAGACCGCCCCCCCTCCCCTTTGCTCCTCCGATCTTCTTGACACACAAATATCTCATGCACACAACACCCCTCTGAGCTCCGAAGGTGTTAGGAAAATCCTCCTTCATCAATATGTCCCGTGATGAAGAACTAAATAAAACGTTTTGGCAAGGACATATCTGAAGATCTTTCCACTCCAGAAATATTTTTTGTTTTCAGCAACCCTAGCAAGGCAGAACCAGGATGCCTATAAAAAGCCTTCTGTGTTCCCCTAAGCACTCTTAATGAATCGTCAGGAAGGACGGAATAAGATAGGGGTCAGAGACTCAGAGCCCATGCCAGATGCTGAGGCTGCCAGCTTGGCTTGGTGCCCTGGTGGCAGAGCTGAGCACCCGTCCCCCCGCTCCTCTCATCGGTGTGGTCTCTGCCCCACACTCCTTAAGGGAATTGGCTGTGCTCCTGGCTTGTCTCGCCGTGTGTTACCGAACAGAGGGTGGGATTACGTCCATGCCCAGTTTCCCCAGATGCTCAGAAGGGCGGAGCCAAGGATCAGCTGAAACAGAAGGGAGGACTGTGCCGAGAAGCCCTCTTGACCAGAGACTTGGCCACACTGAGCTCCTGTTCCTGCCACGAGACACACCTGTCGTGTAAAAGCCAATGAGCCATTCAGGAAACATCATGTGCCTCCTGTTTAGAGCTGATCCTGGGAAACAAGGGCTTTCCTGAGATGGCACCAAGCGTGAGTGTGGGGAGAAAGGCCACGTGGCCCTTGGCCGTCTGCAATACCTCCCCCAGTTGCACAGACAGGAGGTAAGAAGTCTTTGCTGCCTCCAGATGTCGCCGCTCTTACCTCCTTCCTCACTTGGTGTATTTTCCCCAAACTTGAAGGGCCATCTTCACAGCCTGAAACTCCAAAAGAGCTGGCCTCCTGATAAAACTTCCACCCCAAAGTAAATACTGGAAAAACGCTTGCTGTAAGCTGAATGGTGTCCACCTCTTGACTCATGGCCAGCTTTTGCGAACTAAAACGGCAAGTCTCTTATGATCACCTTCATCACTCAAAAACCCAGAGGTCATTGGACTATCGGAGACTTCTCCAGCAGCTCTACCCTCAGGAGCTAATTCCGGAAGAATTTCCAAAATAATTCATGTCCAAGGAAACCAAGACTCAATGTCCAAAGAAGATTGTAAAAATAAGAGATGACTAGCCCTGAGGCTGAGGGAGAGTGGGGAACATTAGAGAAAGGAGAGAGCCAAGAGGAAGATTATTCCAAGATGGGGGAGAAGAAGCCAAAACTATTGATTGGGGGAGGAGGAAAAGCAGAAATGGAAGGATAGCTATTTTGAGGGATCCAGGGAGGATATCGTTCTCCTGGTACGAGGTATGTGTTTAAGGGCTAGAGAGAGAACGCACAGAGAACACTGAGTGGAGGTGTTGAATTTTTTTGCTGACCACTCTTTTGGAAGGCAAGAAAAGGAATTGCATCCATGATTATGTCATCCTCTTTAACAAGACGAGGTTGAAAAAACAAACTTGGTCCTTGGATCAAGACATTTCTCTTCTTTTATAAAGCGACTCCAGGCTTATGCAAGTAAGAAGGAGCCATGTAGTGTTACGGTCAGTACTGACTTGCGAGTCTTCTCTTCTGTGCGGTATCTGTGAACCAAATTTGGGAGTCAAGAATATGGGGAGAGAAGGGAACTGCCACTTACTGAGCATCTGCTCTGTTCCGGGCACTGGGCTGGGGGCTTTATGTTCGGGACCTTTGAGCTCCAGACTCATCCAAGCAGCTGTCCACCCAATATCCTCACTTGGATGTCTAAAGGCATCCCAAACGCATCCCAAACTGAGCTTCTGCTCTTTCCCCCCAAATCCTGTTCCACCCACAGTCTCCTTCATGCCAGTTGATGGCAGCTCCATCCTTCCAGTTGCTCAAGCCAAAGGCTTGGAGTCATACTTGACTCCTCTCTTGCTCTCTTACCCTGTGCCAGATCTGTCAAGAAATTCTGTTGGCTCTACCTTCAAAATGTAATCCAGAATATCTCTATTTCTACCCACCTCTACTGCCACCAGCCTGGTCCAGGCCACCCTCACGTCTCACTCAGATTATTGCAGTGGTCTCCTCACTTCCAGCCTTGCCCCTTTACAATCTATTTTCACTACAGCAGCCAGAGGGATCTTTTTAACATGTGAGTCAAATCGTGACACTTCACTGCTCAAAATAGGCCAACAGCTTCCCATCTACTCAGAGGAAAAGCTCAAGTCCTACGGTGCTACAAGGCACCCCCTTCTGGACCACACACATTCTCTCCCTGAAACCATCTGATGGCACCCCTTTGCTCACTCTGCTTCAGCCTCACAGGCCTCTTTGCTTTCTCTTGAGCATTCCTGGTATATCAAGGCCTTTGCACTGGCCATTCCTTCTGCCTAGGATCCTTGTCCCCTAGATCTCACCCCCTCAAGTCTTTTCTCAAACGTAACCTGGGTAAGGCTTTCCCAACTACCCTACTTAAGATGGCAACACTCTTCCCATACACACTCCTAGCCCCCATTCCTGCTTTATTTGTTTTCCAAAGCCCTTACGGTATATCTGTTACTTATTTTCTTTATTTATTGTCTGTCTCTCTTCCCTAGAATGTAAGTTCCTTGATGTTAGGATTTTGCTTACTGCTGTAGCCCCGTTGCCTAGAATTGTAATTGACACACAATAAATGTGTGATGCGTGATTTTACACAATCTTCGCAATCATTTGCCTTTCACTGGCACCAGTTAGTTGGAGACTGAGCAGTCATTTTTACCTCTTTATTTTTAATTTTGCCCTTTGTAAAAAGTCTGTGAGTTGATGATTCTACCTCAAGTCTATTCTTCACCCAGAGGCCCCATTCCAGCTATTGAACTATGCACTTGACATCATGAGCTGCCTGACCTGTTGGTCCACAGTGTTGGGTCATACAGCCCAAAGGCAATCTTGATTTTCAGGCACTGTTGAGGGATGAAAGAAAGGTACAAAGAAACCAACAGGAGTCATCAGCACAGACTCCACAGGGGATGAGTAATTTCAATTTGTTCCACAGAGCTTGGATTCCACCAATTAGCTTTGAACTCTCACCATGAGAAGAACTTGTGGGTGTATGTGTGTGACCATGTGCGTGTGCATGCACACACTCTGCCTGAGAGAACTGACATCACCAAATTCCAGACAACCAAGCTATCTGGGAGACATGTCCTGGGAAAAATGGCATTTAGAAGAGTCATGGGGAAAAGAAGCATACACACTGTGTTTGAATGGCAGAAGAATCTAAAAATAACTTGTCATATCAAAGATGTCTAACTCATCATATGCTTTATATTAAAAACAAATATATGGTTTGAGGGACAGAGGTGAGGGTAGCTATAATACCTCCTTGTGTTACTGTTCCATCTTTCTTCCTAAGAACACATAATACTTTTTAGGAGGACAGCCCTGTCTTGTTCCTGGTTTATGGAAATGATTTTTACTGATTTTAGTAGTAAGGCATGGGCTTTTCCAAGCCCAGTTACTTATGATTTTTAGCCTAGTCCTCTTTATAATCAAAGATACATTTTGCCCTGAGAGATGGGGAGGAGGAAGACTACGATTGCTTACAGAGCATCTATCATGTGCCAGACACTTTATATTTCACTCCCAAAACTTGAAGTCCATATCATTATCCCTATTTCACAGATGAGGAGACTGAGGCTTAAAGACATTAAGTGACTTGCACAAGATCACCCCAGCTAGCCAAGACTTGAACTCAAGACTGATGTACTCCAAAGGCTCTGTCCTTCAACTATGCAGTGTTACCTTCTCCCTAAGGTGGGTGCCAGTGGGGTGAGAGCTGTGCATGGACATTAATCATGAATTAGCCTCACTTGTAAGCTCCAGACAAACAAAATACATAATATACGACTTCTAGAACCTAGGACCTGTATCTTTCCCTTAAGGAAGCTGGACTCTAAAAAGAGTGGAAATGATAACATAAGACAGAATTTGATAATGAACCAAAATGATTCGTTCAGGCCAAAAGAAGTGAGAATTTATGCAACTCTCAAAGGACCTTCTCTAGTGTCATTTTCTAACCAAGGCTGACAAGGACCTCCATCTATAAGATGGGGATAATTATTCATCTTTTCACTTATGACTTTTTATAAACTTAAACATCTCTAGCAATTTAAAGTCATGACATATATGATTCTTGAGTGCTCTGTTGGGATGCTAACAGCTACTAGTAATAGAAAACCAAAACAAACTGTTTTAAAAAATGAGAATGTTTAGGGGCCAGCCCGGTGGTGTAGCAGTTAAGTGCGTGTGCTCTGCTTCATCGGCCCGGGGTTCACAGGTTTGGATCCCGGGCACACACTGATGCACCGCTTGTCAAGCCATGCTGTGGTGGTGTCCCATATAAAGTAGAGGAAGATGGGCAAGGATGTTAGCTCAGGGCTGCTCTTCCTCAGCAAAATTAAAAAAAAAAAAAAAAAAGAAGAGGATTGTCATCGGATGTTAGCTCAGCGCTGATCTTGCTCACAAAAAAGAAAAAAAAATGAGAATGTTTATTATCTCATATAGCAAGAAGCATGGCAACAGAGCGGTTCCAGGGTTGGTGAATTCAGTAGTTCAGTGACATTATCAGGACAGATATTTCCCCCATCTTGCTCTCTACCATCCTCTGTACAGTGGCTTGTCTTCTTAAGGCAGGCTCCTATAATGGTCCCAAGAAGGCTGCCCAGATCCAACCAACGTGCAGACGATAACCGTGAGAGGGAGGAAAGGAATATCTCTGTCTTGAATTCCTTTTTAGAATCAAGATAGAACTTCCCTCCTTCTAGGCCCAGCATGAAGGTGCAGGAGCTACTTGGGAACGTGTACTTCTCTTAGCAATACAGAAGCGTAAGAAAAGTCCAACTACACAAGCACATTTGAAGCCTCTGCTTATGTCACATCTGCTAACATTCCATTGCCCAAAGCAAATTCCACACCAACACCCAAAGTCAAGGAACAGGGAAGTTACTGCTTCTGTGATGGGGCTAGGACAAGGGTGTGAATGTTTAACACTACTACGGCGAGTGCAGAATTGGGAACAAGAATTCAACTTACCACTCATGGTTATATCAGGTAGATTGTTATGAAATTGCGATCTTTTAGGTACAAAATGATGGGATATTGGCCATCTCATATGGTTCCATGTAATTCCATCAGTAGAACTAGGACTTAAGCCAGACCTTTTGTCCACTGGCTACTAGAACTCCCTGGAAAGCAGCACAAACAGATGATACTCCCTAAAAAGAAGATTTGCTAAGCACGCAGGAAATGAAAAACATATGTAATTGCCTGTCTCCAAAATAGCAGTTTGGTTTCCTTTAAGTGGAGTTCTGCTCCACTGGAATCAAGCACTCATTAGCGTTTAAGGATTATATGAAAATAATCCTTCAAAGCTGAGTCCCAATAATATTTTTCCCTGGAGAGTCAGAGGTACCGTAGTTCCCCAGGACGACTATTACTTTTAAGTAGAGCTTTAATTACATTTGAGACTTTGCTATAATTGTCCCTGCTGAGTAAATATCTTCTCCTATACAATCGCACTAATAGCCCATCCTAATCAAAATTTCCTAGTTTGTTATCTCTTGCCCCTTTTTCCCGCACAATACATATATACCCATGAACTTGCTTTCTCTGCTTCCAGCTTTGTTTATGCCCATCTCTTTGGAATAACTGTCACCAGCTGACCTCTATCATCCTTCCATTCACACTCCCATCCCCATGCAGGCTGGCTTAGATGTCCTACTCTGCTGTCCCATAATACTCTGTACATATCTGTAATGTAGGACTTAATACACTGTTCCAAAAATATACAAGCATACATCCATTTCTCCTCACTAGATTTTTTTGTGTGAGCTCTTTGCATACAGGAACTGTGTTTTATTTATCTTTGCTTCCTTAAGACCCAGCATAGTGCTTAGCAAATAGTAGGGACCAAAAAGTATTTAACAAAGGAAAGAGAGTGTATTAGTCAGAGTAGGCTAAATGCAAGTCCAATAACAAACGAGCCCAATTTATGCAAAGACTCTTGCGAAGTCTAAAGCAGATGTGCCTGGTTGGGCGGCTCTCCTCCAAGCAGTAACTCAAGGATCCAGCCTCCTTCCAACTTGTAACACTGCTGTCTTCAGCATGTGGTCTTTAAGGGCACAGCAAACAGGAAAGAGGGCAGGGGAAGGCACAGCAGATACTCACCACCTTGGCTGGAAGTGACACAAATGACTTCTACCCCTGTTCCACTGACCCAAAAAAGTCACATGGCATCACTTAGTCACAAGGTGGGCCTGGGTGGGCAAGAACTCACACAATGGGAAGAGAGGATGTGCCTTTGGTAGTCAGCTAGCTAACTCTGCCACAGGGAGAAGGGAAGAAGGAAGGGAGGGAGAAAAGGAGGGAAAAACTTAATGCCTAAATACATAGGCTCTAGCTTTTAAGCCCTGTGCAAAGAATTCTGCTCAAATTTCCTGCCAATTGGACTCTTAAAATCAGATGCAGAAAGTAGTTAAACAATAAGCTCAGACAGAACACACTAAAAATAAAAAAATAAAAATAAGGGGAAACCCATGTCTTAAGCATAGTCAAGAGGAAGGCAATTTCAGGAATAGGAGACGAGGGTGTGTGTAGGTCTGTGTGAGTTCCGTGTCTTAACTTGAGAGAGGGAGGGAGAAGAAGAGAAGGTTGGGAAGCTGCCAGGTTGGAAAGGCTCTAAAGAAAGGAGGCTTATGGGGCTCAAGAGAGAAGCATTAGCAAGGGATACTATCTACTCTGAAGACTTAAATTCTTCAGGGTGAAAAGTAAACCAAGGGAATTTGGAGGACGTGAATTGGTGATGTTCATCATTCAATCCTGTTCATCAGGATTTGTGAGTGGACGAGGAAGAGAAAGCCACTCCCATGGAAAAAGCATTACTTTCTAGGAGGTTGTGTGTCATGAGAAGGTCTGGTGTCAGAAGCCAGGGCATAGCAGGGGAGAGGTAAGAGCATCTGTGGTAGTGACTGACAGCTGTCCACCACCATTTCTCTTCTTCCTGGCACACAGCAACCCTTGCAGTTCAGTGTTACCATGTCAATGGAATAGGAACAGAAATGATGTGTGCCACTTTCAGACCTGGCCTATAGCATCCTCCCATGCGTGCTCCTCCATGCATCATCATCTTCTTCCAGCTGGATGCAAATGAAGTCTTATATTTTGGTGAAGCCACAGACGGAAGGGGCCTGGGTCCTTGAATGACTGCATGGAAGAGAGCCTACTTCCCTAACTGAACTTCTGCAGGGACTGTTAGATGAGCAAGAAATCAATTTCTACTGTATGATAGACGCTGTGACCCACCACCCAGATTCCATTTCAAGGAAGGACTTATTACCCAGCTGAGGGATCACCGTCAGCAAGCAGCCTTCAGCTGTCAACCCCTTCAGGGACTGCCTCAGCTCTCAGAGAGTTGCCTCATCCGAGGTTATGCCCTTCCGGGGGAAGTCCACATCCAGAGATCAACCAGTGTAAGAGCACGTGTCCAGCCATTGCAGTCCAACGCAGGATGTCTCCAACAAGCCATTTTAGCTCCAGGGCTTCTGTGGGGTTGATCAAGATTGTCCTCGGGCCTGACTTGCAGCTCATCTTCTCTCTTGCCCAATCCTGCTTCCTTTCCTTCTTTTCTACAGATTTTAAATCTAAGAACAATAATAAACATCCTGCACACTAAACTTTCTGAGTCCGCTTCTTGGAGAGCCCACCCTGAGGCATGCTGTGAATAAACAACATGGTCTGGTGTGTTTGTTACATCTTCCTGGCCTATGTTAGCTAACACAGCATCGGGCTGGAACATTTTTTTCTGCTGACACGGCTATGCTAGGGTGGCCAGGAGACATGTTCCTTGCTATGTAGAAAAGCCTGTGCCATCTGCAATAGGAGAGAATTAGGCCAACACACAGGAGTAGAAATAGAGACAGATGGGAGAGAGAAAATTCCAGCTGGGTTGAGTCTCTTTCCAGTTTTTGAAACAGTGATTCCTAAAGCTTTTCCTTCCTTAAGCTGCTCTAATATCTTTCCCAGCTACAGGAATCAATTAACTTCCTTTTCCTTTCTTTCTCTATTTTTCTTAAGATGGTTTGAATTGAGTTTCTTTCACTTGCAACCAAAAGCATCCTAATACAAGAGGCTTTGTTATGTGTTGTACAATGTGAGGGAATGTGTCCCCCACACTTCCCTGGCCACTTCCTCTAAACAATTAGGGACAGATTTCTATAACTTTTTTGATGAAGCCATATTTATTGAGGACTTACTATGTACCAGATCCATTCTAAGTACTTTCAGTATATTAACTCAGTCCTCACAACAGCCCCGTGAGAAGGGTACTATTATTATTATCCCCATTTTCAGAGAGGAAACCTGAGGCACAGAGAGGTTATGAGATGTGCCCAAGGCTACCCAGTTTATGAGCTACAGGAAGGCCCCAAAGCCTGTGCTGTCAGGCACTGATGCTCTCCCACCTCTACTCACCCAACCTTGAGATGGGGAAGTGGGATGCTTCAGTTTCACATGCATTATACTTATGAGTGGTTAGGGTCCTTCCCCTGCTCGGCCTGCAATCTACTGAGGGAAATTCCCACAAGGGAAAACCACCTTGCCAAAGTCAACAGCAAAAATGGACCAGAAGACAGAAAAGCTGATCCCCAAACTCACAAATAAAAGAAATGATTAGAGATGAAACCATAGAAGGAAGAGCCAGGGAGGAGGTGCTGAGACCTGAATTCAGTTACCAGAGGCATGGTGCTGCAGGAGAATCCTTAGAGAGTTAAGTTATGTTGGGCACATAAACACCAGGTCAGCTGGGAAGAACTAGTTTGGGGGCCCAAGAGGCACAGCAGTCAGCTCTGGATGGTACACAGGAAGCTGACCCAAGGGCAATTTTTTCTAAACCTGGAACATGGGCCTAGAACCTGCTAGAAATTGTGTGGTTTTCTTGAGGACCAAGGGAATGGGTGCAAGAGAGCTCAAGCTGGTAGGAAAACTGAGAGAGGCCTGGAGGCAGAGGAACCATCAGAAGGGAAAGCAGCAGTTCTGTGGATTCACTGAGTCCCTATTATTGTATAACTGTGAACCGTTCACACCCTGAGACTTCTCACACTAGAGCTAAGAATCAGTGTCTTCCACTTCAACTGCTGGGTGAGTGACGTATCCTTACCAAGAAGGAGAATGAAGGAAGAGTACGGGGCAGGGCTGCCTTTGCAGGGAAAAGTTCAGAGAGGCCAATCCCAGCCTTGTACCCACCACCACCCGTCTGAGACAATGGTGAAGGCCTCGCTGTTGAGTGTGGCGGACACCCTGGTGTCTTGTCACCACTCTCAAACTGAATTTACTTCCCAGGCCTGTTGGTCTGTTTTAGAGTCAAACAGTGAGAATGATCCAGTGTGCTATCAGGAGAAAGACTTCCCTCTACTCAACCTGGGTCAGGCCACAGTGGAATACGGGTAAAGGCCGCCAGGCGCATAGTTCATCCACTAGTGCTAAATGCTTTTTACTACGTCATCCATGCATGTAATGTCTCTGATGAGAAACATTTCATGGCTAAAAGATTCTCCTTGTTTGCCACTCATTTTATACCAATTTAACTGAATACCAGCTATGGTAAGCGATGACATACATCATCTCATCTAATGTTTGAAACTACCTCATGAGAAAGTTATTTTTTTTTATTGTGGTAAAATATACCTAACATAAAATTTATTATTTTAACCCTTTTTGAGTGTACAATTCAGTGATATTAAGTATCTTCATATTGCTGTGCAACCATCACGACCATTCATCTCCAGAACTTCTCCATCATCCCCAACTGAAACTCTGTACCCATTAAACAATAACTCTCCATTTTTACCTCCCCCTAGTCCCTGGTAACCACTATTCTACTTTCTGTCTCTATGAATTTGTCTATTCTGGGCACTTCATATAGTAGAATCACATAACATTTGTCCTTTTGTGTCTAGCTTATTTCACTCAGCATAGTGTTTTCAGGGTTCATGCATGTTGAAGCATGTATGAGAATTTCCTTCCTTTTTAAGGCTGAATAATTTTCCATTAGATGTATACACTACCTTTTGTTTCTCCATTCAGCTGTTGGACATTTGGGTTACTTCTACTTTTTGGCTATTGTGAATAATGCAGCTATAAACATGGGTGTACAAGTATGTGTTTGAATCCCTGCTTTCAATTCTTTTGGGTATATACTTGGAAATGGAATTGCTGGATCATATGGTGATTCTATCTTTACTTTTTGAGGAGCTACCACACTGTCTTCCACAGCAGCTGCACCATTATACATTCCCTCCAACAATACAAAAGGGTTCCAATTTCTCCACATCCTAGGAAGATATTATTTTCATCTCCACGTTATAGTCAAGGAAACTGAGGCTCAGAGAAGTGGTGACTTCCTTACAGTCACACAGCTACTAAGTAGCAGGTCCCACATGGGAAGCCGGGATTCCTGACTCCAAGTCTCCCATGCTTTCCCGGCCCCACAGCTGCCTCAGTCACAGAACAGGAAAAATAGAAGTCCATTGAAACCTGAAGCAAGCAGAACTACGTCTGGGAAAGAATTTGTTTCTGGGAGTTACCACCCTAGTTGTTCTCATAATAGTGACAGCTCCATGTACCGCTGGGAACTCTTGAAATAGAAATATGTGTGCTTCATTGATAAAAGTCAATCCTATTGGCTTAGCGGACATTTCATTCCTTCAGCCAGCCAACATTCATTCATTCAGGTATTTGTTGAGTGCATATTAGGTGCCAAGGGCTGTGAACAAGACTGCCAAGTTTTTGGCTCTCATGGAACTCAAATTCTAGAGAAAGAGACAGGCAGTAAGTAGAAAAAGAAATAAACTGGACCATTTCAATGTTATAAGTGCACTAAAGTTTATCAACAGGGTGATGAAGTGGGGAAAGAGAAAGTGACTTTGGATAGCGTGAGGCCTCTCTGGAAAAGGTTACGTTTTATGCTGACACCTAAAGTTGAGAAGACACCAGCTATGTGAAAGCCGGTGGAAGGACATGTGGGCATTTGGAACAGCAATGCAAAGTCCTTGAGGTAAAAAGAATTGGAATGTTCTAAGAAAATCAGGATGTCAGTCTGGTGGGACCGTGGAGACAAAGGTTGGAGAGCAGAGGGAAATGTCGTCAGATAGGAGACCAGGCACCTGAGATCATCTGGGTCTTCTAATAATGATAGCTAATGTTTATAGAGCACTTACTGTATGTCAGATACTATTCAAGCAATTTATATGTATTAGTTATTTAATTGTCACAACAATCCTATAAGTAAACACTATTATTGTCTCCACTTTGCAGATGAGGAATCTGAGGCCCAAAGGGTTATGTATCTTTCCCAAGGAGATCCAGCTGGTAAGAGGTAAAGCTTAGATTTAAACCCAGGCAATCTGCCTCCAGGATCTGAGCTCATAGCCACTGTGCTGCACAGCCATCCTGTGATCAGAGGTTTGAATGTCATTCTAAAATTAACAAGATATCATTGAAGGGCTTTAAGCAGGGGGTTGGCGGGAACTGTTTGATATTTTGAGCTGATCATAATGGCAGCTTCATGGAGCAAAAAGGGAGGCAGAGAGACCAATTGGAGCTCATTATGGGGGGCCAGGTGGGAGATAATGATGGTGTGGATGAGGGAGGTGGCGGTGAGGAGAGACGAAAATAGACATCATTGGGGTACCTTTTCAGAGTAGAGCTGTAGGGGCTGGCTGATGATTTGGGTGTAGGGGTGAGGGGAGGGGAGACGTTCAGCCCCATTTCTAGGTATTTGACTTGAGCAACTTGTTGGATGGAGAAGATGTTTACCGAGTTGGGGAGGAGCAGGGAGTGGAGGACATATGTGTTGGGTATTTGAATGTCTAGTATCCATTTCCCTAATGGCACCCCTGTTTCTTGTTGGAGAACACCTCTTTCTTATGGGTTACAGCCACGCCAAGAGGTAGTCCACTTAGACACTCCCTCCCTGGAATATGAATCTTGAGCAGAAAGACAAAATTCAGTCCCTCCAGGGACAGCCTCCTAACAAATTTTTCCTTTATAAGGCAGTTGCTGTGCTTCCTACTTCCCAAGCCCAGGACTCCAGCCGCCCATCAATTCTGTGAGTCATAGAGCCTTCCAGTAAATTCCCTCTGCGTAAGTTAGCCAGTGCCAGTTCTTGTTGCTTGTAACCAAAGGAGGTACAGGGTGGAGTTAGGCTGGGGGCAGGGTGCTCAGAACCAAGAGATGCATTTTGGACAGGTCAAGCTTGAGATGCCTGTGAGATATGTTAAGGAAGCACCAGGAGTTCAGTGTTGAGATCTGGGATGGGGAGAAATAAATTTGGGAATTATCAATATGCACATGGTATAGTGGTGTCTAGCATAATGTCCCATGTCTTTTGCTAAAAGCATTCTGAATCTCTTTTGGGGAAATATTCCTCCTTCTTGGCTAGTAATCTTGATGTGGCTATTAGTCAAAGTGCCGAGCCCTCCTCTGGCCAAGTAGCAAGCAGGGATCTCAGAACTGGAAAATCAGCATATGTCATTCAGCTGGTCACAGAGATTCTTGATGGATGCTCAAATGAATTAGGTCAGCTCAATAAGAATTGGCCAAAGGACTTTTGATGAAACAATCGGAAACAAAGAGTTCTCTTTCTAGCAGGATTGTTAAACTAGTACAATGCAAGCTTAGAGCTACCAGGGCCTTTGTTTCACTACCTTGGGGCCATAATCTAATGAGAATGAGGTCAATACAGCAGAAAACAGATTCAGGTGACCATGGGAGAGAAGCGATGTGTTGATGCAGCATTGAGGCCCTTGATGCTGTCATTTCTGAAACTGACCTCATGATTATGTGAGTTGATAAATTCCCATTTTTGTTTCAGATAGTGGAGTTGTGTTTCTGTTACTCGCAGCCCAGTGATTTCCAACAAGAACAAAAGGTATTTAAAGCTCCCTTACCTGGATGAGATCATACAGGAAAAGAGTTTAGAGGAGGACTGAGCCTTAAAACACTGTAATAATTAAAGATCCAAAGGAGGAGAGGAGCCAGCATTTTGATAGATTGTCTCTTGTCGCTGATGACAAATGGGACCAGAAAGCTAAGGTAATTCATTGTGTCGCAGGAAGAAAATCTGTTGGCAGAATATTGATGTATTTTTTAAACTGGGTGATAGGTACATAGTTTAAAAATTCCCAAATTAAAACGTTCCTCATATTTGAAAATTCTCAAATTTAAAAAGTCGCTTGTGACGTGGTGTTGCAGCATCATTCCTGCATTCAAAGGACAGCACCTCTTTGCTGAGAGCTCCGTGGCCGCTGAGTCATGCCATCCGAGACAGCGATCTGTGGCTACCTGCCTTTTCTTGGCATCCAGCGTTCTGAGATGTGGGGATTCAGGGATTTGGGCCAGGAGAATTCAGACATACGTGGACTGTTTGTAAATATGCACGCACTCTCTGTGGTTTGACTGCTCAACGGCAGGGAGGAGCCTGACCCGGGCTCTGCTGGTCCCTGAATTCACCTTGGATGAGACAGATTGGTGTCTGCCAACCAGGTTCCTCAGTTCCTAACAGTAGCCAGACTGGCATCACTGGCTTCAAAAGGGATTGTTCTGGTTCCCATGTCAACAGCCGGCTCTGCACCGAACTGATAATTTGAGCAAATGGTATGGAGTTAGGCGTGGTGGGATGATGAGTTCTGCCCAATAGGGAGCTGAGACAACCAAATGGTGGCTCTAGAGTGGGAAGCCAGTCTTAGGGATGGGAACGGAGTAATCCTAGAAATTGATGAATGGCAAAGACTGCAGAAACAATTGAGGCAGAGTCTGCAATTAGAAGAAGTCTTCTTTTTTAATCAGACACAAGAAAACAAAGGGAAACTCTTCCTTTTGCAACACAAGAGAGAAAATGCGGATTTCAAGCCATCTTACTCTGAGCGAGTATATTCTGAGAAGCAGTCAGAGCCATCCAGATGGCCTGTGTTTTAAATAGCTGTCATTGACTTTGTGAAAACAAGACCCATTGATAAACAGCCTAATGAAGCACTTAACGGCCCAGGCTCTGGAGCCAGACTGCCTGGGTTCGTATCCTGGGTTTACCACTTACTTCCTGTGATGATTTTTTACCTTAGTTTCCTCACTTGTAAAATGAGAATGACAATTTGAACTTGGAAAACATTACGCAAAGTGAAAAAACCCAGACACAAAAGAGCCAATATCTTATGATACCGTTTACATGAGGTACCTAGAATAATTCTAGGAGAGAGAAATTCATAGAGAAAGAAAGTAGAATAGAGCTTACTAGAGTTGGAGGGAGGGGAGCATGGGGAGTTATTGTTTAATGGGTAGAGTTTCTGTTTGGGATGATGAAAAGCGATGGAGATGGAGAGCGGTGATGGTTGCACAACATTATAAATGTATTTAACACTACTGAATTGCACACTTAAAAATAGTTAAAATGAAAAAAGAAAATGGTAACTATGTGAGGTGATGGAAATGTTAGCTTGATCGTGGTGATTATTTCACAATGTATATGTACATCACAACATCAAGTTATACACTTTAAATATATGCAATTTTTGTCAGTTGTACCTCATTAAAGTAGGAAAAATTAAAATGGTAAATTTTATGTTCTATATATTTCACCACTTTAAAAAAAAATAAAGCTGTTGCTGCAAACATAATGTTGAGCAAAGAGGTTACACAAAAGAATTAGTGCTGGATGATGTCAATACATGAAGTTCAAGAGCAGTTGAAAATCATCCATGGTGTTGGAAACCAGACTACTGGTTAGCACTGAGGGTGGGGCGACTGGGGAAGGACTTCTGGGGAGGGGCCGGTAATGTTCTGTTTCTTAATCTGGGGTTGGTGACCTGAGTGGGTTGCCTTTGTGAAAAGTATTGAGCTGTCACTTACGTGTGCACTTTTCTGTGTGTGTTAGACTTCCATAAAAAGTACCCACTCCCTCCAAAAATGAGGATGACAATAATATCCTCCTCAGAGGGCTATTTTAGTATTCAGTGAATTAAAACAGATAACACACTTAGAACAGTGCCTGGCACGTAGAAGGTCTCCAAATCTTTAGAGACAGTGTGCACAACCAAAGATGCGAGTGCCTCTAGAAAGCTTTCATGATCTCCCCCTGCACTTGAGATGCCAGTCATTCCCTCCTTTCCACACCTCCTATGCTGCAAGATACTTTGCATTTGCTCCTCCAGATTCCCACTCCTCCCTGCTTCTGGATACTGACCCACAGCAATGTGCCCCCTTTGCCCTCTGCTTCCAGTTGTGTGGGGCCAGTGGGGAGGAGAGAACCAGCAGGAAATGGGAGGATGGAAAGAGAGTGAAGTGGAGGTATTGTTTCTTTTGTGCCCTCCCTGTGGGGTCCCTGTGGACTGGCTGTGTCCACTCACCAAAGGCCACAGCTGCTGGGGAGCAGTCCTCTCCACCCAGCTCTCTCATTCCTCAAGCTCTGGTGACTGCTCCCTCCCTCTGCCCCTTTGGGCCTAGGAGTGTTAATGGCACCCCATGATTACTAACCCAAAGATACTGCACTACTCTCCCTTGTGGTTTCCTGCAGTTTTCTTACGCCCTGCCCAGACCTTTTTAAATCACCTTTTTATTAAAATCTTCTCCAATTTTCTCAATTTCAGCATGTCATCCACTTCTGCTGGGACCCTGACTGCTACCTACTCTCTCAGAGACCTGTGGAAAGGCAGCCATGTATCCTACATGGCCACTCAATCAGGTCACTGCTGACCAGCCCAGACGTGAGCAGCTGACCAAGCCCAACCAACCACAGGCTCTCTGCTGAGAATTTGGAATAGAGTCACAGAAACTGAGTGACTGACCCAGAGGAGAGCTCGAGAATTATAAGATCATGCAGAGTAGAGCAGTCGGTGCCGTGGCAACCCAAAGCTCTGAGCAAGCTGAAGCTACTACAGGGCAGTCGCAAAAATCGGTCTATGGAGGAAAGGGAACAGATGCAAAGTGTCACTTATTAACATTTTAAAGGCTTTAGTATATCCAGGAAAAAACATGTTCTAACAATATACAAGCTAATGCAAAATCATCTAATGCGGTTTTCCCAGTTACTGAACTGTCTTTAAAGTCCCCAGAAATATTGTCCCTACCAAAGTCATATGAATGAGACTAGGTCTAAATGTTTACTGCACAAAATGCAAGAATGCTACCCATTATGAAATCTTGTTAGTATAACGTGTGTTGGGTGGATATGGCGAGGAGTGGGCAATACTACTTAATTAACTGTGGTTATCCATTAGTGAATTTTGAATTTAGATCACTAACAAAATACAATGGATTAGAAAAATCAGAAGGCATCATGGTTCTAAGAGTAAATATTGTTTTGCGAAACTTTTATTTCAGTGATACGTGCACTGGATCCCAATGTAAAATGTATTTCTAAAGGGTCAAAAAAGTTTGGAAAATTCTGGTTAACTAAACTCTGTGGTTCAGAAATTACTCTGCTACACGGTCAATAAGGGGCTAAAAAAAGGAAGAAAACACTGATTTTTTATAAATAATTTTGCTAATATCTATAGGGATAATATATTTTGAGCCTTAATCTGACCTTCCACCGATGCCTTTAAGTTGGGACTGCCCACCAAGTTACCATTTCATCACCTTCCTTCTCACTTTTCCCTGTTTTGCAAACTGGAGAAGGTAAGAGTCTTGACAACATGGTTACCATTCAGGCACCTCCCCAGTGCCTGGAGCATCAAAGGCTCTAGATAATGCTTGATACATTCTGAAAAATGATCTATTCATAAAGTCATTGTATCTACTTCACAATCAATGATATAAATAAGGTATTTAAAAATTCCATATATGCATTTCCATAATCAAACATCTTATGATCACTAGAATACCCCATAGAAAGTGCTTTAATATCAATTTTTTTCAAAGACTGCATATTTTAAAAAGGAGACATTTTTACATCATTCTTTATATTATTTTTGGTTGGCATTTTTATTTTAGTTAATGTTGATGATAATACAGGCTCGATAGTAAACGTTACCAGATGTAGTGGGTTAAATTGTGGCCCCCAAAACATAAGTCCGCTTGGAACCTCAAAATGTGACTTTATTTGGAACAGGGGTCTTTGCTAACGTGTTGAAGAGAAGAGTCTCAAGATGAGATCATCCTGGATGAGGGTGCGCCTTAAATCCAATTACAAGTGTTCTTATAAGAGACAGAAAAGAAGACACAGCAAGAAAGCCACGTGAAGACAGAGGCAAAGATTGGAATTCTGAAGCCCCAAGACAGGGAATGCCAAGGGTTGCCAGGAGCCACCAGAAGCTAGGAGAGAGACATGGAACAGATTCTCCCTCAGAGCCTCCAGAGGGAGCATGGCCCTGCCAACACCTTGATTTTGGACTTGGGGCTTTCAGAATGGTGAGAAAATAAATTTCTGTTGTTTTAAGCCACCAACTTTGTGGTAATTTGTTACAGCAGCCCTAGGAAACTAATACACCTGTTGAATAATTTACTAATAGTTTAAAAGTCACAGCAATCATAAGTTTGGTTCTCTTGGCTCTTGCTTGACTTACATCCTTCATTTATAGAATGTTGGTGAGTCACCATTGCTGGGTTTTATTTTGAAATAGTGTTAAATTTTTATGGCTAATTAGATGCATAAGGTCACATGGCAACTGCCTTTCACAAGATTGTAAATTAGAACATCGTTTGGATTTTTTTATTTTTTATTTTTTTGCCTAATATTTCCTTTTATTTAGCAGTTGCCAAGATAATGACTTAGTTTTCTACTATCTTTTGGAAATGACCAATTTTTTTTTTACTGAGATATAATTGACATATAACATTAAGGGATTTTTTTAATCTTAGAAAGCCAAATAAGCTGAGGAGTAAAACTCAAAAAATTGAACTTTAATTCCAACTGAAAGGCAGAGTAGTAGAGCGATGAGGCACGTGGGATGGGGTCAGACAGTCTTGGACAGGAACCCCTTAACTAAGTGGGTGAACTTGGACAAATTACTAAAACTCTCTGGGCTCCTCTTTGCTCATTTGTAAAATAAGGATTATTGAACTCTCCAAAATATTACCAGACTATTGAATAAGGGAGACACCACCTTGACAAAGTCTTAGTAGCATCTCAGAAAAGGGAAGTCGGGGGAGGATATTTATGGGTTTAGGGGTCTGGGTTCAAATGACTTCAAGAGAGTCTTTCAAGAAGGGAATTGACTGGAATTGGGCTAAGATCCTGACATAATGGTTTAGGGTTGGTGGATACAGCTGGTGAGAGTCTTAAAGTAAGTCTTGATGGATAACTGTGGTTTGATGAGAACAAGAAATTTGCCCAGGGTGAGCAGACTGTTACCTCAGATAAATTGATCTGCAGGAATTTCCTGAAGCAAACAGAAAAGTTCTTTATTGGTTTACAGTCTTATCTTTCCCAGGCAAAGTTTTTATGGAACAAATAACTAAATCATATTGACACAGATGGGCTTTGTTCTAAATCCAAATAGCTATGTCATGTTGATGGCAGTCATCACAGTTCTCAAGGTAATAGTACCCACTTCTTGTGGTTGTGGTAAAGAGTGAATATGAGAGCCTGGTTCCATAGAGTCTGCCACATTGCAAGGACTAAATAAGGAATAACAGAGTATTATGAATTTTAATATATTTGGAAAAACAAGACAAATGTAGCTAGAAAACTTTGACATCTTTGACATCAAACATTTTTTATTGTTTTTTATAAATAATAAAATAAATAGCTTTTATCTTTCCTATAATTCAGGAACTACTAAACTACTGAAGTTGTTAGTAGAATTTGGACTTATGGAAATAAGAGGATCAAAGGAAAAAATAAAATGAGAACTCCTTTTCTTCAGCATGATTCTAGCTGAGTCTGTATTTGCACACCCCAAGCTGCACGTCTTCAGGAAGAAGCTAACTCTTTCACATGCAGAGTTTTCTGGATAGTGTATCACTTGGAAATGCAATGCTTCAAGGAGACTCAGAGGTCTCTGTTCATTCACTAGTAAAATTTTCTAGCAAGGGGAAGCTATATCTCTTCAGCCTCAGAACATACAAAACCCAGAGGAATTCCTTGAGTGTTTGTACTAACTACAGAATCTACAGACAGCGGCTGAATCCAACCTAAGGAAGAGAAGATAACATGAGGGGATGCCTGTGTGACTCCAAAGGCAGTTCTCCCTCCCTCTCTGCACTGAACCCTGGAGCAGCATTCTAAAAACGGGAACAATTACCCTGGTTCTGTCCCCCGACCATTTCACTCCAGGGCGTCTGAAACTCCCTCACTCAATTTCCCCATCTCTGACAGAGAGAGAAACTCCATGCACTCTTACCTGTTCTGATATGCCATAAAAATAAATAAAATAACCCAAGGTCCTTAGAAGAAAATTCTTTATAATCCCAAGATACCATTACTATGTGTTGTTGATGGCAAGTACAGAATGAATAAGAAACTACAGTAGGTCAGACTAATAATAGAAATGCTGATCTGAATGAGCAAAAATGTAATGCATAGACGGTGTTTTTAAAAATACAATGGCATATAATTTCCAAAGCTGCTTTGGTCTTAGGAACCAACTAGTAGATGTACTTAGCTGGTGACTAGATAAAATGATGTATAATTGATATTAGTTAGTTATATGCTTAATTGGTCTGAACATTTACCCCACTTTTTTGCATTATTAATTTGCTCAATTTGTTAAAAGGGTTTCCTAAGCAGATGTGCCTTCATTTTGGCACCTGTTTTGAATTTCAAATATTAGTGTATTCTAGCTTAACAGCTGAGTGCCTAAGGATAGATTTCAGGACCTTACTACTTAGATCTGCATCCAGCCTACCATTTTCTGGCTGTGTATCTCTGGCCAGATTACTTACCCTCTCTGTACCTCAGTTTCCCCAATGATAAAATGAAAATGATAATCACAGTTACCTCAGAGGGTATCTGGGAGTCTTAAATGAGTTAATTAATGTAAAGTAATTAAAGACCCCAGCACATAGTAAATGTGTCATACATTTTAACTCTTATTTATTTATTTTCCTTGAAATTACCCATAGGAATTTTACCATGTGACATTTACAGTGACATTGTCTTATGAAATTGGTGCCGTGTGGAAGAATTCTCCAGTACTTTTAGTTCACACTTGTGTCCTTTATAGCCTTGCATTATGAAAAGAACGCTGGGTAAGAAGTTAGGAAACTCAAGTTCAAGGTCCAACGCAGCCATCGACTATGCGATCTTGAGTGCATCGCTTCAACCCTCTAGACCTGTTTCTTCAAAAAAAATAAGAGGAGTGGGCTGACTGCATCATCTTAAGAAAACATAATGTGCTAGAAAGGACCCTGGAGCAAGAATCCAAAGTTCAACTTCCAATTCTAGCACTTTCGTTGGGTGTAAAATTCACAGCAAGTCACAAAACCTCTTAGAACCTCAGTTTCCACATCTGGAAAATGGGCAGAGTGATATCAAAACCGCTCCTCTCCCAGGTTTGTGGTAAGCATAAAATCAGATAATGAAGAAAACACTTTGTAAACTATAAAGCACTAACTAAATGTAAGATAGTATCATTAATAAAATTCTATTTAGTCTAATTTTTATGCTAAGTCTTACTGTTTTCCCATAATCTTTTACAAGTGTTTGTGCTCCTACAAGTAGAATTCTGTGGGTTGGAACCAGACTATAAAAATGTATTTGTTGGCACTCAGACTATCTACTATAAGCAATATCTTCCCTATTGCTTCCCAGCTATAAAATTTCAATTTTATCATCATCATCCAAGCATGACTCTGTGTGAGTCAAGAAATCTAAAAATTATCTATTTGTTCACTTCCCTTTCTTTGTGCAAATATCTCTGCAGATATAACCTTAGAAATAATGTGCCTCTGTCTTGGGATTTCTTAATATTTTAAAGGGGACTGTCATAAGGGAAGAGGGTAAAGGAAGATTATCCTTATAAAGAAAGGACATGTGCACATACCCCTACACACACACACACACACCCCAACATCAACACAAGCTCTCTGCTCCAACCAGAAAAGCACTTTCCTACCACTGGGCCCTTATTCATGCTGTCCCCTCCACCTGGAATTCGTTTTCCTCCCATTTCTCCCTGTCTAGTCATACGTAGAATTCACGGCTTTAATAAAAATCTCAAATTTTCAGTGAGATGTATTGAGTGGTTCTCGCCCTATCAATAACCTTTAAGATACCTACTCCCTTTTTAAAGATGATGACACCGACAGATGAGAGATTAAATGATTAGTTTGCCATCATTGTGAAATTTGCAGAAAATCTTAACTCGTGTATTTCCCCCCTGTACCCCAGGTATGTCTTCTCAAATCACTGTAGTCTGAACCAACCCACACCCCCCTCACTAGTCCAGTTCCTTACAACACTGTATAATAGCACCTGTTGCCTTGCCTTACAGAGTTCCTTGTGAATAGATTCCTCCCTCCGCAGATAGTAGGTCCCATAGAACAGTAACCACTCGAGTCTCCGAATCTCTTGTAGCTTTTAGCACTGCGTATGGACCGAGATAGCCAGCCAGGTGGTCTAGTGGTTAAGATTCAGTGCTTTCACCACCTTGGCCAGAGTTCTTTCCCAGTCAGGGAAATACACTACCCCCGTCTGTCTGCTGTTATAATACGCCACCGATATTTCAAATACCAGCAGGGTCACCCATGGTGGACAGGTTGAAGCAGAGCTTCCAGACTAGGAAGAAAGACCTGGCGACCCACTTCCAAAAAAATGGCCATGAAAGCCCTATGAATAGCAGCAGAGCACTGTCTGATATAGAGTTGTAATGTGAGAAGATGGTGCAAAAAGACCAGGCGGGATTCCTCTCTGCTGTACCCAGGGGTGCAAGGAGTCGGAATCCACTTTACAGCACTAACAACAACAAATGCACCCAGGTATTGCAAAATTTGTGTTTGCTGAAATGCAGGAGAGCATCCCAAGGATATCGCTACTTTTTCATAAAAGAACTCAATTTTGTATGAGTCAACTTTGATTCTCACCTAAGGAAGATCTTCTGCAAGCATTAAAAGCACCATAGTGTAGACGCAAGAGATGATGGGCAGTCCCTTCCAGGCAGCTTTTGGGAGTGATCTGTTCTTGACATATCCTGAGTTAACTGTGGTCTGAAGGCCCAAGGCCATTTGCAGCATGATTTTAATGACTGTCATTACTCCTGCCAGTACTACCAACCAGTAAAAACCATCACTGGCTTGAGGTGATTATCTCTCTGTTGTGCAGTGCCACCAGACTCCAGCGTGCGACAGAGCATATGGTCTTTGCCAATAGCGTTATTCATCAAAAGGATAAAAATCACAGTAGCACCCTGCTTTTCACAGTAGGTAATGGCTTTGGGCAAGTCACAGCTTCAACTTAGCTTGGGTCTTTCAAAGAAGCAGCCGCCGTTTTTCCGCAATGCACTTCACAAAAGTGAAAATGGAACACATGCTGAATGGGATTTTCAGAATAATGAAAACCCTATAATTAGGAAGCAATAGTTAAAATTATATTACCCCGTATGAGCAAAGCATAGTAACGAGTTAATACAATTACTAATTCAGCTTTTCTAGAGATAGAAGCAAACAGTGCAATTAAATCCTTAGTCTTTATTTTTGCAGGGGCCTAATGAAAGGGAAATAAATGAGCCAATCCCCTTCTTCCCACCTCTGTCTCTGCTGTGCCATCAGGAGATAGGTTTCCCACCTTCCTCTATCCAATCCCTTCTGAAAAATAAAACAGGCCACCAGCTGTGAAATGGATTATGCCCTACAACTTTGCACCTGGAATAGAAGTCCTCATTTTTTTTCCCCCTCCCCCCAAAGCCCCAGTAGATAGTTGTATGTCATAGCTGCACATCCTTCTAGTTGCTGTATGTGGGACGCGGACCCAGCATGGCCGGAGAAGCGGTGCATCGGTGCGCGCCCGGGATCCGAACCCGGGCCGCCAGCAGCAGAGCGCGCGCACTTAACCGCTAAGCCACAGGGCTGGCCCGAAGTCCTCATTTTTGACAAACGTTGCCAAGAATTTTGCATCATTGCCTGGCAGCTTCCTATTCCCTCCTTAGCCTGCTCGTTTCACTTAACAAAAGACTCTGGATGCTGGTTTGTACGTGAATGTCAGGAGGCATGTTATGCATTGATTTTGACCTGTCCCCATACACAGCACCAGTCTAACTCACCATCTTTACCCATAACCCTGCTCACATACAAACCCAATCCACTCCAGACAAATGACCCACCATCTCCCAAATAGAGTTTTCACTTTCTGATCACTACACATTCATTCTGCTTGCAGAGCCATTTTGGAGCAGATACCAAATGAAGGTGATTTCTCCCAGCCACCCACGTTGGAGGACACTGATCTGATGTAGTGAGTGGCAGTTCACCGCCACAAAGAGGACAGATGAGATAGTGGCTCAACTCTTTGAGGCTAAGAAAAAGCCCAGAAACTCACCTATCTATATGTGATTATAACCTTTAGCATCCAGCAGTACCAAGCCAAAATAGTTCCCGTTTAGACACGCGTTATTATAAAGGAACAACCAAATTCAGCAAATGGTTGGCCAATTCTGAAAACAGAATAGTCACCTCTGGGTGATCACTTTGATCAAACTAGCCCACACATTTCTGGTTTGACAGAGAGATTAGATGAGAAGACCCAAAACTGTGTGTAAGTAGGACACAAATTTATAAACAGTTAATTTAGATACATAAACAGCAAATTAACCTGTATTTCACTGAATCTAAGATGCCACTGATCACAGACACACTATTATTTAATCTATCATGGAGGAAAAAAAAAAACAATTAAACCATGGCATCATGCTTTCTTATCAGAAATTTTCATCATCTGTTATGTTAAATTTATTTGATATAAATACGTATCTGTTAAACAACATGTGACCAGGTGTGAATGTCTATGCCAAGTTTCTGCACGCACAGCAATGACCACATCGTCTTGTCTGCCACCTGACCAACAGTAACTTTGACATCATCAATTATAAGATGCATCTTGATTTCAAAGTTGTTAAACTGTAAGCAAGTGGGCACTTCAACATCGATGAACTGTGGTACCTATATGAGGACCTCATGCAATCAATAGCCTCTCCTCATCTGACATCAGCTCCAGCCCCAAGTGATGAATGGATGCTGTCCATGTCCTCGGAGTCTTCCTCTTCCTCTGTCTCCCCTCCCCGTGTTCCATGCCTGTCCTCCCAGGGCTGACTGCACAGCCGATGCCTCACACTGGCCTACTCAGTGGCCAGTTATTAGGGCTCAAGCTTTCTTTTTTTCTTTTTGATTTTCCAAAACTCCTTAATGCTCACCACTGCCACCTTGTTTCTACTATTACTCTTTGTTTATTAATTTTTTTAAGTTTCTTTCTCTTTATGTCAAGAAAAACTTTCTTGATTAAAAGACAGTAACTGCCCCTGTTCTCTCCCATGAGGCTTTTCCAGGTCTGCAGTGATTTGGGGTAGAAAAGAGCAGTGATCCAGGCTGCTGGTTCAAAGACTGTCCCTCCCCCACTTCCAGGAAGCTGCCTAAATACACCCTCTCGATTAGCCTACCTTTTTTTAAAATTCAATTTCTTTTTTTCTGTTACAGTTATATAGCAAGATCGAAGGGAACACCTTTCCTTGGGGCTTCAGCTACTGGCAGGAAGAGAAGCACAGAAAGGCCTTTAACTCTTGACGGGCCATCACCATGGTTATGATCCTACAATCATCTCATCACCCCTCAGCCAGGTGGACGAGATGGTTCTATGTACCTTACACACACACACACACGCCCCCCGCAGACTCACTGTTACTTTCTTATTTACTTTGTTTCACCTTTAAAGAGGCTTTTAATATTTACGTTAACCTGATTTCACCTCTATAGAAATGTTCAGGGACATATGGGCACTCTGTGATTTGTCCTGATTCTAAATCCCTGAGGGTGGTCTTGACCCACATAAAAACAAGTTTGCTTCAGAACCAACTTAATAAACCTACCTCCCTGACCCCAGTCCTCTCCTCTGACTAGTGATGGTTCTTAAAGTCTATTCTTCCTATTTGGTATTTATCTACAGTGGTGTGCTATATAAATGTTTAACAACTGGCTGGTAGGACAGAGAGGAGGAAGTCTTGGTTTGTAGAGTTTGTCAATTTCTGTGGGGTAAATATTCCCACCGTGGCTGATTTCAAGCCACCAACATGATGTCACTGAACACAGTGGGGAAGAGACACAGAGTGGCACACCGTTATATAGAATTTCCACCGTACAGATACAATTGACATAAATAACCTCAAGATCAGAGACAATACTAAATGTAGTAAAATAGGAGGTGATGAGTTTTGACTATTACCTTTGCTTTTAATGTAATTTCTTTAATTATAAGTTTATACAATTCAATTTTTAATAGTGGCTGTGTTTAGCAACCAGCTAGCCAAACTCTGGAAAATTTAGCAATTGGCTCTTTCAAGCCATTCTGAGCAACTCCAGCACCCCTCTGTGATGAAGTATATACTACCTTGCATCGTTATTGCTCTTTTCATCTTTTGTGTCCCCAACTAGATTATACACTCCAGAATCTGAAGCTATTTGTCTTATACTTCTTTTTATTCGCTATACCACTAAACACAGAGAGGTAATTAATCTCTAACATTAAAAACGATGTTAGATTATTCGTTAATAAAAAAATTTTGGCTGTGCCCAAAATCTGACTCTTTCTGCAATTCCATCTGTAACCAAAAAAGTTTATGAACTAAAAAATATATTATCAAAAAGGATACATTATTATCAATGTAATTGAATCATTTTTTGACACCAACTATGATATCATCTACTATCAAGAGCAGCAGTGACCAGCTTGGTTATCAATGCTATTAAGACCATTGATCAACTTTCAATCACCAACAAGCAAACCAGCCAGCCCCTATTACTGGTGAAGTTATTGCTCTGTGGGGGAGAGTGTTCTTGGAGTGGGAAGCCCATGGTGGGGTAACCAAACTGAGAAAATTAATTAACCCAACCCCCAGAGTGATCAATCCCTTCACAATTTACACTTACAAAGAATTGGCATATATCCCCAAATGCCAACTTACTATCAAGGAGATACTACTATTGTCCCCACTGAAGAAATAGCTTTCCAACAACAAAAATATTGCTTTCAATTAACCAGGATCCTTTCTTCCCAGAAGCAAGGAATCGGATTAGCAATGAGAATGGTGTTTGGCAAGAATCAAAGCAGACCACAGGAAATTTAAAGGTCTTGAAAGATGCATCCTCCAGGATATGAACACTCCAAATGAGCCATTCCTGTCCCATAATGGAGTGTATCCATCTAATCCCAGGACTACTAGTAGCCACCAAAGTGTTTCTGCCATGGTGAAAAAGTGCTGGTAAAATCTGTGAGAATTCCTGTTGTATGTCACCAAAACCACTATTATCCCATGCCAAAGAAGTCACAATCGAATGAGTTTTAGCTATGTATGCTACAGTTACATTGCAGACATAGTTTACTAAGAATATGCCCTAGTCCAGGATTGGCAAATACATAACACGTGCTGCCACCCACCTCTTCTCACACCCTCAGCAGGCATCATTAACTGATCACCACACTCTTCCCCCACTGAGTGTTACCATTCTTCCCAATACAGCTGGATAGGTGGCACTCCCAATCCCGGCCCTGGGCTCTAGATGAAGAATTAGGAAGCTAGGCATGTGCAGGCCTCTCACAGGGAGGGGAAGGGTGACATGTGACTAAGTGCATTATTTCAGGTTCTTTTTGATGGTGTTGCTATCAGAGAGTTAACCCTTTGAAAATCTTTTTGCCAATTGTTTCCTATTGTAAACCCCTAGGTATAAAGTCAAGATCTTTATGTTGGCTTTGGCTTTTCTTCTCTTCAGCATTGCAATGGAGAAGTGTCACAGGTCTTACTTAAACAGACCAAATTGTTCACCATCATTTTTGCCAGAGAATGTACATTTTAGAAGTCAATCATTTAAGCTCTCTTGGTTTTTTGCCATCCCCAGTAGAGGGCGCCACTGAGAGGGAAAGGAGGTAAAACTAAAGGAAGCCATTTTCCTCTTCAGTGTCTTCATGCTCTCTGCTTAGCCTTACCATCCAGCTCAGGAAATCCTGACCTAACCTGCACCACCTTGGATGTAAGACAGGCAGCCACTTTCCACACAAACAGGAATATCTTTCTTTACCTCCCTGTACCTGCCCCTCTCCTCCAGTTCCAAACACTTTGCATTCATCTCAATCACTTTCCTGTTCATTTGTCTTTCTCTTTCTGTTAGACTGTGAGCTCCTTGAGGACAAGGCCAGTCTTTGTATCTGCATTGCCATTATGGTGTCTAGCACACAGTAGGTCCTCTATAAATATTTGTGTGTTAAATTATAGACCTAATGTGCTGAAAATCACAGGCCTCTTATTCAGGGTGACAGAGATGGAAACCATTCCACCGTATTAAGTTGTAGCAAGTTTTCCACAAGTTCTTAGGCATGTGCTTGGGCCTGCCCTCTGATTCTTCAGACCATGAAATAATTCCCATATAGGCACTAGCCTTCTGCTTTTCCACACAGTGGAATTAAGCTTCTTAACGCCACATCCAAAAGGTTTCATATAGAAAGAAACTCTGGATGTCACTCAATCTTCTGTTGTAGTAGTTTTCATTGATGGTCTCAAAGGAAAGCTGTGGGGACAAGCTTCTAATCAAAATTACTTCTGGCTCCTACCCTTCTCCCACTCTGAAATTCTTAGAGGGTTTTTTTTTTCCCTGTTGACTTTAATTATGTTCTTTTGAAATTGAGCAAGCTCCTGGGAACATTTTGAAAGGCCCTAGGAGCTCCCTGGTCAGCATTTTCAATCTCTAATTATAACTTTGCGTGATGGCTTTCACTTAATACTTCTAAGGTTGGGCTGAGAGTAATTGATGGTTTTGAAACTAAATCTTCAATAGCCACCATCAATGTATTGAGGCTTAATTCCTCCTATGTTCTTAGAGAAGTTGCTGAAAGTGAAGAGGAAACTTATGCTGTCTTCCATCCCAGGAAAACAGAAGGGTTTTTATTAGACTGCAGTGAAATATTTATAAGAACTTTAGAACTTGTGGGGCTCAAGGACTGAATTCACCTCAAACCTTCATTTGCCTACTTGCTTCCAGGGAAATCTGTTATGTTATGGTCTGGATATGTCACTTTGGAAATCTTGCTTTTAATGAACAAATGAGAAAAGGTGAGTAGCTTCTTACAGAAAGAACATTTTTCTCACCCACTGCCTTCACAAAAAGATTAAAATGTGCTCAAAATATAGTATAGAAATAAAGGGACTATTTTGAAACAGAAACAGAAACAAAAGCATTTTGACTCCAGAAAGGAACATGAGTGATGTTAGAGAATTTCTTTAAGAAAAAGAATAGGCTTTACTTCTGTTTAGAAGGGAATTTTGCCTCGCAATCTTTGCCTGTGACCTTCTGTTTTACCAAACTCTTATTCTATTTTTGGCTTCACTGTCTTCTCCTCACCTTCCCTTAGTACTTCCACATTGCTTGGTTGGTACTTACTATCCTTCTGATAACCATTTCATTCCCTTCCACGTTGCTTCTTCCATCAAATGTAAACTACAGTACCTTCAGTAGCCCATTATAGATGCTTCGTCCATCCATCCATCCATCCGTCCGTCCGTCCCCCCATCCACCCATTCATTTGTTCATTCATTCAACACACATGCATTGTGGGTGTGCCATTGGCTAGACATGATGAATATGAACATAAAAAGCAGTCCTCACTCTCAAGGGACTTTCATTTAAGTGAGAACTAGATTGTTTGGAAACCATCTAGCAACATTACAAACTATATTAAATTTTCAAACTATATTAAAATTCTCAGGGACTGTAATCATTCCTCCATGCTTGAGGGTTCTGATTACCTGATGCGTTTGTAACGCTAACCCTGTGGACAAGATGTAACTTCTGAATCTAGAAGCCCTCAGTACTCCAACAGTGCTAGGAGAGAAAGCTGAGGGAAGACTGTAGAAGTCTGGAACATCAGCAAAGAATAGGCATAAATTCACAGAGAGATCTCCACTTCCCTCCAGTTCAACAGTTCTAGAGTGAGACACCTGTTCCTGGGGATTAGGCTTTTCCCACAGCAGGGCTGTGTCAACCCATTACAAGCTTACCTGGAATGATTCACATTCCCTCTCTTAACGTTCTCCTTGGCCACACTAACCAGATCTGGCATAAACCTCAGAGCCCACAGTGAGAGTCCAGCATCCAGCTATAAGCAGTGGCACACTAGCCCAATAAGAAACCAATTTTTTTATGAAGTAAGTGATCCTTAATGCCCAAAGGCCACTCACTTTGGGCTAGCCCAAGAGATGTCAATTCAGACAGAGGCCTACCTCAAAGTAAAGAGCTTAAAAGAGCATTTCAGATTTCACCTCTCCCTCAAGCCCATACTTGAATTCCGCATCTACGTAATGCTAATGATTATTAAATTAAAAGGCATTTGTTTAATGGAGCAGCTTTGGTATCCAGCGTGAAGTTGCCTCCTGCCATATGGCTTTGGGCATGAGGTGATTAAATTATAATGGCCAGAGCCTCTGCTGCTGGGCTGTTTAATGATGTGGTGCATCATGAGCCCTGAGATGACGTGGAATCTGTTTTCAGTTTACATTCCCAGCAGACAGTGACTTCTTTTGGCCTACAGAAATTTACATCCTCCTCCAGTCACTGTGGCCGACCCTGCATACAGTCAGTACAGGAGACAAACCCACTCTAGCTCAGGGGAGGGACAGGAACCATCATTATGCAATCACTCCCAGGGTTCAAAAACAAAGGGAATACTCTGTAGTGACTAATAAAGCAAGAAGCAAGAACAGAAGACCCAGCACAGAGCCTTGAGACAGGACACTTAGGGGCACATTAAATGGGCTGCAGCCTGGACCAGCTCAAAGACTAATCCATTAGCTAATAGTAATGCCAGCCTTGATCACATCTCATGTGCCGGGCTTTCTGCTAATCACTTTAGCGTATATCACCTCATTTAATCTTCCCAACAGCCCCTATCAAGGATGTACTATTATTGTCCCCATTTTACTGATAGCAAAACAGGCTTAGAGGAATTAAGTGAGTTGACCAAGGTCACAGCTAATTAGTGGTGGAGCTGAAATTCAAACTCAAGTCTGCTTGACTCCAGGACCTAAGTTCTTTAACCACAATGCTGGTTGAGCATTACTGCCAGTTCCTTAATTAAGGATAACTGGTGGTGAATACCACTAAGGGTATTTTTCAGTTTCTTGTTTCTAAATATGATTAGTAAACTACGTATGATCCTCATTTCAATGGGTAGACTTAAGTTATTTTCAACAGATCCTTTTGTTGGCTTCATAAAATCCAAAGTTAAGGAACCATTTCTAGCGCTGTTACATACTGACACCTGGTCCAGCAAACCACACATAACTATTATTAACAAGATTCTGGAACTCAGAAAGGGCAAAATAGATAACTATCCCCTGTTCAGAATTCTGCCTTCATATGGCTTATGCTCTCTCAGTGTGATATCCGTTACAGTATTATAAGTACTTTTAGAAGTTTGTGTCCCCAAGGATCTTTCTCTTGCACTGGGGCCACTGGAGACAGAGTTCATTAATACTCAAGAAATTAAAGAATTTAAGGCCTCACTGGCCCAGACAGTACTAAGGACATGCAGAGAATCAAAAAATCTCAAAAGAAAGCCCTTGCTAGTTTGTTATGTGAATGACCAACGCACAGACCTCATTCTACCAGACTAAAATCAGAAAAGGAACTCCTATTCATATACTTTACTCAGCGTGAAATCAATCATTTAAAATCGTAATCATTCTGGAACTTTGGGTGCCCATGGGCGAAAGTCCTATATAAAATTTCATGACTGTAAGCACTGTTCCAATCAATCCCTCTGGAAATTTCTAGCATAATTCTGAGTGTTCAAAACTTCTTCAAAAGACAGAGGCACTGTCTCACCCTCACGAAACAGCCTGTTTCCCGACGGGCCTTGCCTCATTAACTTAACTGGTGCTTTTAATATTCAGTTTGTACTTTTAAACTTTTAAAGCCGTTATCAGATGTTCTTTGAAACCAAATGCATGCCACTAAAATACATGTTTCCAATGTGATCAGATTTCTTTTAAACCTGTTCACAAAGACCTTGAGAGGACAAAGAATGTATTTAATGATAGGAACTACCATGGCGCCAGTAATAAGTGGTTCGGTCCTGCCAATAATACCCAAAACTAAGGCAATAATTTTTTAAAGCCTTGTTTTGCTTTAGCAACTTAAAGTAAAGCATTTTCGCATATATTATCTTATTTAGTCCCTCTGACAATCATAGAGACAAGCAGAGTGAGTTTTATTATCCCCAATTTAAAATAAGGAAACTATGGTTCGAGCAATCAAATAACTGAGTCAAGCTTATGCAACCAGTAAGCGGCAGAGTCGGCACCAGAAATCTGGCCCTCTGGCTCCCAGCCTATTGTCGTTTCAATTCAGCTATTTATACCAAACAATATAATGTCTATTCTTATGTCGTCTCTGCAAGGACAGGTTTCAAGTCTTATTTGTCTTTGGATCACTGGTACCTAACTTAAGACAAGTAAGAGTTTATGGTGGACCAGAAATAAAGACGCTTTGTTCTAGTGTCTGTGCTTTTCACAGTCACTGTTACCAGGTAGCTGGGTTGAGCTAAGACTAATAAGGCCAGAGTTTCAGGTTTTAAATACGGGACATGTTTGGGACATGCATGGGACAGTTAGCTTTCTTGTAGTCCATGGCCTCACAATGGGTTTCTAAACACCACTAGTCATCTTACTAACTATCCCAAGAAGGATCTGGCGAGTTCATAGATAGCTTGGACCAACTTACTCCCCTAAATCCACCCATCCATACTTGAAAGCAGGGACAGTCATACCTACAGCTGAGGTCTCGGGAAACGCCCTCACCTATAGTCTCTCCCAGGAGGATTCCTAGACAAGGCCTTATAGAGCAGTGACCATGATCTGCTCCCAGTGACACACCCCCTCCCCAATCTGGCATAACTGATTAGAGTCTGGTTGATGCTTGACCCAGAGGCAGTCAGTAGATAACCAAAAACCTTTGAGGTGTCCTGGCAAGAAGGCTCTGCCCCAACAAAAATGATGGGGATTTACCGAGTCAATCAAATGTTCCTTACCAGAAATTCAAAGTAAAGATGTAAGGAAAGAGTAACTTAGAAGGGAGAAGAGAGACTCAGAGACACATTGACGGTGGAAAATCAGAGCAAGGAACACAGGAAACCTCCCAGCTGGGTTCTGTGGCAGGGTTACAAAGCCAGTGGCGGTCTGTTGGAACCAGGGCCAGATTTTCCTCCATTCTAGGCCAGTGTTTTTGTAACCTTTGTTGGATCTCGATCCCTTTGATAATCTGATGAAAGATATGGGTCCTTGTCCCAGAAAAATGTGTATACACACATTCAGACCAATGATTGCATTTAATTTCGATGGATTTCTTGATACCCTAAAGCCTAACTTCAGACCCATTGGGAATCTATGGACCACAGGGCAGGACTATTGTTTAAACTGTTAGTTCATCTAGGACACCTGTGGTATCACATTCTTCTCTGATGCTCAGCATGTAGTATAGGGCTTGGATCATGTGGGCATTACATACACCTTGGTTGAATGAACAAGTGAATGACTGAATGAGTGAAGAAGTAAACAAATAAAAGAAATACAACTTGAAGTTCATGCCCAATTGTCAGCTCATTGGAAACATCTTCTTCCTCTCTCTCATGCAATACTTTATTAATATAAGCTGGGTAGTGCAGCTGGAAGGAATGCTTGTGACTTGTATATACCCAAATGATATTTAATATATCTGTCAACATAGTTGATGGACACACTATCACCCTCCACATCCGGAACCAGAAGGGCACTGTGCCTACCAGTATACAAATGAGAACTTGGAATGTCATAGCCCGGAAGGGCAGCCCTGCTTTTCCAGTAGATATAGAAATGAAAATCTATTATATTTTCTATTTGAAATATATGTGTAATGATTATTTAGAATTTAAGCAACTTTTACCTAATATACAACTTCAAAAATAATAATAATTGACACTTTTATTTCCTTTCTGATTTGGGGAGAAAAGCCTAGTTATTTTTAATAATCTAGGATTCAGTTTTAGGGTGAACATTAACTGGCTTCTTTGTTGAGAGTTAGAGACAGAGAGGGAACAGCCAACTTTCCCTCCGTTGCTCTGGCCAGGTTAATTTGGGCTATTACCCATCTAAGGATTGACCAGAGTGTAAGCTCTTTGAGGACAAGATCATGCTACAAAGCTTTGTATCTGTCCCTCTTGCCCACTGCCAATCTGTGTGTGTTACAACCAGGCGGATTTTAGTTAAATTTACAGAGGGCCACAAAGTGAGTAGGACAGACCCGCCTTTTGATTTGGGGAGGAAAAAACAGAGAATTGTAGCAGAATGTAATGATCTCAAATTTTTAAAAAGTATTGAAATCATCATTTCAAACTGATTACATTTAAAGGTAAGAGTCTGGGCCAGCCCCGTGGCTTAGCGGTTGAGTGTGAGCGCTCCGCTGCTGGCAGCCCGGGTTCAGATCCCGGGCGCGCACCGAGGCACCGCTTCTCCAGCCATGCTGAGGCCGCGTCCCACATATAGCAACTAGAAGGATGTGCAGCTATGACATACAACTATCTACTGGGGCTTTGGGGAAAAAAAGGAGGAGGATTGGCAATAGATGTTAGCTCAGAGCCCGTCTTCCTCAGCAAAATGAGGAGGATTACCATGGATGTTAGCTCAGGGCTGATCTTCCTCACAAAAAAATAAATAAATAAAGGTAAGAGTCTATCTTGCAGTCTAATATTTTTAAATTTCTTAATTCTTGATCATAAAACTCCTACGTGAAAGGCTGTGCTTCAATTTAAGTCATCAGTAATTAGAATTGCAGGGTATGGCATAAAATTGCATGTTTTCACATGAGGAGGTGTTCCCCATTTTGGATCAAATACCCGGGTAGTGTAAGAAGTGTAGGAAGAAAGACGTTTCCATGCACTCAAAATGCATAACTTATGGGGATCCATTTGTCTCAGTACCTCATCTCGGATACCAGTAGCACAAAATATTGTATTGTGCTTCCATCCAAGGAGCACAACCATTCTCTCATTAATATATTTAAAGCCCATTAACAGGAAGTTGATACTTGGCATGTGACATAGCTAGCTCCAAAGACTGAATTTTTGCTAGCTCTTGAGTCACTTAGCTTACCTAAGTGTAACATTGTTTCTTTTAATGTGATGTTGAAAATATGGTTATTGTATTTAACACCTGTGTGGAGTGAGGAGGAGTGAAGAAACCAATACTTCCTGAATATCCTTTACATGACAGGGACTTTGCAAAGTTTATCTTATCCAAAGAAATTCTTTTCATCCATCTTACAAACCAGGAAATTGAGCTACAGAGAGGTTAAGGGGCTTGCCCAAGGCCACACAGCCAGGAAACATCAGAGTCAGCATTTGAATCCAGGATACTCTGCCCTCAAAGTTTAGGTCCTAGCCTCTTGCTGCCTCCCCAGCATGGACCTGTGACAGGGGACGGTTGTCTGAATCACCTCCATTAATGCAAATCACACATTAAAGATCTGTTCTGCTTGATGGGGTTAAAAGACAAAGACTCAGACTCCCCGCTCTCCAAATTTGGATCAATGGCTTGAGTTGAGTATGATCCAAATGTTGCCCTTAGGTCCTGCCCACCCCATTGGAGGTCAGGATCAGGAAGTGTGTAACTCTTTCCAGTCTAAGAAAAAAACCAATAGGGCAGAACAAGGAACTGCTCTGAGCCAGCAGTGGGAGGCTAAGTTAACGAATAGAAAGACGTAGCATGAACCCAGAACTTGGCTCTCAGGTTTAAACGCCTCGTCGTGTAACTTGGGCCATGGCACGCTGCGATAAGCAATGAGAGCTGGATTAGGAGCCAAGGGTCAGATTCTATTTCTGCCTCCAACAAGACATTGCAACTCAACCTTGAGCCAAGCCCTTCACCTCAGTGTTCTCATCTTTGGAGTGGGGATAGTAGTATCTGCCAAGCATCCACCATTTTAAGTTGGTTTTTAAAGCAGAGCTGACACAGCCTTGGGGCAGACTCTAGCATAGAGAGTAGCTCTCCCCATGCACACAGCAGAACTTGGTAAAGAAGACCAGACCATCAGGCTCTATCCAGCCCCAGGACCTCTCTCTGACCGTGTAAAGGCAGTTTGTACCTCCAGATCCCAAATCTTTACCCATCCCTGCTGCACTCAAATGTGCCAGGGCAGTCCCATGAGGTCACGCCCCCAACAATCCCCTTCTCCCATTAATGTTCTGAGGTACTTCCAGACATTGCAACACTGCTGCTGTCCAGGATCACAACTTAAGAACTTGAAACGCTCCAGGAAGATGTGGTGTCTTGTCTCCTCATAAAGTAAACAGCCTATGGCTTTGCCTTCTAACAGGTGACAACAGACACTCATGGGCAGCAGAGGAGGAGCTGTGTTTACATGACGCTTAATATCCTGGAAGGCATTGGACATATGGGGATGCCTGTATCCAAGTAACCCAATCCCATGGACTTGGACCAGCGGTAAACTCAAGGTGATCTCTGCCATTTGCTTGGCTGTCACCACCTCCGCAGCCTGCAGGAAATGGCCAATGGCTACAGAGGATGACTTCAGCATTTTAAACAGAAAAAGGTGGTGTGTTACATGTTATCCAGCCAGCAGAAGAGAACGGAGTCCTTTAATAAAGGGTGTCTAATGTTGGAAGGCAAAATAAGGCAGCTTTTGAAGCTATTTTCATAGTCTTCAAACTAGAGAGAGAAATTACCAGAGCTGAGGGTTACAGAGAGCAGGACAGGCCTCTGACTAAGCTTTGTATTTCCATGATTCTAGAACATGCTGGGGAGCACCTCATGGCCTGACACTCCATGAGGCACTTAATATACATTGTCTGAATTAACCCTCATGACAATCTATCATCCTCTGGCATGAACTAGCAATGGAACCTTAAACCAATCATTAACATCTCTGGGCCTGGCCCTCTCCTAATGCCAGGGTAAGAATTATCAACTCATATGTCGAAATCCCCAAGGATTATGCCAAGGAATGGAATAGAGGAAGACAGTGAGCCATGTTGAGGGGGTAGATAACATTGATATAGAAAGGGGAGGAGGAGAGCAGTGTAAATAAATGGGAGAATATCTAGGGAGCAAAGGAAAGGAAAATTCAATAAGCAGTTTCAAAGTATGAACCTCAAAACAAGTGCCTTTCTTCCTGGGAATATTACTGCTTTGTGCTGGCTTAAGAAGCTAGACTACCTTCCGTCTGCTTCAGAAAATAGACAGGATAACAGGAAACAGTTTCAGATTCCACAGTGATTATAGCTACTTAAGTTTGACTTACCAAATACTGTCTCAAACAGATGGCATGTAACATTTGATTAAGGGCTTATCCTGCAAGCCCAACAGGGAACATTTCTTTCCCTCTTAATATAGAAAAGACGCAGGGAAGAAAGGAAATAAACTGACATACTTGCTCATATTCCATGTATATCAGTTTTGCACGATGTTTGTGCCTTTCGTTAAATGAATCCGTGCTTATTATGCAACTCAAGATCAAACTACAGAATATTGACACCAGAGAATCTTGGTGAAGAAGGATATTGAAGATCATCTCACCTAAGCCCCTTGTTTTACATAAGGAAATGGAGACAGAGAAAGGTTAGCTGATTTGCCCAAGGTCACACTGTGATAAATCTGAGAGCTGGTCTCCTAACTCCGGGTCTGGCGTTCATACAGCCTTATGTGTGCCTAATGTTCAGTGTGGGGAAAACATACAAATCTGTCAGCACCATTATTACTAAATTAGCACCAATCTGTGATGAGCAATTATCAGAACTTGAAGCTGATGGGTAATGCCATTCAAGTCCAGTTAATGAGCCAAAAGCTTGGTTCTTCAAAACACTTAACATTAATCAGCATTTGGCTTTGGTTTGTGACAAGTGTTTTCAAAACATCACAGACAATTACAACATTCTTAGTTTTGCCCAGTATAAATACAAAATGAAAGTAAGTCAGAATTTCATAAATGACAGTCTCTAGAATGGAAATAATGAGTCCCACGGAGAGGGTACAGTGTGTTCATCTTTCTAGAGGCCAAATGTAATCTGGCAACTAACGAGGTCACTGAGAGATTACAAAGTGTGAGCCTTCTGCTTGGTGAGGGTGAAAAGGCCTCTTTTCACCAGAGCCAAGCACAGCCAGCAAGCAGGATCAGCCCTGTGATGCGGTTAGAGAGGAATTACTCCAGGCTTCACGGCCCACCTCCACTCCCACACACACCACCTACCCCCATGGTCACCGGCAGTGCCGCAGACGAGAGGGTTCCCCAGCATCTAAAGAGAGAGGAGCAGCATACCGAGAGGAGGTGGGAACTCAGCACGTGGTGGCCTGGCACTGGGAGTGTAGCAGAGGACAGGAAACCAGGGGAAAAAATGGGGGTTGGTAGGAGGACAATGCCTAAGCTCTAAGCACCAGCATTCCAAGAACAGCTCTTGTGGAATTTTGTTCTCCAGGTTTCCTGGGGAAGTTCGTCTATGACCTATCTGTTTGTCTGTGTGTGTGTCTGTGTGTCTGTCTGTCTATCTATCTATCTATCTATCTATCTGTCTATCTATTTAAAGTTACAAGCTAAAACCCAACTTTGGTTAATGTTAGATTTTCTGAAAGGCAGAGGATTGCTTTATTCATTGGGCTTAGGACAGCATTACTCATCAACTAATCTTATATTAATAAAAAATGTGTTAATCAATTAGCTAGTCATTGTTGATCACTCCATTAATAGCTAACATTTACTGAGAAGTCACCGTGTGCCAGAAAAATGCTAAATGCTTTCCCTGCATTATCTCATTTACTTGTCACTATGACCCTTTAAGATGATAATAACAATCATAATTACATTCAGGAATTTATTCAACACATGCATTAAGCACCTGCATATGTGATGTACTGTTCCAGGCATTGAGGATACAGCAGTAATGAAACAGGGGAAGTCCCTCCTCTCCCTTAGGTAACTTATATCAGTTAGCTATTGCAGCATAACAGACATCCCCAAAACTTACTGGCTTAAAACAGTTAGCATTTATTATTGCTCATAAGTGTATGGGTTTCCTGAGTGGGTTTTCTGATCTTGGCTTGACTCACTCATGTACCTGTAACCAACTTGCAGATTGGCTGGTCTAGGAGGGCCTCCACTGGGAAGATTCCTCTCTACTCCACAAGATCTCTCATCCTCCAGCAGCTCTTATAGGCTTGTTCTTATGGCAAAGGCAGGGGTACCAAAGGAAAGTGGAAATATGCCATGCCTCTTGAGGCCTAGACTGAGAACTAGCACAGTATCACTTCTGTCACATTCTATTGGCCAAAGAATGTTATAAGGCCAGTCCAGATTCAAGGGTGGGGAAATAGAGTCCACCCCATGATGGGAAGAGCTCCAAAGTCGCATAGGAAAGCACGTGGATACAGGCAGGTCATTAATGCAATCCATCTACTACATATGTAATGATGACTAAAATGATGCTGAGGCATTTATGAAAATATTTCATGTGAGTCTCACAATAACCCTGTGAGGCAAGTTCTATTATCAATCTTTGTTCTCCAGATGAGGAAACCGAGGCCTAGAGAGATTAAAAAATTTGCCTAAGATCTACAGATATTCTACGATGGAGTCAGGATTCAAACCCAAGACTCCAGTGCCTAAGCACCGAACCACTGTGTTCCTCTCTCCAGCCTGGGCACTTCCAGAGTGAGAGAAAGTATAAAACAGGGCCACTCTCTGCAAGGCACTTACAGTCTTATTGGGGATGTGTGAAGAATTAGCAACGACACATATCAGTAAGCTATACTTGATAATTGCCCAACAGAGAGTGAGAATAAAGGTTGCCAAGACAAGAGACAGAAGCTTCCATGAATAGTCAGATTTTGAACTGAGCTTTGAAGGGCATGGATAGTGAACAGCAAAAGGAGAGGGTTTTCTGATAATAGCATCCCCCTAACCTCTATGTGAAGAGCTTTCTGCATCTTTCTAGCTTATAGAATAAACTTCAATTTCTCTGGAATGGCATTCAGTATTTCTAACATATGGTTTTAGAGGTTAGCATTTTATTCAGCTGCAAGCTATAGTGAAAAAATCTGACTAACAGTGATTTTTACTCAAATAGGGATTTTTTTGTCATGCATAAGTCATGTGGGGAACTCAGTCCAGGGCTTCACAGTAGCCAGATGATGTCATCAAGGAACCAGGATCTTTCTGTCTTTCTTCTCTGCCATCCTACAAACATTTCCGTATTCTTGGGAGGTCTCATGGTGCCAGGATGGCTGCTATACCCACAAGTAATGGTGTGTGTTCCTAACCAGGAAGAAGGAAGGAGAGGGAGGAAGCCCAAGGTGAGCATGCCGGCACAGCTAGTCCACTTTTTAAACACTTTCCCATGACTTCCACCAGGTTACACTCTCTTTACTCTCTCTGGCCAGAAGTTGGCCATGCATAGTTGCAAGGGAAGCTGGGGAACCTGGTATTTCAGTTTTCTGGCTCCATAATGTAGGAAAACAAGACACAAGGGAGCTGTAACTGGCTTTTGTATGCCACATTGACAGTGTCGACCTCAACCATGGTTTCCCAGTACGGCAGGAAACTGAAGCCATCATTCCAAGACCACTGCAATCAATTGCTCTCCTAGTTCCCTTTTCTCATAATGCCCTTCTCCCTTCATGGCCTGTGGAAATTCTTCCATGACTCTTCCTGATCCCCAATGGCAGATGTGAACGCTGCCTCTGCCAGGCTCTCTTAGTACTTTCTCTGCTGCCACTGTCATGGCATTCAGCACTTTCTGCCTTGGGTTTCTCCTCTGGTAGAATGTAAACTCTTCAAGTCAGGGACCATGTCTTGATTTTTATTCTACCTACAGAACTTCACGCAGCTCCCAGCACATGCAGACGTCATGAAGGAAAGGGATTTTGCTCCATGACTCGGTGCACATGGAGGACGAGGGAAAGAAGGGCAGCCCAAATAATTTGGAGATTGTCAGGGGCAGATGACTGGCACAATGTTGGTGTCATCAATGGTACCAGGAGACTGATGAGTTCTGTTTCAGACTTGTTGGGTGTGAGCTGATCATTGAACCCACAAATAGAAATTAAAAACAGGTATCTGGTTTCAGGAGAAAGGTCAAGATTTGAGTTGTAGGTTTGGAATTCATTGGCAAAAAGGAAGATTCAAAGTGGAAAGGGCTGAAGATTTCACCCACAGCTGGAGAAGACCAGGGGGAGAGAGGGAGGAACAAGCTCCAAAGAATGAGCATATGTCAAAAGCAGTGCGGGACAATGACACAGATCTCATCTCACCGAGATTTTGCCAGACAGCGACACTAGCTCTGTTCTCACCCAAGTGGTCAGTGTGTCCTCATGAAGAGCAATGGAGGTCAGACTTCAGGAAGTATTTTCAGTCCAAACTCTAAATTTCAGGCTAGCTATGGACGGAGGCAACAGATATGTACTGCTATGAAGCAGTAAGTAAACAAATGTATTAGTCTGATTTACTTACATGGCAAATGACAGAACCCCAACTGAAATTGGCTTGAAACTGACCAAGAGAACTTACTGGTTCACAAAAGAGCAGGGATGGCTGTGGCTGGATTCAGGGCCCAAGAAATGTCCTTAGGACCCTGTCTCTCTCTACTCATCTCTTGTCTCTCTTCATTTCTGATTGTCTCTTAATGTTGGACTCATTCTGTCTTACTGCAGATGGCTTTCCCCATGCATCCAGGAAAGGTGACAGAAAGCAACTCCAGTCTACATCATCTTCACAGCTTGTGATTCCAAGACTGAGAGAGAGCTCTGCTCCCTCCCTAAGCACCTAAATATCAAATGTCAGGGAAGAATCTGATTGGCTTTCTAGGTTTCCTGCCCATCCCCAAGCCAAGGGAAAGGAGCACCCTGATTGACTGGGCTCGGGTCACACGCTCACTTCCCTGGGAAGTTGGAGGGCCCCCTTAAAAAGTAATTCTGTTGGCAGAAGAAGAGGAGAAGGATGCAAGACAGACAAAAACAACTGAAGTCTTCTCTTATAAAGCCTGTTGCAAACAAGCTTTAACCATTTGGGGACTACTTCCTCCTTAGTGGATTCAGATGGGAGCTTATTGGTAACTCAACAGCGAAGACCTGCCTGACTCACTGCCCTTGCTGCCCGCTTGCCTGCTTAGCTGGTAAACAGCCTCTCCATCTCCCTCTGGGCTTCCAGACGTATCCCAGGAAGAGGAAATAAATGGAGTCAGTCTCAAGGCTCATTATTTCCAGTAACTGGATTCAGCCCTAGTTGCCTTATAATTACATCTATTTTGGATTCTATTTGGCTCCTCCCCATGCCTTCCTGAGCTACAGCTTGGATTCCTACTCTGTAGGCTGTTTCCTCTGGGCCTGGAATACTTCTATATTCTCTCTTGGTATAATCCCCTTACCAAGTTCCTATGACTGGGTCTCCAACCTTTCATTGAAGAGCTACCTGTACTAGAGCTATCTGCAGCTGGATACTGAACTTTGCTCACAGGCCAACCCTTCTTCCCATTGCCTACTGGTTGGCCCACTCCTGTGCTGTCTCTGGAGGCTGGTTCAGACTCTGAGTCCCACCCCTCACTGGCCAATCCCCAAATATGACAGCTACTAACGTCCCTAAAATAACTTCCTCAGTCTTTAAATATACAGGGTAATCAGATCACATAGAACAGCATCCTTGGAAGCACCCAAACTCTGTTTATTGCATTATAATCATTTGATCTTCCCTGTGGAACCATGCAGAAGTGGGAAGAATGCCCAACTCCCCAACTTCATCGCACTTTCTCACCAGGGCTTTGTACTGCTGGGTATCAAGGTACTGAATCCCTCCTAAATCAGATCCTGCCCTTTCTGCCTGAGCCCCTTTTTTCCATAGAGTTCAGACTTCGTCATGAGATGGCTACTCTCTGGTTCCCTCCATCTCTCTCATACTTCTTCATGGGGTCTTATACATAAAAATCCCTTTTCCCTTCCTTCAGGAAAAGAACAAAGAACTCATGTATATTGATGCCTACAAATAGACTCTCAGGCCAGCTCCATTAATTTGCCAAACATGCCTGAACATGAACTCCAACACAAGAATAGGCCTGGGTTCAGGTTGAAATCTCTGCTACAAGAAGAGTCATGTGACTAGAAAACTGTTTCCCATTCTGGGTCTACACAACCAAAATATTCTCAGTGTGTGTACTGGATACCTGTCACATACCACTTCACATTTCTCAGCCGCGTCTCCCACTGCAGCCACTGCTGCCGCATTGAGTTCCATGTAGTCTTTGTCCAGCTTCCCATGGGTGTAATCTGATAGTGTCTTACCTGGGCCCCCATCACTTACGTCTTGTGTCCTGTCCCAGATCTTCTCTTATGCAAGGTGCAGTATACCTAGGGGAACCTGCTTGGTGCTAACATGTTACAACCCAGAATTAAGAGGGTGGTTACTACAGTGGGACTACCTTTGACCAATAGATGACAGAAGTTAATGAATATATATTTCCCTCTTTTGTCTTCCAGGCAGGCATTTCTGAGACACAATTCATAAGGCTCCTGAGAAAGTTCCAGTGAAATAGAACAGAAGTGGTCTGCAACAGCAGCCAAACCAATAACTCATCCTTGTATTGGTTTTCCCTCCCTCCTTGTCTCACAGCCTTTGTTCTCTACTCTTACTCTCTGGGATCACTTTTCAAATAAGATATCCTAGGTTCTGCTTTCAGGGAAAGCCAAGTTAAGATAGTACATCGTGATTTCTTGGTAATCATCTAAGGGAAAGACTAAAGCTTTGGTCCCAAAGACCTAGTTTCAAACTCTGTCTAATTGTATGACCACAGACAAATTACTTAGCCACTCTGAAACCCAACTTCCTCATCTTTAAAATGGGGATAACATGATTGACTCCACTGTGTTTGTCTAAGGATTAAACCAGATAGTCTGTGTGAGGAGCCAAGTAGGACGCCTGACACAGGGTAGCACTCAGTCAAGATTCATTCTCTTTTTCTCCTTATTCCCACCCCTTGCTCCTCTAGGCCCCATTTTTTTTTTTAACTAAAGAATTGTAGAATAGAGGGGCCGGCCCCGTGGCTTAGCGGTTAAGTGTGAACGCTCCGCTACTGGCGGCCCAGGTTCAGATCCCAGGCACGCACCGACGCACCGCTTGTCCGGTCATGCTGAGACGGCGTCCCACATACAGCAACTAGAAGGATGTGCAGCTATGACATACAACTATCTACTGAGGCTTTGGGGAGAAAAAGGGAAAAACAAAAAAGGAGGAGGATTGGCAATAGATGTTAGCTCAGGGCCGGTCTTCCTCAGCAAAAAGAGGAGGATTAACATGGATGTTAGCTCAGGGCTGATCTTCCTCAAAAAAAAGAAAAAAATTGTAGAATAGAAATGAAAATAGACATAATAAGGGATAGTTGTGTGTATGAAAAAAAAACATACTTCAAATGTATATACTTAACAGCCCGTAGATAGATACATATGTAAAAAACATACTTCAAATGTATCTATTTAACAGCCCATAGATGGATACCTATGTAAAATTCCATTAATCTGAACACTTAAAATTTCTGTACTTTATGAAAGTTATATTGTAATTTTTTTTAAGTTTTTAAAAAGCACCAGAAAATTCATGGATGTATTAAATACTCTCTAAAAGGAAAGGATTGCTCTAGAACATACATTTAAAATAGAGACACAATGAGATGAACAACTAGATTCTTCTGTCAGAGGAGGAACTCTTTCCTTTAACAAGTTTTAAATAAAAATGACCTTACTGATATACAAATGTGTATATTTAAATATATATGTATTATCTATAAATATAATACAAATAATATATAATATATTGGATATAATATATATTATATATAGCCAATAAGAGCATTTCCATTTAAAGGAAAGAGTTCCTTCTCTGGCAGAAGTATATATACATAATAATATATAATATAAAATAATATATAATATATAAAATAATATATATACCATATTATATAAAATAATATATAATTATATATAAACAAAGGGGTTATTATACTAACTACCTTGTTTTTAATAAGGGACTTTGAATCTGAACTAATGAAAAGACAAGTAAATTATTGGAATTAAATTAAGATGACAGTGTAGCCCCTTATGTCATTACTTAATTGTAACTGTGACTCAGCCAGTAGTAAACACCCATGGGAACTCTAAGCATCTAAAAGGTAAAAATTGCATTCTCGGAAAACAATTCAAATACCAATGAAATTACGCATAAGCATAGAGACAACTTGTTAAATGCTAGAGAGTTAGAGCCACAGTGTAACAGGCTGGAAGGGTACCAGCCATGGCAGGAGCTGAGCGGGTGGAGGAAGTCCATCAGGGCCAGGTCTTCCAGGTCACTGAACTATACAGTCAGGAGCCCCACAGGGCCCTCCAAAGACCCAGAGTGTGCCACCAGCCTTTGCGTGCCTACAGTGCAGGGGCACCAGCATGCCAGCAGTCTTAGCTCAAGATACACACCAACAGTGGTGAGAGAACCACAGACATCGATGAGCAGTTAAGAGGTGCTGGTCCCTTCTCTCCTTCCTCCCTGCCCAGCACACCGGAGGAGCCAGAGTTTAGGAAAAGATGGAGGGAGGAGAGAAGCTGTGAACTAGAATAAGAGTCAAACTATAAGGATCTAGCTTTTAAAAACTGCAAATTTCTACAATTTGCCCTAGATGTTGTTGAGGGATAGAGAAAGGGATTAGACATAGCACTGTTGAAAGTACTGATTGGGAAAAAAAAAAGAATCCATTATGTGTTTGTGCCCCAATATGTTGAGATCCCTCAATTAACCACTTACTAAGAGATCAGTGATGATAGAGAAATGACAGATACATAGAGAGAGAGAGAGATGGATGGATGGACGGATGGATGGACAGGCAGATAGATAGATAGATGATAGATAGCTGGATAAATACATACATACATACAATATAATAGATCAAGATTCAAATAATTTTTGAGTAGGATAAAAATAGCTACATTCACCCAGGGATTTCTACTATGTTCTGCATTGAACCAGGTGCATTACCCATCAATCCATTTCACTCTCCTAATAAATAACACATTGTCCTCATTTCTCAGATAAGGGAACTGAGACTTTAAGAGGTTTAAGTAACTACCCTGACATCACAGTTTTTAAGCAGCTAGTAAGTGGCTGCCTGCCTCTTAACCTCTTCTTATTGCTTTTCTTAAACCTGGAGTCATTAAATCAACCTAGTCCTACTTTCTACTATCTCATTTTATAAATGTTTAAACTTAATCCCAAAGAAATTAAAGAACTTGACCAGAGTTGTCATTATTCAGTAGCAGAGAAAAGATTTGTAACATTAAAAAGTTCTTCTAGGGGGGCCGGCCCGGTGGCGCAAGCGGTTAAGTGCGCGCGCTCCGCTGCGGCGGCCCGGGGTTCGCTGGTTCGCATCCCGGGCGCGCACCGACGCACTGCTTGGTAAGCCATGCTGTGGCGGCGTCCCATATAAAGTGGAGGAAGATGGGCACAGATGTTAGCCCAGGGCCGTCTTCCTCAGCAAAAAAAAAAAAAGAGGAGGATTGGCGGATGTTAGCTCAGGGCTGATCTCCTCACAAAAAAAAAAAAAAAAAAAAAAAAAAAAAGTTCTTCTAGGGCTGGCCTGGTGGCATAGTGGTTAAGTTCGCACGCTCCACTTCGGCAGCCCGGGGTTTGTAGGTTCGAATCCTGGGCACAGGCACACACTGCTCATGAAGCCATGCTGTGGCAGTGTCCCACATACAAAATAGAGGAAGACAGGCACAGAGGTAGCTCAGGGACAATCTTCCTCAGCAAACAGAGGAAGATTGGCAACAGATGTTAGCTCAAGGCCAATCTTCCTCACCAAAAAAAAAAAGAGTTCTTCTAATTGCTGCTACAGGGCTTATAACAAGGCTATTAAAAGAAAAGAAAAGAAAAAAATTACAAATATGCCCATTAAAGTGTTATTTGCACTTTTGTTTTCAACAGCAATTTTCATTATCTTAAGAGATCACAGTACAAGGAAGGTGGCAGCCTCTGGCTGGCTCTTGTTGAGAGTAGGGAATGGAGGGACCTTGTAAAAGTCTAACCTACTTGTGAAGTTCAAGGCATTATTATCCTTCCTGCTGTCAGCACTATAACACCGGGTACATTCCCAGAACCTAGCACAGTGCCTGGCACATGGTAGGTACTCAATAAATGTTTGCTGATTGGATGTTCGAAATAAATGTAATTAGTGTACCCTGGACAAAAGAAGTAAGTTCTTTCCCCTTTAACATTGTGAAGATAATACTAATAAACAGATTCACTTTTTTTTTCCCAATTCACATCAGTCCAACTTTTATTGGCATCTGTAACAGACGCATACAAATGGGCTCATCCCGTCCTCTCTTCTGAGTCAGGTCATCATGACATCATGACCTGTGGCCAGACACCAAGGCCAGATCTTCTAGGTCAGTCTCTCTCCATCTGTGCATTAATTTTATTACTTCTTCCTTTGTGTTACATATATATATTTTTCATAACATAACTCATATTCCCAAGGAGTTCACTCTCAGACTTTCTTTACCCCCAGTGATGGGCGAAGGGCAAGACTCTGCTCTCCTCTTTCTTGCTGATGGACATTGCTGAAAGGCCTGTGTGGAAACTTACCAGACGAAATGGGAGTTTTCTTCCCCTCCCTTCTATTAAATTCTAACTCACCTCCCCTCATCCACATGGGAAGTCAAGCTGTCTGCCCTGGGCAGTCTTTGCCAGCCAGGCCAAGCCTGATCTTGTTCTCTGAATGTCTGAAGCAGGGATGCCTAAAAGGAAATACTGCTCTCATTCCAAAGTTGCTTCGTTTTCATGGGGAAACATTTTTTTTTCAGAGAAAGGTAAACGCAGCCAATCTGAGAAATCTTAGTTGATTATTTACTATTACTTAACCTTCAAAAGATTCCACTGCAAAAGGGAAGGCCAGTATTTATACAGTTCACAGCCCAGGGAACTTCTTTTTCTCTGCAGAACCAGCCGAGGTCAGCCAGTTAGCTTAGGCTTATATTCAGAGGCCAACTCTATGACCCCTCCATTTCCCAGAATGCCTCACAGTGGACATTCAAAGCAGTTGACTTGCTAACAAGGCTGAAGGCATTAGGTTTTTTCATCATTCCTGAATTATTGATGGAGCTTTGCAAGTTAGCTTTACCTGGGCACATGACTAGCCTTAGTTAATCTTTCCAGAACATAAGGGAAGCTGTCAATATAAGGGCTAACGAAGACAAACAATCTGAAAGAAAAGTGGAACATCAAAACTCAAATGTGACTTCTGCTGTTTTGAAATACAGTCCTGCAGTTTCAGAGCATAATTTCATGGCACTTGAGTTTTCAAGCCAAATCTTTGTGCAGAGAAAAGAACTGTTCTACTTTAAAAATATTATTATTATTGTTGACCTGAAGCAATTACTCAAAATACCTAAATGCTTTTTGCAAAATAGTCAGGCAACAACACTGTGTAGAAATTTATGCTAAGGGCTGTCATTTCAATGTGTATAGGGAACACCATCCATCCCTCATGGGGTCCTTAAAAAATATAGTAAGTAAAAATAGAGTGGTTTATGTTACATAAGAGGCAAAAGTAAAGTTAACACATAGTAAACAGACTTAACACAGTGAACTTTTTATTATGGCTATATCAGTAAGAATAGCAATTGGATGCAAGTAACAGAGGTACTATTAGTGGGTAAAGCAAATCAGTGGTTTATTCTCAACATAAAGGAAGTCGGGAAGTATGTAGTCATTGGGGACCCAAGCCTTCTGTCTCTTCTGCTGTCCTTAATCTCACGAACCAAGATGGTTGCTGAAATTCCAGCTATTCTATCCATGTCCCAGGAAAGAAGAGAAAGTGGGAAAAGGGCAAAAGGAGTGTCCTACCTTGCTTCCCAGAACCCCCACCTATAGAGTTGCCAGATTTGACAAAGAAAAATACGAATATATTACACAGGACATACTTATATTAAAAATTATTCACTGTTTATCTGAAATTCAAATTTAATTGGGCAACCCATATTTTATCTGGCAACACTGTCCACTCAACAACATCTCCTTGGATCTCATTAGCCACCCCTACTGTGAGAGAGGCTGGGAAATGCAGTAGCCAGGCGCGTGGCCACACTGGAGTTGTTGTACTAAGGAAGAAATGGAGAGTGAATGTTGGGTAAGGAGCCAACAGTCTTTGCGGGAGTGAGGGTGAGTCTGGGAGAAGAACAGGGCCTCATCCGTGCCCCACACCCACCACGATGCATTTCTTGACTGCATCAGCCCCTCGTGGTCACTCTGGCCTCTGAAAGCCTAAGGCCCTTTTTGTCCCGATTCTAGATACAAAGTAAAGATGCTGATTTTTAATAAACATATAAGAATTGATATATTTGGAGGCTATCATCTTCTTCAAAGGGGTCAGACACTAACAATACTGCCATCTTTCAAAATAGTTTTGGAATTTAGATCCTGATGAAGAAGTCTTTCCTTACAAGGGATACAGGAAGCGGCAGCTACAGGCAGGACCAGGGACGCCTTGGAAATTTGTTGTCTCTGAGTGGAAATGTTCAACACATTCCATTCTACATCAAACTTACGCCATTCCTTCCCAGAGCTTCCTCCCACCATTGTAAGAACACGAGATTATCTTCTGGAATGTCAACAACTCCAGCCAGTGGGGACAGAACTGATGAAGAAGCCGGTTTAGGAAACTGGCTTTGGACAGCTCAGTGGCTGCTCATAACTCAGTTATCTGTGGCCTGATCAATCTCATTAAAGCATGGTTTACACTGTACTGCATCCTAAAATAAAGATAGAGAACAATGGGGGGAAACAGACTTGAATTAAAATTCTCTCCATGTGTCCCTTGAAAAACTTTAACTCAGGGAGTCCTTTTTGCCTAACAGTGACTACCTACAGTTCCTACCACTATAAACCATGCTGTCATGCTTTTTCTCTGGCTCTTACCTGGATGAACTTAGGATATTTTATAAGGGTCCATCTCTACATGTAAATGACGCTTATGACATCCATCCTACCCATAGGTCCCTTCCCTGGGTTAACTGTGGGATCAGCAAGCTTTCCAAAGTAGGGATGAAATTATTTTTCTAGGATTGAATCTTAATAACTCCATTTCTATGGTTCAACGCCTTTCCTGGACAGTTGCTGGGCCAACATCTCCGTGTAGGTGCTCACTCCAGTAAACACATCACACGGACACAGCCTGGGGTTTAACCACATTCAATTCTGGGTTTGTCATATGCTCTCTCGCTATTTATACTGCTTTGGGTCAGCTACTTGATACTTAATAAAATTTGCCTCCAAGCTGTCCTGCAGGGAAAATGACCTATCGGGGAGAGTGCTGTTCCAACTTTATAACCCCTGACGATTGCCTAATAGTCCGCTGAAAAGGTTGCAGGGCTGGAGTGAGTGAAGGTCTGTCCCACTTCCCGGCATTTAATGGCACCAAGTATCTTAGAGTAAATAGAATTATGTCCCTGCTGTTGGGGGGCCTTTCCAGCCAACCTCTCCCACGTGGGAGCAGCTGTAGGCATGAGCCATGTGGAAATTCAGCCTCTGCTCAAGGTCAGAACACGCAGGCTTCCTCAGTGATGAGTTTACCAACCTTTCGGAAAGCAAGAAGAGAACGTAGAGAGGCAAGAATGGATCTATGGGATGGAAATAATGAGCCATTTATAACCCAAAATGAGACTGCCAGGAAAAACAAACGCACAAAAAAGTACATTTTATCAGAGGCCCGCGCTGCCCAAGGCGAGTGGGGTACAAGGTACTGAGTGTTCAGCTTCCTGCGCCAAGAGCTACAGTAAGTGCTGCCCCCACCCCCGCGCCGCTTCTCTGCTGTCGGCCGGATCAGGCAGCCTTAACCACCTGGTGGAGAGGAGCTTGAGTGTTTTCTGTGTGTGTGGATGTTTCACATTTTTGATAAAGATGTGGAGTCGTGTTGCAACACTGAGCAAGTGCTTCTGCGTAAGAGTTGCGCAATTCCAAGAGGCACAGAGCTCTGACACACATTTTATGTAATGCATCAGCAGCCCCTCCAGGTTTCTCCTCTGAGCCTCTGGAAGAATTGTCAGGCTCTGCACTCGGCCCTGGTTTCCGGCAGTTCTTTGCCCCAAAGGTGCGGGGAATAGCTCAGCTGTCAACGCCTGATGGTGAGGTGGAGAAAACCGCCAGGAGCTGATCCGCCTCTGGCCCCAGCACAAAAGGAGGCTGGCTCTGGTCCCCAGTTGGCCTTGGCCTACCCTGAGGCACCCTATAAGGAGGGAGAATGAGGAGTTTTAATCTGAGGAAGTCTAGGCCAGAAGACTGAAGTGGGGCTGCTGCATAGTTGACAAAAATGAAACGGATTTCCCCAAAGCGAGGCTTCCCAGTTACATCAGAAGCACTGGTGAATGGTTTGCTCACAGCTCCTTTGTCTGTTGACTGGAAATCTGGCGCCGTGCTCTGCTCCTCGGGCTCACCTGGAGCAAAGTTATAAAGTAGGTCGAGCGTGTGCTTGACGCCCTCTCACCTCCAAGCACTGTACTTGTTCCTGCCTCCCTGCCTGGCTTCCGTTTCCAGCCCGGCTTCCATTCACTCTATAAAGCTTTTGGGCACCTGCTCTGTGCCAGGGGCTGTGCCAAGCGCTGGGCACCGGGCAGGGCTTTCACAACACCTGGTGGCCCCCTGCTGCACACTGGGCCAGCCTCACGTGGCCCTCCTCTCCCATGTCAGTCTCAGCCCCACCATGTCCCCAGATTATCCCTCCTTCCATTCACCTCCCATGACTCCCTCTCTTTCCTTTAGGAATGGGACTATTTCTCTATAGTTCTTATCATAGAAATCTACAAATTATTCTTCTAAAAGTGTTGCTTTTGGTAATCACTGATTCCTCTCAGGAGTTTCTGCACATTAAAAAGTGATGTTTTGAAGAAACAATGTCTTCCATGAAATGAACAAGGGACTAATTGGGGAATTTGAAACAGGAGGGCGCAGAGGAGCACTATATTGTTTGAGCAGAGTCTTTCCAGTTTCCCCAGGGGGACGGGTTGTCTCTTTCATCTCTTCACTTGTTATTGGTGAACTGTGTGTGTGGTGGTGAAGGGAACAAATTCTGGAGCTGGACTGTCTGGGTTCAAACCCCAGCTCTGCAAGTTATAATCTTAGGAAAGTTATTTGATCTTTGTTCCTTAATTTCCTCATGAAAAGAGGGGTGGTAGAAATAGCTAAGTACATCTCAAAGGGTAGTTTGGGGATTAACATAAATTAGTGTGTATGAAATTGTTATAATAATACAGGCATGCATACTAAGCACTCTGTAAATATTAACTTTGGTTTTTCATGAGCCAACTCTATCCTTTCTACTTTGCAGTAAGATTCTCATGTGAGTTGTTGCACTCCAAAGAGAGGACTTGTTATTTGGGGCTGCAGTTTCCTCATCTGCAAAATAGGAAGTGGTGATTAAAGGAGGATGTGGGGGCAGAGGACCAGTCAGGTGACCAGGTTCTGCTCTATGTTCTCTACTGGCTTCCTGACCTCAAACAACTCACTTAACCTCTCTGCATCCCAGGGATTGGATTTGATCTGTAGTTTCCAAACTCAGGTCACTCAGATAACAGTTGCAGAATCCATCCCTATACCTGGCTACTTACTTGATATTTTCCTTTAGATAATCTTTAAATCAACTCACTTTCATGTGCAGCCTCGCAGTAAGAGGGAATATCAATATATATATTCAAGAGTTTGATATGATAGATTTTTCTAACGCTTGTTAAAATAAATACCTGATGAAATTTTTAAATGTTCGTATAACACCCGATTCATCTTGCATGCCACCAGCGATGTGCATACTCCATTCTAGGAAACTCTGGATTAAATGTTCACTGTGGATCCAGCAGCCAGCCCTGGTGGTCTAGTGGTTGAGATTCGGTGCTCTCATCACTGGGGCCTGGGTTTGTTTTCCGGTCAGGGAACCACACCACATGTCTATTGGTTGTCATACTTTTGTGGCGGCTGCGTGTTGCTGTGACGCTGAAAGCATCAAATACCAGCAGGGTCACTCATGGTGGACAGGTTTCAGTGGAGCTTCCAGACTAAGACAGAGTTGGAAGAAGGACCTGGCCACTCACTTCTGAAAAAATTGGCCAGGAAAACGCTATGAATGGCAGTGGAACATTGTCTGATACAGCGCAAAAGATGAGAGGCTGGTGCAAAAAGACCGGGCAGGGTTCGCCCTGCTGTCCACAGGGGCGCTAGGAGTCACAATTGACTTGATGGCACTAACAATAACAAATGGATCCAGCAAACTACTGTTATATAATTTTCATGCAGTTATTTAACTTTGGATGTGTTTCTTTATATCATTTGCCCCCTTGAGGGTACAGACTATGGCTTACACCTCTTTAGGCACCTAGCACCCAGAAGAGTGCTTGTAAATATTTAATTTTTAATTATAAATACATGCATACGTACATACAAGTGTATCTGTCACCTACTAACCCCCAGGTAGATACCAAAAATGCTCATTTCTTTTTCTCCACGTCGGTATCACGATGTTCCTGGGGTGGTAGTTCACTGAATGAAGTGAAGCGTGTGGAGTTCCAGGCGGTGAGTGGGCACTCAGGAAACGTTAGCTTCCCTGACCACCGTCCCTCTTCCTGTGCCCTTTGTTAGTGAGTAACTGTTTGTCCATGTGAAAAGGAGCCCACTTCCTAAGGAGTTTATAGCCCTGGCTATTGTTGGGCCAGAATGATTGTTGTCCTCAACATCAGCTTTAAAAGAGTTCATTCTCAGTAGAAACATCTAATCTAAGAAAGACATTACGTTTCTAAATGCTATTATTGAAGTCTCAAGAAATTGGTGACTTCCTGAGAGTCCATCAGCAAAAATGTAATGTGGACCCACAGTATCATGGCACAGTTCTGAGTTCATTGCTTGAGCAATTTCTCAGTCAACCAACATTTATTAATCACCTTCCTGAGTCCTTTCTATGTCAATAACTTTGGTAGATACAAATCTGAATAAAACTATCAGACTGTGAAGAGACTAGTAGATTGGGAGCACCTTAAAAACAAGAAATATGTCTTATTCATCTTTGCATCCCCCAGGGCACAGCACACATGTGTGGTAGCTATGCATTAAATATTTGTTTCATAAATGAACGAACGAATGAAGACGTCAGTTTAGCACTTAAAGATCTTACACCTGTTTGAGAAGAAAGACGGCATAGACAAATGAAGGGTTAATTAACAATAAACCTAACATTACAAGAGATAATGCAGTCTATTAAAGGTTAAATGAAGGGCGGGCCATCATATACTCTCTCCCAAAACACTGAGTTGATTCGAAGGCAGGTCTCACAAAAGAATGTGTGCTGGCCACTCTACCGCACTTATCATTTTTCTGCCCATGAGCCCAACCTCAGAGGGCAGTTGCTAGGTTGCTGTCATATGACTGGTTTCTAAAGGCCACCTAGTTTATCAGCTTCTGGGAGTGAGCAGGGTAGTATTTAATGTAAATAAATCAGGGAGTGTTTATCCTCCCAAGTATTCTTCAATCATCCACAGACAAAGGGAGAAATGGCAATGATGACTCCTTAAGAGCTATGGAATTAGAATATACGAGAGACAAGTTAGAAGGCTTTAATTAATGATCCTGCAGGCTGGAAGTCAGGATGACCCTTCAACATGAAAGGGCTTTTGCCATGACTTCCTGGGGAAAGATGCGCTGGGCTTTCTACACAGCTCTCTAGGATTCCAAACTGTCAGCACAAAAACAGCAGCCCAAATTAACGTTGTTTATTATTCGTTAGTTACTGGAATACTCTTCCCAAATATACACTTAACTGAAAGATGCCTTTTTCTGTAGGGTTTTAAACCATTTTTAGTCCATGTGTCAGACCATATATTTCATTCTCTTTCATTGGGCACTGATACCATCATCAGCAAAACCCTAATTAATTGGGAAGAATGACATTTCCATTAAAATTCTTTTTGAAAAATGTTTTATGTACCCAGCCAATAAAAATTTCAAACGGTGCAAAACAGTTGGAGTGGAAAGTAAATTTCTGTCAACTTCAGGAACCCAGTCTCCCAGTCTTTTTCATGGAGGCATCTTCTGTTGTATTTCTTGGGTATCCTTTCAGAAATATTCTGTGTATATACAAGCATATATGCATATATGTGCCCCACTTTCTTACATATACTCCTCTGCTCCTTAGTAAAACTTACTAGGATATTGTGGAGTTTATTGCAAATGCATACAGTTAGATTTACCTCCTTTTTTTCAACAGCTGCACTGTTTTCCATTGTATGGATGTCTCAAAATTTTACCCAGCCCCCTACTGATAGACGAACAGGTGGTTTCCCATCTTTTGCTTCTGCAAACATTTTTTTGCACATAAGTGTGAATAGAACTATGAATCAATGCCTTAAAGTAGAATTGCAGAGTCAAAGGATATGTGAATTTTAATTCTGATAGACATTGTTAAATGGTCACACAACTTTTGATGAGAATTGCCAAAAGTAAAGTATTTGTGCATGCCAGAAACAAGAGTTTCTGGACAGGATTTTATTTTAAACTTTAATACCTCAGGCAAGCAGCACGTTTATTTATGAAACTCATTTGCCAATGTCTTGCCCACCTAAACACACACACACACACACACACACACACGCACACGACATTATTATGAATCCATTCAAAATATACTGTGACAACAACTTACTAAATGAGGAACTTGCTGCCAAAGTTCATGAGTGTTGCAATAGGGTTAGCTCACTAAAACCACGTTCCCCACTTTGCCCTTGCTGTGTTTACTACTACCTTTGTGGCTCTGGTCATTTAGCAACACTGCCTTATTTTTCTTTTATAACCAAAGGTCCTTTTACGACCCTGCCCCCTCCTTTCTCCTCTGAAACACAGGCACATCATTCCTTCTCACCATGGTTCCCTCACAAAAGTCATCATGTCAAGTTAAAATGTCAAGTCAGGCAGATTCTGGATGCATCCATGAAAAGGACTCTGTCACAATGGAACTTTGATTTATTTAATTTTCTATTACCTGTGGGGGCGAGTTAACGAACAACAATCTCATACTCTGTTCAGCTGCCACTTCCCTCACTGGCGTTTTATATTTAAAAAAAAGGTGAAGAGACCCAGAACATCCTCGTTTCTCTAGTGTTTACCCAACACACACTCTGTGCTACAATCCCCAGCTGGGCTCCTTTTTTATTTGCTCTTGTAACATGAGAAGCCATGCGGAGGTTTTCTGTTTGTTTTGTAACCAGCTGTAACTATTTTCTTTTCTCTGCCTCTGACCACAGACACATAACCTTCCTGGTAACCATTGAAAATCTACTTCTGACCAGGTTGAAACTGAATGAAGTCATTTTGGTTCTATTGGTGACAACCAATTCAATAAATGTTCTGCTTACATTTGGAATGGGTTATAAATTTAGGAAAATGGCTTAAGCCCTATTAAATATCTTTGGGCTTCATGGATCCATGAAATAATTTCTGTAGTATGAATAACCAAGAAGTTTCATTTTTGCCCTTACCTCAGGATCACTCTCAAAGAGCCGGAGATTGTGGACGAAAAAAAAAATGGATTTAGACTCTGCAAGGAAGCAATTTCAATATCCTCATGCTGTGAGCTGTTTAAGCTCCTTAGCCCAGATAGTCCTGCTCTCTCAAAAAGCAATGGAAAGAACATATCTTCTATATAAAAATAAAAGTAACAATAAGAAACCCACTGCACTATGCTGACTCTTCGTTGGTAAACGTCAAACACACGAGTCGGTCATCCGCCCACGTGGAAGTTCAGAAGTTGGTGTTGTTACTCTTGGTCCTGCCATTTGGGGTCACTAGAAAGCAGGATCCCAGGGACTTAGGAAAAGGAATGAGGATGGACAACAGGTGGGAGCCACCAATTCATTCCAGACCAGGCTACAGAAACTTGGAAGGAAAACTCCAAACGCAATCAACTGTCCAAATCCTTCCACACAATGGAGAGGTTTCAAAATCAGTCAAGACAATTCCCCACTCTGGGCACTTACACCAAAGCCATGAATATATCTTTGACAATGGACTTGATTGCTTTCTATCTCCTTTTATTCAACAAGCATGTGTTAGACATGTTTTATGTGCCAGGCTTTCTGCTAGGTGCTGTACAAAGACCAAAAAGTTATCAACTCTGCCCCATAATGGGTGGTCATTAAATAATGTTGAATGAACGAAGGAAGGAAGGAATAAAGCTTCAATGAATCAGGTTAGGGGAGAAAACACAGATAAGCAAGTGGTATGTACAGAATAGAGTGGAGTGAATGACCAGTTCCGCCCAGGGTGGTAGAGAAAGGCCACAGACTTGGGGAGACCATTGAATGCATAATGGCCAGATAAATGGGGGAGGAAGAGGTCTTTAACGTAGGTAAGTGAAAGAGCATAGCATGAGCAAAGGCCTAAAGCAGAGATGAGCAAACTACAGCCCATGGAGTAAATCTAGCCCACCACTTGTTTTTGTAAATAAGGTTTAGTTGAACACAGCCATGCCCATTCATTTACATTTTGTCTATGACTGCTTTCACGCTACAACAGCAGCACCGAGGAGTTGCGACAGAGACCACAAGACCCACAAAGCCTAAAATATTTACTATATATTCAAGGACCTGTAAGAAAGTCCCAATTGCTGGAACTCGGGGGTCCTAAAAGGGACTCAGTGAGAAATGAAACAGAAAGGTGAACAGGGACCAAATCCTGAAGGCTCTTCTATGCCATATTAAGAAATTTGGTCTTGATCCTCTAAGAAATGGGTAATAAGAGCAGTTTTGCTTTTACAAATGTCTCAGGTTTCAGGAGAGATGCAAAATTGCAGGAGGAGACCAGCTCTCCAAACCTTACATCTCTGACAAATTCCTTGATTTAACAAACATCAGAGAGTTTAATGTTTGTCATTATGCATCTTGCTATATACTTTGGAAACAGAACCCAGCACACAGAGACACTCAATCAATGTTTGTTGAGCGAAGGAATAAAGATAATATTTTAATAGCATCATTATTAAAAGGTTTCCTGGATAGGCTGCCTCTGCTATGAAACCAACAGCTGAGATTCCTGCTGGTCTCCAGTTTCCAGCCTAGTAGACGCTGAGATCCAGGCGTGAGGAGGTTAATGGTGAAACACAAGCCAGAGAGAAATTCTTTCCCTTCATCTCTGGTGCCAACATCATCAAATACCAGCCACTGGCCAAACCTGTGTTTGTTCCATGCCCTGTGGCCTAATGAGAGGGGATGGGACAAGAGGCAGCTCAGCTAACAACAGTCATAAAAATAATAATATCACTTGGTTCCATGTAGCATCTTTCATTGGAAGATCTTGAATCATTTTTTCTCTTGTGTAACAATTATTTCCATTTCATTTCCACTAAAGGAAAAGCCAAAGCATAGAGAGAGGTTGTGACTTGCCCAAGGTCACTGAGCAAACCAGAAGAGGAGTTTTTAAAAGCTAAGAAAGATTTCGGGATATGTGAAATCCAGTTTCCTTCCCAGCCTAGAATGGGCCAGGTTCACGACTCAGTAAGGAACACAGCATTTATCCGAGCTCGATGTCTCTTAAAAATGAGTCATGCTAGAGAAGACTCAAGGCACAAGGGTCTATGTCAGGCGCATATTTTCAGTAGTCACACATTGTCCCTGCCCATCAATTTCAACACCTATCACCTAAGTTAATCACAGATGAAGAAGAACCTCTTTGAAGGTCCAGCCTAAGAAGTGGAGGAATCTAGCTTGGGGGTGTCTGTCCTTTTTGACCATTCCCCAAGCTGCCACTGCCTACGAAGTTCAGTTTTCCTCATTCATCAGGAGCCTATGCCTAGGCTAGCTGCAGGTTCCAGTTGGTCTGTAATGATCCTCCATTCGCCTTTTATCTCAGCATAAGTACTAATAAATCCCCATTTTACTCAAAAATATGCTCCAGTTTGGACCATAAATTGATTGTATGGTCACTCTAGCTCTGACAAATCAAGAGGCTTCCACGTTCAATCCAAAAAGCCTTCATCTAATCATGGTTGTTCTCTCAGCCACTTTTGTTTCCTAGACCCAGGATCTTGAACTCATGATAGACCCATACTCCCAATCAATTCAGGAATCTCCTCTTATGGGTAATCTAATCTCTACACAAATGTTTCTGGTAATAGAGTTTGCTGCACAGCCCCTATAGCAATTAATTACGAATTGTTAGAACTCACTTCCTTACCTTGTACCATAATCGGCCTTTCCATATCTTTCAAAAGCTATTTTTATTTATTTATTTATTTATTTATTTATTTATTTATTTTTCCCCCCAAAGCCCCAGTAGATAGTTGTACGTCATAGCTGCACATCCTTCTAGTTGCTGTATGTGGGACGCGGCCTCAGCATGGCCGGAGAAGCGGTGCGTCCGTGCACACCCGGGATCTGAACCCAGGCCGCCAGCAGCGGAGCGCCCACACTTAACCACTAAGCCACGGGGCCAGCCCTCCATATCTTTCATATGTTGATCTTCACACTATTCTCAAGTAGCTTACAAATCAATCCTCCTTTCTGTTCCATAAGAGAGCCTCCTAAAGTACTCTGTTCTCCAGCACAAACACCCCCAAGCGCCAGGAACAAATTCTAGCAGGGATTTTAAGAATGTGGCTTCAGAGACAGACATACCTGGATTCAGGTCTGAGCTCTGTCACTCCCTAGCCAGGTGACCTTTAGCAAACGCCTAACTTCTCTAATTTCATTTTCCTAGTCATAAATTTGAACAAATATTAACTATATGGGCTAGGCACTGCTAGTTACTTAGCCAATAGCCATGCTCCTTTCTTCCTTTCTAACCAAGGGGCTCACTTAAACACTCTTAGATTACCAGACTCCCTTGCAGCTAGATGTGGGCACACAACACAGTTCTGGACAATGAGGTTAAACTGGAGGTACCAGCTGGAGTTTCTGAGAAAGCTTCTTAGAGGGGCATATTAAGCTTGCATTCACCGTTTTAGTTTTTGCCACCTACCCTCTGCCCTTCTTCCTTCTTTCTACCTAAAAATCAGTTGTGATGCATGAAGCAGAACAGCCATGTTGCAAACATGGGGAAGAAAGCTCCCAGAGAAGGAGCCTGGGTTCTTGACAGCATCCTGGGGCCGCCATACTGAAGTACTGCTGCTAGACTTCCTATTCTGTAAAAAAATAAAGCCCTCATTTGTTTAAGCCATTAAAGTTGGATTTCTGTTACCTGCAGTTAAATGATCCTAAATAATACATACTTCAGAGAGTCATTGTAAACATAAAATAAGCTTACTACATTAATAAATACACACATCAAATACACAGCAAATGGTTTGCGATGATCACTACCATGATTATTATCATTATTAGTCATTGCCATGGGCCTTGGAGACAGGGGCAAGAATATGCAGCTATGGCAATCTTGATGACCTCCAATAGCACCAGTACAAAAATACCTGTGATCTCTCAAGCATGAAAAAAGTCAGTTGCAGATGTTTGGACAAGAGATGCCTCTGTTAGCGGCTAATGCAGCCAAGTTCTTAAAGCACCTGTCAGATCCCAGAAGCACAGAGGAATGAAATTCCACATGGGAGCTAGCTCTTTCTGTCTTGGAGGCCCTGCCCGGTTTGCTTTCTTGCCAGGGAATCCATCCACAGTATAGAGTGTGACTCCTGAAAGTGTGGGCGTCTCTGAATGACAAGCAAAGCACAACACTTGAAGGATGTCATTATTTCACAAGGACACAGTTTCTGCTGAGAAATCAAAGCCACACCTAAAACCAGCTGACCACAGGAGCATGTGTTCAGATGCAGCACTGGGAAATGTATTAGCTTTCCATAACCTAACTGAACTGCTAAGATCAGAAACAGATGAAGCTTACCTGGAGTACACCAAGCCATAGAGCCATCCCACCCCCACTCACCTCCACTCCAAGTCTGCAGATATTGCAGTGCAGTGAAAAAGAATGCAAACAAAATAATCGCCTGTGGGTCCTGGAGTCAAACAGACCTAGGGTTCAAATCCCAGTGGGTCACTTACAAACTGGGTAACTTTAGGCAAATTTTTCTCTCTGAGCTACAGTTTTCACATCTGTAAAATGGGGATAAGAAGGTTCATTTCATAGGTTTGCAGGGGATTGAAGGGGATTGAAGTGTGTGTAACAGTGCCTAGCACAGAGTTATCATTAGTTTCTCTTCCTTCCCTATCAGCAGGATAGCCCTGGCCAACTTGCTTTATCCGTCCCCCAAGCCCAAGGAGGGGACTCAGCTTAGGTCACTGCCACTGAGTCCAGCTCGCTGCCTCTGCCCTGTGTCATCCTCCACGTTTTCAGGCCACACTTGGGAAGCCAAAGCCTTCCCCAAAGCTGAGGTCATATAGCAGAAAAAGACAAAGCTCTTCTTTCAGAGAGCAGGTTTTGTTGGTTGTAAGCAAAGCCATCTCCCTGTTGTCAACCTGCCCTCTGGGTATGGAAGTCCCCAGGAAACCCAGCAGGAAAGGGCTGGCCCATCTGGCCCTCCCACCCACCACAGTCACACATGACACTGGACAAAGAGCTAAGGAGTGTGGAGCTGCTTCATCTACTGTCTCTGTCCTCTGCACACAGCACCCTTGGGCCCCAGCCTCAGGCAGGATGGGATGTGACAGTCACAAGATTCACACCTCAAGCCATGACACATACTGTTCTTGCTACATCACCTGGCAGGTGTCCTTGGAAGCTGGTTCCACAGCTACAGTGTGTACACAGCGTTCTGCTCACCTCTGCGTTATGGGAGCTGCCACTAATATTCTCCCCGCTTTTCTTTTAACTTTTGGCTTATCCAGGGACATTCATCAAACAGGATTTGTGGGTATTGAGACCGGCTAGATATTTGCATGTACATTTCTCTGTAACTCCGTAAGCTAGCAACACAAAACCATGCAGAAACCGGAAATTCAGGTTCCATATACCATGGCTCCACACAAAATGTATTTTGTCACAGAGGGTAAAAACCAATCAACTAGCAATAGCAAACAGTAAGCATTAACTGTATGCCAGGCTCTAAGCTGAGCACTTCACTTTCTATTATCTCCACTTGAAAAAAAATTATCTTCTTGGTATATTCTAGATATTAACCGCTTGTAAATTTTAGATATTATAAATCTTTTCTCATACTGTCACCTTTTTGTTAACTTCACTTATTCTGTCTGTCTTCTAACAGACATTATTCTTAATTTTTTAAATGTGGTTGAATCTATTCAATTTTCAAATTATGGTTTGCATTTTGAAGATCTTCTTTAACATTTCCAGTATCTTCTTCTATTAGCTTTATAATTTTATTTTTGGACTGCATTTCTCCTTTGTATATATGCTTGAGGTAGGGAACCAATCTATTCTTGTCTATATAATGAGCTGTTTCCCCACTACCAATTAGTGGGTTTTAGGCAATCCATCCTTTCCCCACTGATTTATGGTGCCATGTTCCTCCCATAGCAGGTTCCCATATACACTTGGGTCTGTTTCTGACCATAGGTCCATATGGCTGCTCCTGCACCAGTTCCACACTGGCTTTATCTGGGACGTGGAGTCCCTCCTCTCTGCTCTTCCTTTCAAAATTGACTTCGGCATCATGAACCTTCCTTCCTTTGTATAAATTTAGAATAAGTATGTTGAGATCCTTCCAAAAAACCTTGCCATAATTTTGACATTCAATTTATAGGTAAATTGTAAAGGAAACTAACGCATATTTTCATGTCAAAGACATGGTATATCTTTCCATTTATTCAGATCCTTCTTTTAAAATGTGTAATTGAGTTTTTAAATTTTCTCAGAAAAGTCTTTGTTAGGTTATTTCCTAGGTACTTTATAGAGAATGGTATCTTATTTTCTATGATATTTTCTAAATGGTTTTGCCAAAGTTGATAAAGACTAATGATTTTTAAATCTGATCAGGTAGTCACCATCCTTGCTGAAGTCTCTTATTTTAGTTTGTTAATTAAATCTGCTCATCAAGGGGCTGGCCCAGTGGCGAAGCAGTCAAGGTCGCGCGTTCAGATCCTGAGCGTGGACCTACACACCACTCATCAAGCCATGCTGAGGTGGCCTCCCACATAGAGGAACTAGAAGGAACTACGACTATGACATACAACTATGTACTGGGGCTTTGGGGAGAAAAAAGAAAAAGAGGAAGATTCACAACAAGTGTTAGCTTAGGGCCAATCTTCCTCAAAAGAAAAAAAAGAATATACACACACAAGCACCATAAGGATGGGCACTTCCACTTATGCAATGTATCCATCTCTAAAAAACAAAAAATCTGCTCATCCTTCATATCTCCTTTTCCTTTTTTCTTCTCTTCCTGTATTGGCCAGAAACTCCAATATGTAAAACAATTAACAGTTAACAGTTGTTAAATAGTAACAGTGAAAATAGAAAGGGTCTAAATTTTCTTATAAAATCACATTGTATGGTTCCTTACAGGTTTTTGGGAAACATTTTAATTTTAATTTTTTTTTTTTTATTTTTTTGGTGAGGAAGAGTGGCCCTGAGCTAACATCTGTTGCTAATCTTCCTCCTTTTCCGAGAACCCCTGGCCACCGAAGCAGAACGGAATTTAACCACTACGCCACCAGGCTGGCCCCTCTTTAAAGAGCGTCCTCACCCGTTACGCCATTTGAGTTTTACTAACACCCCAAGGAGGTAGGGAGAACAACTATTGGCCCATTTTACAGATTAGACTCAGTATTGTTGGGGTTTGGGGATCACATAACCAGAAAGGAACAGAATTCACATTCAGGTCTTTTAAGCTTCAGGTTCTCTCACTGCAGTAGGCTAACTTACAGGCAAAACAGTTACATTCATCAGTCTTTTATATTGTTTACCTATACTTGCTCATTCCAGAAAGGATTTTAAAGCCTCTTACAAACTGTGTCATTTATAAGCTGAAATAAAATTTATAGTAAAGGATGGGAAAAATACAGACTAACAGGCAAAGCTGCTAAACTTGAAAAAAATCTTCATCATTAAGCAGAAACATGTCAGCCTCAGTCTAACACTTCATTAGGTCATGAAAATGGAGATCATAGGTACCCTTTACAATCATTTCATAGCATTATCAATATAAAAGAAATTGGGTCTACACAATGGCAAAACGGTCAGTTAATTTGGTCAGTTTATGCAAAAGAGTCAGTTCTCGGGGGCAGAGAGAAATTGGAAGAGAAATAGTCATCAAATAGATTTTACTAATATTGCAATGCAACTACAATTTTCATTGGGTTGGACTCATTTAAACATTTAAAAGCTGCCATAAAAATAATATTGCTATTTCCATTTTTCAGAAGGGAAAACTAAGTAAATCAATTTCTTAGCTGTACAAAAATAGCCTGCTAGGAAATGATAGACCTGTGAACAGAACTCATGAATTAAGCCTGAGTTTGGTCTGCCAGCTCTGTGTAACCAATCCCTATGATTTGCCAGCGGAAATCAATGCCTTTTATACGCGTGGAATGATACCTCAACAGACAAACGAGGAGACAATTCCCACAGCCCCTTTAAAACACTAACCATCAGGAAGTAATTAGGGACTGCATTTGTTTCTGACAATCAGAGTCTTTTTCTTCCCATTACTTGCATTCCCACTTAGAGAATGTGGGCGAGAGTATCGTCTCTCAATGCTGCTGTTACCCGGAATGTACACATGATGCTGACTTTTGAGGGGGTGCCAGGCTAAAAGAGCAAGAAAACACACATACAGATGAAAAGGCGCTCAAATAAGAAGAAGCAAGGTCTACCCTTAGAGGAAACCAGAAAACTGTAGTCTTTCTTAAATGCCGCTTTGCAAACTGAGTAGTAAAATACAATAATGTAACCAAGCAGAATGCTTACATAACTGTGAACAAAATGAGGGGAAAGGAATTGCTCCAAATCCATCTTATTTATTACAACCACTGATTTCCCTTGAAATGGTACATATTTTATAATGAAATTTACTGTGAGCTAGCTAACAAAAATCTTGTGTTTATGGGAAATAAATATTTTCAGAGAGAATAATAGATTCTATTTTAAATCCTCAACATTATAAAATTGAGCTGTTAACAAATGAAGGGAAAAATTTGGCTCCAGAACAGGATCATCATGCAGGCAATGATTTCTAGGTAATCTCTTCTTATCAGCAAAAGGGGAAAAAATCACCTCAATTGAAACTAATACAGTTTTCTGTGGCAGAATATACTATTACAGCTAATAATACAGTGGCTGTCTGTGTTGAATGAATTTTCTTTTTTAAAAAAATGCCAATGCTTGTTAAACACATGAACTGTATGAGTTTATATTTAGCCAACTCATGTCCCCACACCTGTTCATTCAGGCATTAGATCTAAGCTCTTGTGAAGCAAATGAATGTATCTGTACAGCAACGGGTAAAAAATAAACTGAACTATTCATGTAACATTATCAAAACAATCTGACCAAATAGCAGATCGTGTTTCATGGGATAAAGTAGTCAAATTAGATGTTTCCTCACGTTTATGACTGGTCTTATTCACCGTGTATAAAATAGTTGACCTCCATTCCAGGAGAATGACTAGCAACCATATTTAATGCTCTTTGCTCAGGGGCTTAAACTCTGGTTTCATTGCCTCTGAGGCATAGCTTCTGAATGCGCTACTGTCACACAAACACCCAATACTTGGTACCTAACAGAGGAGGAACATTTAATTCAATCGACACTATATTAGCTCTGTGGCATAACCATGGTATTTCAATGTTGGTCAACGCTTTGGAAATAAAGTTCAAGTAGAAATTGGATAAGCCATTATCTTTTAGAGTGAGCTTAAATATATGTATGTATGGAATCTCTATAATAAGAAGTTCTCAAGGACAGCCAACTGCAAGAACAGCCAGTAGTATCACTCCTCAGCTCACTCACTGTACTTGAGCCATACTAGCAATGGGTTCTTCGAAAAATCCAGTTATGGTTGATTGAATCGTTGTTCACAATTTTTCACATCCTTCTTATATTAAAGTATTCATCCACAACCTGTGTTATGTGACTCTGAATTACTGTCCACTGTGGGTAAAATATTTTCCCCATCCCATTTATTTTGGGCATGGCCATACATCTTGCTTTAGCCAATGAAATGTTCCTGAACGTGACACGAGCCCTTAAATGCACTTGTGTGCTCCTGCCACGTGCTATAAAAGGAGCATGCCCAAGGAAGCTATTGGTCAAAAGGGAAAGAGCAACATGTGAGGGAGACCTGAACGCTGGAGTCCAGCCAAGCCCAGCCAAGTTGCAGCTGATCCACAGACCCATGTGAGAGAAATAAATGCTTGTTGTTTCAAGCCAGAGCTGTGGACAGTTGGTTATGCCAGATTATTACAGCAAAGTGTCATCTTAGTGCCTTAGCACATATCGTTCCCTCTACTAAGAATACTCTTCCACTCCTACTCGTTGCCCAGTTAACTCCTACTCATACTTCACATCTTGGTTTAAATGTCTTGTACATAGGACAAATGTTGCAGGCTAGATTAACTCCTCCTCCACATCCTGTATTTCTCCTCTTGTAAGATTCATCACATTTGTAATTATTTGGGCCATGCTATCCAACTGGAAAGTAAGCTTCTTTGAGGGAGGGGACCACAGTGTCTTGTTCCTTGGTATTTTCCCAGCACACGGCACACGATGGCTAGCACAGAGGAGATTCAATAAATATTTGTTAAGTAATTTCTCTTAAAGGCATGTGGTTCTGTTACTCATGGTTGGGTAAGAAACTTACCTTGGGGGGTTTTAGTTTTCAGCAATTATAAAACAAACACAATAATACCTATCTCCTAAGGCAGTAATGGTTAAGTAAATTAACCAATAAATTTAACATTCTGAGGATCTGACACATTGACACATAGACACATAGAAGGCACTTGGCAACCTAGAATTTTTATTATGATAAGAAAGATAAATATATCTCCCCTTGTCTTAAAAGGTGATTTGTTTTAAAGTAATGGTTTGGCATGAAAAGAAAAAAATTACATTGTGTTGCTATTAAGGATTGTTTAATTTAGATATTTCAAAATATCATGCTTATTTGCCATGATATGAGTCCATTTTAGAAGCAATTTAAAATAGAATTCAGCTAAGAAGAAAATTTACAATTGGTACCTGGCTTATTTCAAACATTTGTCATTAAGTGACTCCATCCTTTTAAAAAAGAATGAAATTTATCCTTCTTATTTTTAAAAAATTTTCCATCCTTAATTCATTTTTTTAGAGTTGGCATTTATTTTTTTCAAAATGTGGTTCTTCATTCCCACAAGTAGCTTTTGCATCAGTAGGATTTTATTTAATTTAAATGAGTTTTTCTTTTGCCGAAAGCAACATATGTCCATCATAGAAAATTAGAAAATGCAGGTAAGTATAAAGAAGGAAAATGTATTTCTGTAATCCCACCACCCAAAGATAGCCACTGTCTATCTTTCTAAATATTTTTTATTCAAATACATCTTTTAAAAATAATGATGGGATTGTGTTGTATATTACCTGTTTGGGGGTTGCTTTTTCACTTAATTTTCATGGCTATCATTCTATTCCATTAATATTCACCTACAACCTCTTTTTATTAATGGCCTTTCATCATATGGAAATACCATCATTTACTTGAGCAATCCCCTATTGTTGGAAATTTAGTATATTTCACTTGTTTTTGTTACCATTATCAGCAATACTTCTGTGAATAAGTGAAAACATACAATGAGTCATTCAATACCTTTAGAAAATGGCAACCAGTCACTGGTATCTTGCAGGTCAATGTACAGTAGATCATTATCCTGACCATGGTCTGTCTTTCCTTCCATTTCCTACTATGCGTCTGGGACCATCATTGGAAGATGGTTAAGGTGAGTAAGTGAGAGAAGAGCCTTCAAGGAAGGACTTTCACTTCTGGTCTCAATAATAAACGTGAAACCAGAGCCTATAAATTAGCACATGATCAAAAATACCAAAATAACCAAATAACAAATACCAAAATAACAAAAAGCGAGCCCACATTTTGAAATGAGAGTAGAGTAAACAAAATGAAAGATGTAGGCCACTGTTGTTTCACTATCTGCAGCCACAACATCTGTATTTGTTTTGACAAACATTTTTTTTCCCAATCTGGTTGGCTGGTGTGATGTGTAGTGCTATCCTCGTCTTACAGACAAGAAGCTGAGGCACAGAAAGGCTGACCCAAGTGTCCAAGGTCCCAGGAGTTAGTGGCACAGCCAGGGTCTGAGCCCACGTGTCCTGGCCACAGCCAGTGCTCTTTTCACGCTCTCGTAGTTCCGCGTAATACTAGGAATTATCAGGAACAGGGAACAGGACACAGTGTAGCAGGGAGATTAGCAGAAACATAATTCTCCTGAGACACAGCACAGCGACATCTGTTATCTACTTAGCACGGGTCTAACATCCTCAGTGAAAGGATGATAAATACCTCTGTCCACCCCTCTAGGGCAATATGAGCATTATTGGTTAATCAGAAATTTGTAAAAGAGGGACAAATTTCTTTTGATATTCTCAAAAGAAAGGTGCTGCTGAAAAGTGAAAATATTTTCTTTGCTTCTACTGTGCAAAAGAGGGAAAGGAGATTTGGCTCAGCATAAGGAATTTTTGGAGACATAAATTCTTTATCTAATAATGTTAGGACTATACTCTTGAGCTCTTTGAATAAAAGGATTGTAAGTCCCCATTGCACTTAACACACATCTTACAATACAGGGAAAATCTTCTTACGCAACACAATCAGAATTGCTGATTAATGAGATAATCAGAAATGTCAGGGAGGGAAATAAAAGGATACATTTATGTTGTAAACATTATATCTTAAATAAATGTAAATGTATTCGTCCACCTGGTGGAAAGTCATGGCCCTTTCCCTCGCTATGAGTTCACTGGAAAGTTTCCAAAGCTACATTTTTTACCTAAACCACACCCATAAGATCTTGTTTTTCATTCCCAATTTTCTTTCTTTGTAGTGGGTGAGAACTTAAAGACACTCATGAGCAGAACACTGTAGATTTTATTATTTTTCCCAAGATTTTCTCATTAACTAATTTGACATTATTGAGTCTTTCCAAAGCATTCCGTTTAAATTTTATGGTAATAATTCTTTCTCCCTCTCTCTCTCTCTCCAGACTCATGTTTCATTAGTTAAGGTAATATTGAAGCAAATTGCATGATTTTAATTACAAGTAACACTGGCACAAATATGTTGGGGAACAAACAATTCTGACTCTCAGAAAGCATGAAACTCAACTCCTGGGGGCAGAGATGGGCCGGCGTGGGCAGACTCGTTCAGTTGTGCTGTGAGCACCAGCTGTGTCCTTACAGAGAGAGTAGAGAGCTGGTTCCTCCTACAAGTCACAAAAGTGGAAATTGGCTAAAAGAGTGCCCACTGTAGTTTTTACTAGTTAATTGTCAATATTAAGCAGTGTCTTCATGGTCAATGCCTGATATCAGTCCCAGGAAGGAGTTTAAATTATACCTATCACATTTATATACTCAACGTTTTAAAATCTCATCCTCCCTACCCCAGTAAATCCCCAGAGTCTGTCAATTTGCCTATTCAAGCAGTAAGTCTAGGTTCACACTATCCCACTCCTAGATCCCTAAAAGACCCAGTTTCTCACCAGGGCAGCCTCTTGAAATGGGAAGGAAGAGCTGGATAAACAAATTGAATCCCAACTTTTATTTTCTTCAGAGCACTCACAAACATCAGAAGCTTTCTTATTAATTATTTCTTACTTTCCATTTCCCATGACTAGAAGGTACATTCTGTGAGAGGTGGGACCTCATCTATCTCATCCACCTTTGTATTCTTGGCACACCTGGGATAGTGCCTGGCACGGAGAACCCATACAATAAATGTTGTTAAATGAATGATTGATTTGATCTGGCTGCCCTGAGTATACACAAGATAAATGTCTTCTACACTAATTTGATCTCACTTAATTACTTTTTTTTTCCTTTCTAAAATAAATTTCTCCAGTGGTAGAAGTTTTCCAATTACTTGGCAAAAATGCAGCCTGCAGAAGGTTAGATTCTCATCTTGTGTATATATCAGGTCAGAAAATTACTTTCCCTCCAGAAAATAAAAATGGCATAGTACAATGACCAGAGCTGCGTAACGGCTACGCTCATTGGGTATACCCAATGAGGGATTTAGTATGGTCGTTCAGACCCAGGCTTAGTAAACCATCTTGTACACCTACATAACTGAGAGCAACCAGCCACTCAGAAGGTAACATTGTCCTCAAGCCCAGCACACTTCATGTCACCTCTTGTTGCACCTGCAGTCCAAGGCTGTTGTCAGAACTTCCAGTATGGGCCAAGACAGAACTGCCAAAACATGAAAATATAAAGAAAAAATGGATTTCATATCTGTGCTTTAAAACTTTGTTTTGCTTTATTTATTTAAGTGTATGTTTTGTTTGGGTACACTTAGATTTGCAACTGAAAGGAGAAGTCATGATGAAGGAAATTTTTATTAAAATAGATTATTGAAGACACCAATTATAGGTAGAAAGAACAACTCATTTTAAGGGATAAGAGGAAGTTTCCTCAGATGAAGGAAAAATAAAAGAAAGAAGGAAGGAAGGAAAGAAGGAAGGAAGGAAGGAAGGAAGGAAGGAAGGAAGGAAGGAAGGAAGAAAGAAAGAAAGAAAGAAAGAAAGAAAGAAAGAAAGAAAGAAAGAAAGAAAGAAAGAAAGAAAGAAAGAAAGAAAGAAAGAGAGAGAGAGAGAGAGAGAGAAAGAAAGAAAGAGAGAGAGAGGGACGGAGGGAGGGAGGGAGGGAAGGAGGGAGGGAGGGAGGAAGGAAGGAAGGAAGGGACAAAGAGAAAGAAAGATTGAAAGAAAGAAAAAAGGAAGGAAGGGAGGGAGGGAGGGAGGAAGGAAGGGAGGAAGGAAGGAAGGAAGGAAAGAGAAAGAAAGAGAGAGAGGAAGGAAGGAAGGAAGAAAGGGAGGTGAGAGGGAGGGAGGGAGCCAGAGAGGGACAGAAGGAAGGAAGAAAAGAAGAATTCTTTTGGTTTCGTCAATAAAAAATATAGTCAAGATTTCATGCTGGCCTACAAAGGGTGAACATGGCCACAATCTCCCTTCAAGCTTCACCTTTCACACAGTCTCCCAAGCTACAACCACAGGGGTTGCCTCAAATTTTCCCTCATCTTCACATTCAGCCATTAAAACCATTGAAAATTACCTTTAAAATGTCTTGCAAGTTCAGCCTTTCTCCATCCCATTGATACTGGTTTAGGCTTTGGTCCTCATAGCAGTGGGCTGTTATAACAGCTCTGAATGGTACACCTGCCAGTGGTCTATCCCTGTGCTAATCCATCTCCATCCATGCTGCGACCAGACTTCCCTCTCTCCCAACTCCTTGGCATACCATTTAAAGTTTCACATGGGCTCAACTCACCTCTGAAGTCTCATCTCACAACACAAACTCTCACGCTTCAGGCATAATCAGGAAAGAGTGGGCTGTATGAGTCTGAAGCTCAGTGGAGCAATCTGGAACAACCAAAAATTTATAAATATAGTACTTATTTATTCTTAATTGTTTCTATAGTGAATATGGTGATGCACCACCAGATTCTCCTTCCCTCCTTTCCCTTTCAAGACTTTGATGCTCATTCCTCCAGCTGCTGGGAACACTGGTTCACAGTTGAATCCCTCTCCAAAAGAACTGCCTCACCCAAGCTTATGTCCCCTTCCAGCCAGAAGCCCACATTCAATGACTGGTTGAAGCAGGACACTAAAACCCAGACCCCATGTTTTGATGGGGAATAACTCTGAAGAGTTATCCCAGCTCCAGAGCTTTCCATGGGATAGGCTGAGTCCTCTATTGCGACTATATTGTAGTTCAGCTTCTCTCTCTGCCCAATCCTGCTTCCTTTGCCTCCAGGGAGCATTTCCCAATAAACCTCCTGCATGGAAATCTCAGTCTCAGAGTCTGTTTCCAGAAACTCAACCAAAAGCAGTTTATCTCTTTAAATTTTTTTGGACATATTATTATTTCATAAATAGTGATTTCAATTTTAATTAATGTTCATGCTTGACCAGAAAACATTTTTAAGTTTCTGTTTTTATTCATAATGTTTAATTAAAAAGAAAGGACATATATATTTCTAAAAAATCTATTCATTCCCAGCCATCTCCACTATCAAGTATTGCTTAAAATATTGGAGCCAGAACTCTGAAATCTGGCTCTGTCATGTCCCAGCTATGTAACTTCAGTAGGTGTCATAGCCCCTTTTTATCTCAGTTTCCTCATCTGTAAATTGGGGATAATAATAATATATTACTCAATGGATTGTTGTGAAGATTAAATGTTATCAGATATAAAGCATTAAGAATGATGCGTAGCAAAAAATGAGTGCTTAAGTTCATTACAGTAACATTAGCTGCTATAACACATAGAGCTAAAATTGTCCAATGGCTCAAATGCGATAGATATTTCTTCCTCATTTATATAACATTCCAAGGTGTTCCTGGTCAACTGGGGCAACTTTTCTCTGCATGGCTTTACATAGACCTACATTAACGGATTCTCAATTATCTCCAGTACATGGCTTCTCCGTCCCCATTAGCCAGAAAAAGGAAAGAACAGAGAGGAGTGTGTATGAGAGCTTTCCAGGGGTCAGGTCTGGAATTAGAGCTCATTATATCTGCTCACATTCCATTGGCTGGAGCATAACCACATGACCACACCTAACTGCAAAGAATCCTGGGAAATGGATTTTTGTGACTATGCAGCAAACTCTGCTAAATTAATCATTATTATTATCTCTGTCATTATTATCAACTTTCTAGCTTGGGCCATCATCTCCACTCACCTGGAATGTCACAGTAGCCTACTCACTCATCTCCCTGCCTCCAGACTGCTCCACCAACCCAAACCCTTTCTCCACACCAAATCCAGAGTTATTATCTAAAATCCAAGTCTGATCATGTCACCATCCCCCAGCTGCCAGCTTAAGATCCTTCTGTGATTCCCCACTGCCTCAGGCTCCAGTCAAAGCCCCTGTAGTTCCTCAATGATCCAGTCATCCCACATCCCTTTGGTCCCCCCTCCAGTAACTCCTCACCTTGCAGCTGGCAGCTCTCATTGGACACTGTGGTTACCCCAGTGGATGGGGCAGACAGGACCCTGCCCTCTAAACTTTACATTTTAGTGAGGTAGCCAAAAATCAAGTAAACAAATAATATACTATATTAAGTAATAAAGAGTACAGTGAAGAAAAATAGAGTAAGGAAATTGAGAGCGGTGAGCTAAATAAATAACATCTTACATTTTACTGGCAAGTGATAGCCATTCCACGGAGAGGCACACTGTGGACTTGATCTTCACTATAATTACACACACCCCTGTGACTGCATATTACAAGAGTTTTTATCGTTGACCTATATTTGTGTTCCTTTGAACTTCTTTTATGACTGCTATTCACGGAAATAATTTAGAGCACTAAAGATTGCCTAATGTGCTGTTTGTGTGGCATAACAACATATTGAGAGAATAACATAATTTATTATTGCCCCATTGGGGAGTGAGAGTACAAAGGGCTCATTTTTTTGCCCCACAATCTTCTTTGCAGAAAAATTCAACATAAAAAAATTTAATGAAATCAGGTTATACTCAAGTATCTAAAATTATTTTTTTAATTACCTAAACAAGGTTACTGTCACCTTGGTAACTTTAAAAATATTACATTTGTGTTGTTCCTGTCACCCGACTGGATTTAGGATTTCAAATCCAGTAGATGTGCAGTTGAAGGTTTTCCTGTAGATGCTGTTCATTTAATCAGGGTAAGCTGTTCTCATCTGACTTAGATCTTTAATGGTCAAATGTCAGCATGTGCCATGATGTGACATCCACATAAAGCCATGAATTTTCCCTCAGAATCCTTTATTTAAAAACTGGAACTTTTGCAGGCCGGCCCGGTTGCATAGTGGTTGGGTTCGCCCACTCCGCTCGGCGGCCCAGAGTTCACCAGTTTGGATCCTGGACACAGACCTACACATCACTTATCAAGCCATGCTGAGGTGGTGTCCCACATAGAGGAACTAGAAGGATGTACAACTATGACATACAACTATCTACTGGGGCTTTGGAAAGAAAAAAGGAAAAAAGGAGGAAGATTGGCAAGAGATGTTAGCTCCAGGCCAATCTTCCTCAAAAAAAAGAAAAAAAACTGGAACTTTTAATTCATAATAGCAAAAGAAAGTTGCAGACAATCTAATTGTCAAATAGCTGGAGAACCTTTAAATAAAAATTGGAGTACTGTACAATCATCAAAACTCAAGTTTTTGTAAAATACTTAATAGCATGGAAAAATAGGTGGGATACAAAACCAAGTGGAGAGGGAGAATGCAAAAAAGTATAAATTAACCAGGTTTGGAAAATTCAAAATAACCTAAAAGAAGTCAGGAAACTGGCAGTCCAAAGCTGATAGGGTAGCTTCACAAAATTGTCAAGGGCCCAGAGCCTTCTACATTGCTACTCTCCTATGCTTAGCACATGATTTTCAAACCATGGTGCAAGGTGGTTGGTTGAGATCCAGCTGGTATACCTACATCCCAGCCATTGGAAAAGGAAACAGGTAAGGAAGGGCATGCCTCTCGTGATACACGGAATAAGGGCCTGCTAAAGATGCCCATGCCCCAATCCCAGAAACCCGTAACTATGTTACCTTCCATGGAGAAAAAGACTTTGCAGATGTGATTAAGTTAAAGATCTTGAGATGGGCGATTATTCTAGATTATCCTGGTGGGCCTAATGTAATCACGAGGGTCCTTATAAAAGGGCAGCAAAAAGGGTCAGAGTCAGAGAAGGAGATGTGACAGAGAAAGCAGAGGTGGGAGTAGTACAAGGAAGGGGCCCTGAGCCAAGAATTGCATGTAGCCTCTAGAAGCTGGAAAAGGCAAAGAAACAGATTCTCTCCTAGAGCCTCCAGAAGCAACACGGCCCTGCTCACCCGTTTCAGACTTCTGACCTCCAGGACTGTAAGATAAGAAATTTGTGTTGCTTTAAGCCACTAATTTTGTGGCAATTTTTTACAGCAGCAATCGGAAACCCGTACATCCTCCCCTAACTTACCAAGGAAGAAGGTAAAAATGGATAATGGGGCACAACCAGCATGTTTTGCCACAATGTTTTCCTTTTAAAAATACGGCAATACGTATTCCAAAGGAAATAGGTTAATTACGTTTTACTAGAAGACTTTGGTTGCAAAAATGGAACCCCAATCCCAATTCTAGCTAATTTAAGGTGAAGCAAGAGGAAGAGAGGTTTTTTCACAATATATTTGAATGGCTCACGCCGTTAAGGAAGAACAAAGGATAAATTGTATACCCACAGGGTCTGTAACCAGGGACTTGTCCAGCATCAGTCTTCTCTCTCTCTCTCTCTCTCTCTCTCTCTCTCTCTCTCTCTCGCCCCTCTGCTTTTCTCTGTTTCAGTTCATTCTCTTCTACTAAGATGGACCTTGTTCATGTGACAAGAATCAAGGCAGTGGCATCTCAGTCCAACTTAAAGACCTTCACCTGATCATTCATTCATTGGCCATGTATTTGCCGAATCCCTACCATGGGCCACACCAAAGAACAAGACAGATAAGTCCCTGGCCTCATTCTTGTAGTTGATACAGATAAACAAACACATAAACGAGACACTCAGAGATTGTAACAGGCATGATGATGGAAATGAGCAGAGAGATGAAATGCAAATTAACAGGAGACCACTGTAGACTGGGTGGTCAGGGAAGGCTTCTCTGAGGAGTTGACACCTGAGACCTCAAAGATAAATAAGGCAGACATGAGCATAACCTAGGGGACAGCAAAGACTCCATGATGACTTCTTGAAGCAACAGAAGGGAGGCCAGCCTAGCTGGTGCCAAGTGAGCCGACAGGGACAGTAAGAGATGAGACTAGGAGCTAGATCCAACAAGCCTCGTAGATACATCTTGGTTTTCCTAAGAGAGGCCCCATTACACCTGTTTTCCCACCATAAATATTAAGAGCTATCCCACTTTGGATGATAAATTGTACAGTCACCCTACATACAGGCTACAGGAGTCAGGGTCTTATCCTAAGAGAAATGGAAAGACATTGAAAAGTTTTAGGCAGGACAATGCCATAATCTGATTTGTATTTAATACCACTGGAAACCAGAGATATAGATAATAAATGCAGTAAGTTAAATATGTCTCCATTTGGAGAACTGAGTTTTTTTTTTAATTGAAGAAATCAGTATCAAGATAAAATAAAAATAGGCAACATTTGTGACTTAAGGCGTAGATGTACCCTCATCAGCCTCATCTAACACTTAGATCTTAATACCGCCGCTCTGTTTGTTATTCTTCCTGCTTCTCTTAAACCCAGAAGCACTTTCTGAGGCAAAACACAGCTCCAGCTCTCTAGGTCTCATGGCAACTTGGCAGCACAATGCTTCTCGGCTAAAATGCCAACTTCCATGGATTCATTCTGTTGGCAGCCACAAATATTTACCTTACCTGGCTCCTCGGGCTAATTAAACAGGGTAGGGCTCCATTCCTCTTGGCTCTCCCCTAAATTGCTTTCAGAGTCAGAAGCAGCTACAGGACAAGGAGAGCCCCATAACTCATCTCTGCGTCCACACAGTGACTCCCTCACTGGAATAAGGGCTCATAGCCATTCCCTGATCTTGTCACTCTCCAACTGGATTTGAAATTGCATCTCCTTATAACGAGTTATCCTAGAAGCTGAAGTTATCCTCAGCAGCATAGCTGTCCTACAGCTGCCTCTGGAAGAAAGAGTCTCAGGATCAAATACTAAGAGCTTATTACACTAGTTAGAACACAGCATTTCATTGCAAATATTTATTTTGATTATAAAAATGATACATGCTTATCATAAAAGATTCAAAAAAAGAAGGTGGAAATTGAAAAGTGAATTTTTCTGTCTCCCTCCCTCAGTCCCGTCACTGACCCAGTGAATGATCTTCCCCTGGTAACCTCTGTTATCAGTTTGGGGCATCTTCTATGCATATACAAGCAAATGAAGAAATATATCTTGGCACTCAAATATATCAGGTCACTCTGAAAACTTTAAAGAAATTTCATGGTAACAAGCAAGTTCAGATTTGATAAAGCATGAAATGGAGTCATGTCATAGTTCCCTGACAGGAACTGAAGCTTCGGCCCTTCCTGCAGAGGAGAGTATTAGCTGGGTTAGTCCTGGTTACAGTTCCCAACAGGGTCAAGAAACCAAAATCAAATTAGGCCCAGGAAGACCTAAGCACATGAGGCGAGGTTACAACTCTGAAAACAGAAACTCAAAGCTTGGGTTGGGGAGGAAAATAGATAGAGAAGGTGGAAATCAAGTCTGAGGTGGGGATTTAGAGTGCTGGGTCTGGTCCGGAGGAGAGAGGAAGCACCCCGGTGTCTACTGTGGTCAGTCGGGTGATGGGAAGAGAGCAGAAGTGGAGAAGCCAAGAGGACAAGAGGGTTGCCTGACAGAGAGAATGGAGATACCGCTGGGAAAACAGAACACGTCCACCAAGTGAGAAGAGGTGAGGAGGCCACAACGCCGAGGCTGGAAGGAGTCTCTCTGGGGAGATGTGAGAGTGGGAAACAAGAGGTGGGAGCTATCAGGTTGGCGGAGGGAGCCAGAGAGAAAGAAATGTAATCCCCCTCTGCCTCGTCTTTGAGACACTTCTAGTAATATTATACGTTGACTTTTAGGTGTTTTTCTTTTGTATTTTTTATGGTAGTAAAATGTACATAACATAACTCCATTTTAACCATTTTTCAGTGCACAGTTCAGAGGCGTTCAGCACATTCACATTGTTGTGCAACCATCACCACCACCCCTCTCCAGAACACTTTCATCTTATACAACTGAAAATCTGTACCCGTTAAACAATGACTCCCCATTCCCCCTCTGCCAGTCCCTGGCCACCACCATTCTACTTTCTGTCTCTATGAATTTGACTCCTTTAGGTACCTCATAGAAGTGGAATCACGCAATATTTGGCCTTTTGTGACTGGCTTATTTCACTTAGCATAATGTCTTCAAGGTTCATCCATGTTGTATCATGTGTCAGAATTTCCTTCCTTTTTAAGGCTGACTAGTACTCCATTATATGTATATATTACTTTCTTTACCAATTCATCCATGGATGGACATTTGGGTTGCTTCCATCTTTTGGATATTGTGAATAGCGCTGCTATGAACATGGCCGTACTTCCAGGTATTTTTCTAAATGAAATATTTCAAGCCATGAAAGATGAACAGGATTTTTTTTAGGCAGAGAAGGGCATTCCTGGGTGAGAGAAAGCATGGATGAAAGTGTAGAATAGTGAAGCATGGCATGATCAATGAATGGTAGGAGGCTCCGTGGGGCAGCAGCATGGAAAAGGGATAGAGTGAAAGGTGAGGTAAGAAACATGGGTGCATCAGGTCATTGAAGTCTAAACGTACAGAAAAGAATAAACTATATTCACCCCCTAGTTGTGTCAGGTCTTAATATTTTGCCGTATTTGCTCTCTTTTTAGAAGAAATGCAATATTACAGATACAACTGATGCTCCCTGCATAAACTCCCCATTCCATTCTTCCCCTCTCTTTCACAAGGGCAACCATTTTCCTGAATTTCAGGTTTATTTTTTCCATATTTTATGATTTTACTACATATGTAAATCATGTGATGTTTTACATATTTTTAAACTTTAAATAAATGGCATCATATTCTGTACACACCCTTTTGCAACTTGCTTTTTTTCCATCAACGTCATGTTATGGAGATTTTTCTAGATCATATCATATTGATATTCCATTGAATATTCCACACTGTATATTTGCACTATTACAAGCAATGTTGCAATGAAAGTTCTTGCACATTTTCCTTGTTTACATATGTGAGACTTAGGCTATGGATCTAGATGTGGAATTGTTGAATTGTAGGGTAATTACATCTTCAACTTGATTTGTAAAGTCAGATTGCTCTGCAATTAAGTGGTTGTATCAATTTACACTCCCACAAGCAGTGAACAATCGTTTCCATGTTGCTCTGTTCTTGTCAACAGTAAATATTGTCAGATGTTTATATTTTAAGAAGTTGATAAAACAGCATAGTGGTTCAGAGCCCGGGTTTTTGAGCAAAACTCAATGTTCAGATCCTAGCTTTGCCACTTTCTAGCTGTATGAGCTCCGGCCCTATTTTCCTTCTCTGGAAGAGGAAAGAGGCAATAGTACCGACCTCGTGCAGTTACCACAAGGATTAAGTGTGTGAACACTTGGGGATCATCTGGAACAATATATGATTAGTGCTCAATAAGTGTTACCCCTGTTTCAAAATTCTGAATTGTCCATTCAAGTCATCATCTGTGAATTTCCTATTCCTTTCCTTAGCCAAGACCTTTTCATGCTGATTTGTAGATATTCTTTAAACATTCTCAGTAGTAATCATTTGTGGTTGTATGTTCCAAACATCTTCTTTTAGCTAGTGGTTTGCCACTTTCGTTTTATGACATCTTTTGTCATGAAGTTTTTAATCAGAATCTAGTCAAATGTATCATCCTTGTATTCCTTTTTTTTCTTGTTTAATAAAGTCTTCTCTCACTGTAGTCATAAAAATATTCTCAATTATTTTATTTTCTAAAAGTTTTTAAACTTTGCTCTTCATATTTAGGATTTTAGGATTTAATGCACCTGGAATTTAATTTTGTGACTAGTATGAGGAAAGGATTTTTCTCTTTAACTGCTTTTCCATATGGGAAACCAAATGTTTCAGTATCATTAATTGAATTTGCAATGCCACTTTTTGACATACATCATTTCTATATATGTGTAGGTCTGGTTTTAACCTCTCTGTTCTATTCCATTACTCAATTTTTTTTTCCTGCACCAAATACTTCACTCTCTTAATTACAATAGCTTTAATATCAATCTTGATGTGCTGGACTGTTCCATTGCCACCTTGGTTGAGTTAAGAATTCCTTTCCCTATATGTTTCCAGGTTCAAGTTGGCCAAGATAAGAATTTCTGTGCGAGACTTTGGGATGTGGGAGGGAAGGGAAGCCATTACACCATGAAGGTCTTCACAATTAGATGGAGTGACTGACATGGATGTACTGGAAGGATTTCAACTTGCCCTTGCTTTTCTCTGCTTTGCATCCAGCTCTTCTTCCCAACTGCTGATCCTGCAGCCCAAGGTCTACTACTAGACGCTTGGCTAAGATCCACAGGTAAGGTGGCTACACGGAGGCAACGGCTTTGCATAGACCTCTCCATGGGCTCCTCTCTGCAGCACAGCTTCAGTAGCTGGACTTGTGATTGGCTTCTTAGATTTCCCTGTAAACCCTGACTTGTCCACCCATCCAGGGCTTCAAGAAGACTGGATAAAGATTCTTCTCCGACCCTCCAGCTTCTCCTTCCAGACCTACATTTCCCCAGCTCTTCTCACAGTTGTATAAGGTGTACTTCCTAGCATAAATCCCTTGTGCCGTAACACTCACTGTGGCTCTGCTTTCTTGATTGAACCCTGCCTGACACACTGGATAGGGTAGATGAGCCTGCCCATCTTGGTCTTCTTCAAACTTTTTGCTCCTTTGCTCTTCTGTATGACTTTTTGAATCCTCTTATCAAATATCAAAAAAAAATCAGTTGGGATTTTAATTGGGATTGTTTTGTATTTTTTAATTAATTGGGGAGAACTGATATTTTCTATAACATTGAGTCTTTTAAAAATTATTTACTGATTTATGGGAATGCAAATTATTTTTATACTAAGATTGTATTCAGATTGTATTCAGTAACTTGCTGATCGCTTAGATTAATTCCAATAGTTTGCTTGTATTTTCTCTTTGATTCTATGTAGGCAATCATATTTCTGTGAGTAGTGATAGTTTTGTTTTTTTCTTTTCCAGTTCTCATATCTTTTCTTTTCCTGTCTTACTGCTCTGACTGGGACCTTCAAATAAAGATTGGTTGCAAATGGTGATAATTGGCATCTTGTCTGTTCCTGATATTAAAGGAAATAATTCTAAAGTTTTACCAGTAAATATAATGTTTGCTGCAAGTTTCTGCCATATATTTTTTATTCAATTAGAAAATTCCCCCTACAACTCAGTAGCAAAAACACAAATAACCTGATAACTTGAACAGATATTTCTCCAAAGAAGACAGACAAATGGCCAACAGGTGTATGTAAAAGTACTCAACATCACTAATTATCAGGGAAATGCAAATCAAAACCACAATGAGATATCACCTCACCCCTGTTATGATGACCATTACTGTAACAAGTGTTGGCAGGGATGTGGGGAAATTGGAACCCTTGTGCACTGTTGGTGGAAATGTAAAATGGTACAACCACTATGGAAAACACTATGGAGGTTCCTCAAAAAATTAAAAACAGAACTACCATATGATCTAGCAATCTCACTCATGGGTATATATCCAAAAGAATTGAAATCAGGATCTTCAAGAGATATCTGTATTTCCATGTTCATTGACATTATTCACAACAGCCAACCTATGGAAATAACCCAAATGCCAGATTGGGCATTTTGGGCATTCATATTGACAGATGAATGGATAAATAAAATGTTGTATATGTATACAATGAAATATTATTCAGCCTTAAAAAAGCAGGAAATCCTACCGTTTGCAACAACATGGATGGACCTGGAAGACATCATGCTAAATGAATAAGTCAGTCACAGCAGGACAAACACCCCATGATTCCACTTATAGGAGGTCTCTTACATAGTCAAACTTATATAAGCAGAAAATAGAATGGTGGTCACCGGGGGATGGAGGAGGGGTGTTGGTGGGAAATGGGGAGATGTTGTCTAATGGATATCAAGTTACAGTTATACAAAATGAATGTTATAGAGATCCACTGTACGACATAGCACCTAAAGTTAACAATATGGCATTGTGCACTTAAAAATTTGCTAAGAGGGAAGATCTCATGTTAAGTGTTGTTACCCCACAAAAAAAGCAAAGGGACCCAAGGAAACTTTTCGAGGTGAGGAGTATGTTTATTACCTTGATTGTAGTGAGGTACCACAAGTGAATGCCTATGTCCAAATTCATCAAATTCTATATATTAAATATGTGTGGTGTTTTGGTATATCAATTATACCTCAATAAAGTTGTAAAAATAAACAAATAAAAATAAATGTTACACTCATGAGCAGAGACAGTATGCTCTTGCCTTTACCAAGGAGAATTTGGGGAGAGATTTTCATCCCCAAATTGTTCTCTGAAATAGACAACCTACATTAGCTAGATCAAATAGTGTCCAATATTCAGAATAATTTCAAGTTTTATGAAATAAATATACAAAATAAAGAAAATTCCCTCCTATTTTTTTAAAATATGGAACAGTGTTACATTTTGACAAATTGTTTTTCTGTCTCTTTTAGGATAATTATGTGCTTTTTTTCTTGCAATTTGTTAATGTGGTAAATTATATCAACAGATTTTTCTAACACTAAACCATCCTTGCATTCCTGGGATAAGGCCAACTTGATCAGAGTATGGTATAGGTTTTGTTTTTAAGTTATTGATTTTGCTAAATTTTATTGTAATTTATACCTTTATATTTAGAAGTGAGGTTGGCTTTAAATTTTCCCTACTATCTTTGTCTTATTTTGGATTCAAGTTTGTGCCAGTCTAATAAAATGAGTTTTGGGGTGCTCTTTCTTTTCATTCTCTATTTATATTCTCTGGAATAGTTCGTATAAGATTGGGACTATATGTTCCATGGAAATTTGGAAAGATTCACCTGTAAAAAAGTCCTATCTGTATCTTAATTCCTAATTTGGGTAGATTTAATCACTGATTTAATTTCTTTCAAGGCCACAGGATTCAGGTCATTTATTTCTTCTTGAGTCAGTTTTAATTGATTATAGTTTTCTAGAAAATTGACCATTTTGCGTAAATCTTTCAAAGTAATTGACATAAAGTTGTACATGATTGTCCCTTGTTACCTGTTTTAATTTCTGTACATTTGTTTGTATGCTGTTTTTCAATTCCTAATTTCAATATTGTTTCGGATATCTTTTGTGTGTAATGCCGTGCTGAGACTGGCCATAAAGAAGCCCAGTTTTAAGCTGGTCATCATAGCCCTTGCTTACAATAGCTTAGAGTTGGAAGTAGAAATAGAAACAGAAATACCACTAGAACTACTTTTCTATAACTTCTGTCTGCTGTCCTTAATTCCTCACTGTGAAATCACATAACCTCAAATTCATACTTGTACATACCCCTTAGAAATTTGTACTCTTACATAAATGCAAAGTAATGATGTTTTATTTTCTCTAATTGCTCAGACCGTTCAAAAAAACAAAAGACAGTAACATATCTCTCCTGAAATATATCTTCTGCAGTTTAAGTATCCTCAGTTTTTCTAGCAGTTACTCCAACACCCTGGATCTCAAGTCCTTTGCCAGATCTTCTCTTCTAGTGATCTGTCCCAGAACCAGCATCCTAAACTGAGTCCTTTATTCTAGGTATGGTCTGACCAACACAAGTGGGATGAGTCCAGTAGGATTGGATCCTTCCACTAGCGCTTCCAAAAATATTTTGATCTTCTGCTTGCTCTGTCACACTATTGACTCACATTAATTTTGCAGTCAACCAAACATTTGGATCTTTTTCACACATTCTGTTGAGGAATCTGCATTCCCAAGTACTATAAGAAAAGGACTCCATCATGTAACTTCCTAGTCTACCGACTTTCAAAGAGAATTTAAAGCATGTCTGGGCCATAAGGAAGCATCCTCACAAGTGAGGATGGAGGAGCTCCCAACTGTACTGTCCTCAGCAATCTAGAGGAAGAAATCTTTCTTCACGAAGGAAGGCACATCACCATAGTCCAATTGCCAAGAACAGGGCAGGAAAAAGAATTACTGGTTATTGAGAACCTACTGGGTGCCAAATCTATGTTAGGTGCTTTACAAATGGTATTTCAGCTTTAGTCTTCATAACAATACTGGATCAAGGTGTGGTGTGAATAAATAAAGATGTAAATAAATAAATATCAGATAAAATTATTCCCACTTTATTTATGAGGAAACCAAGACTCGGAGCACGACTTGCCCAAAATGATACAGCTAAAAAGCAATGGGGCCTTATTTGACTCCAAAATCTGTGTAGTTTCTTCTACACTGTCAGCCAGGAGTGAATGAATGTGGGTGGAGGAATCAAGCAGCAAGGGGACTTGTGTAACGCTTTATAGTTTAATAAAGGGGCCGGCCCTGTGGCCTAGCGGTTAAGTGCGTGCGCTCCACTACTGGCGGCCCAGGTTCGGATCCCGGGTGCGCACCGATGCACCGCTTCTCCAGCCACGCTGAGGCCGCGTCCCACATACAGCAACTAGAAGGATGTGCAGCTATGACATACAACTCTCTACTGGGGCTTTGGGGAAAAATAAAAAAGGAGGAGGATTGGCAATAGATGTTAGCTCAGAGCCGGTCTTCCTCAGCAAAAAGAAGGGGATTAGCATGGATGTTAGCTCAGGGCTGATCTTCCTCACAAAAAAATAAATAAATAAATATAGTTTAATAAAGGACTTTCACCCTCATTAACTCTTTTGATTTGATCCTCATAACATCTTCATGTGGCAGGTGGAACAGATGATACAATCTTTATTCTGCAGGTAAAGATATCAGCACTCAGAGAATCGATGGCCTACCCAAGGCCACCCACCTAGCGAGTGAGGTGGCAGGTCAGACCTTGAGCCCAGGCTTTCTGAAAGCAAGTGTCATGCAAGCACCCCTTCAGCAGCCCATGCAGAGCAAGGAGGACCTCAGGGGGCTGGGGCAATGCTGACGACCAGTGTGGAAGTGGAGACAGAAAGCTCAACACCCTAACCTTACCAAGAAAATGTAATGCTCTGTTATTACTTTTGTAGTCATCTCAAGCCTTCAAGAGGCACAGGAGAAAGAAAGCCCAGGCTGATGACCAAGAAGCAGAGCAGCCTAGGATGGACATTATCGCTGTTTCTTCCCCAGTAAAAGGCACAGCTGCCTTTTACTAACAACAACCCTGGTGCAATAGATTCTTGTAGAGAAGGAGGCTGTAAACCAGAGCCCAGTAAAGCTACCAACCTTCATTTGATTCCTTCAACAGAGCCAGAATCTTAAAAAAAAAAAAAAAACACAAAAGTACTTAAAATGAATCAAATGTGTTTATTTCACAATCCACTGAAGACACGTAGATTTAACATCAGTCAAGTACCCATAGTACTTGGTAAATGGGTACCCAAGTACCCATTTCATTTTACCAGTTATTTAAACTCCACTTAAGTCAAGCACCAGCTTATTCAAGCCCGCAAAATAGAGACTTTGCCTGTTAATTGGCAATTTGCCTGCTGGTTACTGGTTCCCACACAATCCCAACTGAGACCAAATTCCCCCGGTGGGGAGGTCCTCCTTTTTCTACACCACCAATTCAGGTCTATTGCCCCTTCTCAATCCTGGCTGAGAAATTGTTCTTCTGGAATCCCCTAAATTGCCCTGGGGATTCTACACGCCCTCAACATGCAAGCCAGCGTTCTTTACCTGTCAACAGGTGGTGGACACATGCTTTCACAATGCTCAAGTAAGTTCCTCAGAGTTTTGTTTCTTTGACCAAGCGTTAAGAAACCCGGGACCAAACGTTGAGCTTTTCCAGTGCTTTCCAAGCCTGGCTGTGGTTCAAATTCACCCAAACACCTTAAATGAATATACGGATCCTGGACTCCTCCCAGAAAGGATTCTGCTGCAGAGAAATGTATTAAACTACATTACAGGGATGCCATCAGCAAATCCGGACTGTGGGAAAGAGAGATGAAGGGGGCCTGTGTAGATTCAAAGAGACTTGAGACATCACAACCGATGTGATGTTTTGACTTAGCTGACTCTCATGTCAAACAAACACAAAGTGAAAACAAACAAAAACAAAAGAAAATTGGAGACATTTGGAAGACGATTGAAATTTTAAACATGGATTGGGTATATGATGATATTAAGGACCTATTGCTATTTCTGTTTAGATGTAATAATGGTATTGTGGTTATTTTTTTTTATAATAGTTAACATCCTGTAGAGAAATATACTGAAATGTTTTTGGATAAAAATGATAGAATGTCTAGGATTTGCTTCACAATATGGGAGGAGTGAGTAGAAACACAGATGAAGCAAGACTGGACATTTGTTGATAAGTGCTGCAGCTGGGTGTTAGGTTCAAGGTGGTAAATGGGGTTCATTATGCTTTTTGGTCTACTTTAGTATATTTTTTAAATTTTCCATAATAAAATTTTAAGCTCCCCAGGTTTGTGAACTATTCTATTTCCTTTTCCTCCACAACTTAACGCACTCATATACACACTCACATATACTTGGACCACCCTGTTCCAACGTGAATTCAATGTTTATTCCCTGGAGGAGAAGAAAGGAGAAGTGGAACTAGGGCATTTTTGTACTTTGTACAAATTTGGCAAGTTTCAGATTCTCTTACATAATTTGTACAGGTTCTAGACTGAGGCACATAGAAGAGTTGTTGCTAACATCAGATCAACCGGATCACCTCTAAAAGGCTAGTCCCCTCTCCTTCTAAACTAAAGCAATCTGTTTTTTTCTTCATAAACTGCCATGCCTGCAGGAGTACACGTGTGTGCTTGTATGTGTGTGTACCTAAGGCCACCATGTACTTTCGTGCAGGTTGTGCACTGCACAACGGTATCACATCTAAGGGGGCACCCTTCACGTTGTCAGCATTGTAGATTTGTATATTTATTATGACAACTGTCTTGGAAGTGATAGCAAAACGTCTTGTTCTAACAAAATCAGTATATTTGATAACTTTCCAATGGATGGAAGCAAAAGTGTAGGAGCTCCTTTTCTAATTAGGGACTCACTGTGTGGGCTGGCAGTGGACCCGAACTGCTTGACTGTCTGAGTTTGAATTCCTTCCCTGAAAACCACTCACTGACTTTATAATCTTCACAAGTTACTTAATAGCCCTGAGCCCAAGTTTCTTCATCTGTAAAATGGGATGATAATGTTAAGAACATTGTTCAATGCATTAAATGCCTGTGCGAAGTGCCTGGCACATAGTATGCCAGCCCTCAATAAGTGTTAGAGATTAGCTATTATCGTATCTATCCATACAGGTCTAATTTTATGGGTGTGAGTGTGTATATATGTATGTGTTGTGTTGTTCATAAACTCAATGAATAAATTATTGCAATGGCCATCAAAAAGACTATGTCCACTATTTTACTAATCCAAACTATGTTAAAAAGAGGATACTGTTCCTAACCATCAAACTTTGAAAAATCTCAAGGTCCACATAAGCCTTCAGGGTTCACAACCTCTTGGCACCCAGGAGCCGTGTGGCTATGCTGATGAGGAACTCTCTGAAGAAAAACTCTGGGGTTTTTCCATCCTTCTAACTACTTGGCCAGTGAGCCTGGAATGGGACAAGATCCAGTGGGAGTTGCCGGCCGCAGAAGGGGTATTACCCCACAGGCAGAATAGAGTGGAAACGCTTCAAGAGGTTAAAAGTCTATTTTTAAAAGGAAAGAACACAGAGTATGCCTTTAACTCGGTGTTAAAAATAAACTCAGCGGCCTCCTCTATACTCCCCGCCCCCCCCCACCCCACTGTCCTCCCACCCCCTGCACTGCCCCACAGGAGAGAAAGAGAGCTTCTGTTTTATTTTGTTTCTTCTCATGAGTTTTTCTTTTATTTTTTTTTACTCTTAGCCAAATTTGGGCTCCTTGGTTTTCAGTTCACAAAACAAGAGGCATTCTCTCTCAAAACGTCCTCGGCTGGATTATAATTTAGAATTAACTCACGTCAGGGGCCGAGGAAAAAATCCATACTGAGATAAGCAAAATGGAGGCCTGCCAGCTTTCTCTCATGCCTGGGAAGGGTCTGCAGAGGAGGCCACTCAGGCAAGAGGGCCTTTCACTGAATGCCATTTGATACTGGAGTTTAAGCACAGAGCTTTCCTGAGGCATGATTATCCATAGAAACACTGTTTTGCTGTTGGTTTCAATAAATTCCATTGAATGACCACAAAAATCATATAGATAGATGCGCCAGGCTTTGTTCATAAAAGAGCTAATCTGTATAGCAGACAGCTGCTGTCTGGAGTGAGTAATCTCGCTTACTGTACAGAGATGGTAAGGGGATTGAAGACCCCAATGGGAGGTGAAGATGTTGAAGAACAAAGAAACACAGGTCTGGGCACAGTACTAATATTTCATTGAAGGGAAAAGGATGAGAGATGAAGGGGTCGCTGGGACCATCCTTGCTTAAAAAGAATTTGGGAAAAAAAAAAAAGCCCTTAAGCAACATAAGATAAAGCAACACAGTTCATTTTAAGAAATAAAGTTCTAGGGGCCGGCCCCATGGCGTAGTGGTTAAGTTTCGTGCACTCTGCTTCAGTGGCCCAGAGTTCACAGGTTCAGATCCCTGGAGCAGACCTATGCACTGCTTTTCAAGCCATGCTGTGGCAGCGTCACACATAAAATGGAGGGAGACGGCACCACTGTTAGCTCATGCCCAATCTTCCTCAGCAAAAAAAGGAGAATTGGCAACAGATGTTAGCTCAAGGCTACTCTTCCTCACAAAAATATATAAATAAATAAAAAATAAAGTTCTAGTTTCAGGTCACCCTCTAACCTGGAATGTGACTTCAGTCAAGCTGTTCACTTCTCTACAGTTTCCTTTACAGAAGGAGATCCCCACCTTTTTAGATCTAGTCTTTAATAGGAATATGTACTTGTTAAATTATATCTAATTGATAAAAACAAACGATTATATCAGAGCACTTAAGTTTAAAATCTCAGTACAAATGTGTACTTATTTAAACATTGTTCAAATTTGATGAGGTGATTTTGATGCATGGCTAGAAAATTAGAAGCGAAATTTTATCAATAAAGGTTGAGGTTGAGCCAATTGTTTTCCATTTTTCATTAAAGAGAAACACTCTAGTGCAAAAGAATGCCTGGGGGCACCAGCGCCTAACCAAATATGCCTTCAAAACAGAGGAAAGGCAGAATGCCAGGTTTCCAGCCAGCAAGGCTCAGCCTCTGGGGTGCTGTGGAGTTCTCGACAAGGGTCTCCTACTCCATATCCATCACTACACGGAGTTACAAATTTTTTTTCTTGTGATGAGAACTTTTAAGATCTACTTTCTTAGCAACTTTTAAATATACAACACAGTGTTGTTAACCAGCATCACCACGCTGTACATTACATCCCAGGATTTATTTATCTTATAACCGGAATTTTGTACCTTTTGACCCCTTTCATCCATTTTGCCCACCTCCCACCCCCATCTCTATCAACCACTCAATAGATATTTCTTAATCAATCAATTCTCAAATTGCAATTTCTTTTAGCTAGGAAACCCGGAATTTAACATTTAGCTTTTTGCCTTAAAAAGACTTCTGCTAAGTTAGTTCATTCTAGAAAGTAATGGGACATTGATGAGTGTCAGTAACTCAAAGTGCTTCACTAAACGCAAGGAATCAAATCTATGATAAAAACATTTGAGTCAGTATCTCTTTATTTGTGTTGTTCCAGGAAGGATTGAGGGTGGCTTACAAATATTCATACATTAGATTAAATGCATAAAATTCTGCATGATACAATCTATTAAATATAAGTGAGAAAAGACAAAAATGAAGAAAATAGCATAGAAAATGAGTTGCAGCGGTGAGGTTAGGATGTGAAAGGCATGTGATGAAATCCTACGTGCTTCCAAGCACTGAACAGCTGCATTGGCTCTGCCCTTTGTTAAGCAGCCAAAGAGAAGAGGGAATCATTATCAGGTATGTCATTCATATTATATGTTAAATAAATACACATTGGCTTCTCACAAGAATCCCAACTCTCTCAGCTGGCAAGGTGAGAGTAACTTCAAGAAAGGGCAGTATCCCCAAAGCACACTTGTTGCAAATGGATCAAAAAATTAGTTTTATTGTACATAAATGTTGAATCACTATGTTGTACACCTGAACCTAATACAATATTATATGTCAACTATACTGCAATTAAAAAAAATTAGTTTTAAACAATGTCCTCATGGCAAACCTGGAGTCAGTAATTAATTCGGTACAGCCTTTCCAACGCTCGGTAAAAATGATCTTTGCCTTTTTCCTTGTATGGGGAAACAGGCAGAGTGGAGCGGTTTGCTTCTACTTCATACACCAAGTCAATTACTGAAAGAAACATAGAAATAATTTGTCATAGCAAGATGTAATCCTAAGTTCCATCTTACCTCCAGATATGTATTTTTCAAAGTATGACCTTTAAGTGCCCTCAAGAAATCCCTGATGGGGACCTACACCCCATTTCACTTTCTCTTACATCCTCATGCTGCAACTTTCCCCACTCTGACTCCTAGCCTTTGTCACCCTGAGCACTCAGTGAGGTAGAAAATGGATTGCCTCTGGGTGAGGAGGGTCAGGAGAAGATCACAGAAATGGATGAAATGGCAGAGCTGGGACACCCAGAGATGCATTGTGGAGATGGCCTAGAATCAGCCCCTGAAGAGAAGCTATGCCTGCAGCTCATGACTGGTGACCTCACTGCTGACCCAGGAGTTCAGAAACAAGTTTGGGAACACTTCCTCTCCATGGGCACCAGCAAATCAGCAGACCATTTAAAACTCGTGAAGCCAATATGCAGTGAGTACCTTCCAGACACCAGGCACTGAGCTGGTGCTAAGGAAACAAAGGCGAAAAGGCACATACTGTGTTTCCATAGAAACTGCAGTTTAGCTGGGAGAGTCTATTATATAGGAATTTCAATATGGTGGTCAAACACACTGGCTCTGGATCCAATTCTGGAGTCCTACTCCCATTTTTGCTATGTCAACTTGGACAATTAAACTCTTGGGGCTTCGATTTTATTATTTGTAAAATGGGGAGAACAACTACGTTATAGAGAAAGAGCTTAGAACAGTGCTGAGCATGGCTCGTCCCCCGAGACCACCGCCGCCTCCTGAGATCCTCGTCTCTGTAATGCTAAGGTTGACTGTGCTTATGATCTTCCAGGCACTGTTCAAAGTATCTGACATATTTAATTCATTTAATCTTTTTCATAGCCCTAAACAGAGGGTACTACTGTTATCCACATTTTATACATCTGAGGCACAGTGATTCAGTGCCTTGCCTAAGGTTCTCAGAGAGACAATATGTAACAGTGGTTAAGGGTATACACTCTGGGTACAGGCTATCTGGGCCCTGCCACTAGAAGCTGTGTGACCTTGAGCTAATTACTTCACTTCTCTGGGTCTGTCTTCTGCCTGTTTGCTCTCAACCCATTCCCCATCTTCCTTATGACTTTTGTGAACTACATTTCCGCCATTGAGTGTCTGGTTAGCTCAGTCAATGGGAAGCACTGGTGCAGCTTAATGGGTAACGCAAAGGGAAGTGTCAGGGTGTTTCATTCCCTCTCTGTTTGGGGTGGCAGCCCTGGCAGTGGCTGCGTCTCCTCCAGGGTTCCAGTTCATGTTGGGCAGCCCCAACACCTCAGCACTGGTGACATCGCCTCCCCTTCTGTCCCTATAACCTGCAACAGCAGCTTCCTACCGTTGCTCATTCCTAGGTTGTCTTGCCATCTACTATCTGCCTTCTGTGGTCTGGCAATCCCCATGTAGTTAGAGCCCGGCATCAAGTTTCCTCAGGTGAACTACCAGAGTGGCATCGGTTTTCCTGACTGGACTACGACTAATACACTTTGTGCTTCAACTTCCTCATCTGCTAAGTGGAAATCATAATTGTACCTACCTCACAGGGTTGTTGTGAGATTAAATCAGCAAATATACTTAAAGTGCTCAGAGCAGAACCTGGCCCATAGTAAGTGGAAGCTATTCTGGAACACACAGCCAGGGCACCAAATTCCCTTTCTAGGATTTCAGGGAGAGGATCCTGAAGCCTAAAGGATTAGTGGGAGTAAACCAGGTAGAGAGAAGGGGAAGTGTGTTTCAGGCAAAGACATCAGACAGTTCAGTGGCCAAGAAGTCAGAGAGAGCAGGGACGTTCCAGGACCCAGAAGAGGGAAGAGGTTCAGAAAGACTGGAGCATGTGGACACCACAAGACAAGGAGAGAGAGGCTGGGGAGAGGGATGAGGCTGGAGAGGAGAACAGAGCCCAGAGCAGGCCTTGTAAGGTCTGTTAAGGAGTGTTAAAGGAATTAAACGAGGAGGCCGTTATACTGAAGTGGCAGTAATGCTTTGGTGGCCTACGGAAGCAAACCAAAACCTAAACCTGTAAATGCCTCAAGGTTAAGAAATCAAAACCTAAGGATGACCAATCACTCCTAGCCAACTAGGGTTTAAGCTATAGCCAATCAAATAATTTCCTTTCTTCGCTTCTGCACCTTCTCTATGTCTTTCCTCTGGCTCCTATTGGGGGGGCACTCCTAACCACTTCCACTTTGGCATTGCCTGATTGCAATCAACTTTTGCTGAAATAAACTCTTAAAATTTTTAATATGCCTCAGTTATCTTTTTACAGGAGTTCAGACTTGGACCTGAGGACACTGGGGAACCATTGGAGCATTGTAATTAGTTGAGTGACAAAATTGAATTTATGGTTTAGAGAAATTTCTTTGGTTTTAATATGGGAAGTACATATGTGGGGTGGGAAGGATTAAAGACAGGAAGAGCTGTTAGGAGGCCATTGCATGTGTCCAGGAAGGAGGCAACAGCCTGGACTAGGGTAGTGACAGTGAAGACAAAATAATAGAAAGTTATTCAGGAGGTAAAAGCAATGGGATTGGCATTGGATTGGATATGGGAGGCAGTGAGAAAGAGACATCAAAAACGATGCCTTGGTTTCTGACTTGGGTCAATGTACAACAGCGAGCAGCACAGCAGAGTGGTTGAACTGTAGACGCTAGTTTACACAGCCTGAATTCAAATCCCTGCTCTACCCATGACTGGCTGTTGAACACGGGGCAAGGCACCGATTCACTGTGTGCCCCAGATGTGTGAAATGGGGTTAATAACTGTATCTTTCGTATCAGGCCCTTGGAAAAGTGAAATATGGGAAGTTATATGGGAGGTAAAGCAGGTCAAATGCTTGGAACCGAGCCTGAATATCATGAGCATGGTCAATCTTGGTCACTATTACAGAGACAAAGATCTCAAGAGAAGGCACAGTCTCAGGGTGGGAACATCATGAATTCAGACCAAACGTGTTGAGTTTGAGACATCTATGGAACCAGAGAATGAGGTCTGGGCTAGAGATGTAGATTTCATCTTAGAGCCATCGGCAATGAAGATGGCAACTGAAGCTATGGGAATGGATGACATTGTCCAGGGAGTGAGGTAAAGTGAGAATAGATAAGAATCATAGGGCAAACCCAGGGAGATGTCAACATTTAAGTGACAATTTCAGGATGAGAGGCCCAGGAGGAAAGCCGAGAAAAGTCATCAGAGAAGTAGGAGGGGAGCCAGCAGTGGCCACAGGCCAGCTGTGAGGGGAAAACAAAGATGCTGTAACAATAGCAGAAGCTGGGACTGAGACCTGTTGGTGTGACTTGAGGTCTCCCTCATCATCGTCTCCAGCCAGGGGTCATGGGACATGGTAGCAAGAAGCTTGCCTCCGTTGACATGTGAAAAAGCAAACACCAGAGTCCAGCCTGTGGCATACTGGTTAAAGTGCCATATGCTCCACTTTGGCAGCCCAGGTTTGGGGTTCAGATCCTAGGCACAGACCTACACCACTCATCAGCCATGTTGAGGTGGCGACCTACATACAAAATAGAGGAAGACTGGCACAACTGTTAGCTCAGGGCGAATCTTCCTCACCCCCCCACCCCCAAAAAAGCAAACACCAGAAATCCACCTGATCTTCTGTCTTGATCCAGAAGCACAGGGTAGCTCACCTTGGTGACTGGAAATGACACAGCCCAACTTCTCTGGCCACTCCTTTGAACCCATGATCTTTTTCTTCATGTGACAAACTACACGGCAAACTTTCTTACTAAGTCCAGACAACTGCTACAATTGACTACAAGCATGAGCCTGGTTACCTGCCTTCTCCTGCACATAAGGCCATTTGTAGGTTCCTCATGTCCTTTCCAAGGTCCAAAAATCCCTTTGAGAAATTGTAACCTCAAAATTTTCTTTTTTAATAAAGATTCTGTTTCCAGAATTTTGTTCCATATGCTGTTTATTAGAATCCCAAGATTCGACCCACAGCCTCACTCCCAGGATTCTGACGACAATGCCAGCACACTGTTGGCTCAGGAGAGGTCTTTGCTAGAGGACACCAGGAGGATTACTCTGATTCAATGCAGAAATGTTGTGAAACTGCTTTATATTCTGTCTAGCACAAGCAAGTGGGAGTTGTTACTTTTATAATCATCATCAGAGCCTTCTACTACATAGTTCTGGGAAGTGGTGACAAAAAACAGAGAACTTCTTTCTGAATTCTACTACTCCCAAACTTTCATTAACATTCAATTAATTTTAGAGAAGTTCAGTGTTAAGGTCTCTGCAGCACTTTGGCAAGTAAGACCCGTGCATTTGGAATGACACAGTAATTTCTTACTCTAGAAAAAAAAAAAATTAGTCTAGCAAAATGAACATTTTAGCCCAAGATGAACTGGTTCCATTTCTCATTCCTCCATTCTCAGGGTTAATTGGGTTGCTGAACTCCCACAGAGTGAAAAGAAAGAACTAAACAGTGTTCAAACCAGCCTGGAAAGGACACGGAGAAAAACCAGAACCGAGGCTGACCAGTCTGAAAGCTGGTAAATGTTTTCAAGTTAACAACTTTCCATTTAACAATATGTGACCAATAAAAAGGGAACATGCATGATTTTTTTAAATCTCTGTGGAAAACAAGATGTATTAGCATAGTGACTTTATTATGCAGCAATAACATAAAAGGCAATACACTCTCATAGAATATTTGTGTTGACATTAGGAAAGGGTAGCACATTCAAACACAAGAGCTAATGGAAGCCCTAAATATAGATTATATTCCATCTGGCTGCCAAGAGCCTGCCTCAACACATTAACCAGAGGACCAAACCAGAGAAAGGAAATAGCTTTTAAAAATGCAAAGGAAAAAAGAGATTCACTTAGAATTTTATCTGGTAAAACAACCTCAAGTCATAGGATGAAGAGTCATCTGTTTCAGGGACTATTTATGACTCAGATGTTAATTCTGATGCTGTCTTTAAATGCGTGAAGAGAAAAGAGAGATTTTTCTCCCTTGAAACTGGAAAGAGTTTTGTTGAAGTAGGTAGCTCACAGGTGGTAAGTGGCATTCAGTTATTTAAAATAATTTTGGCGATCTGGCTTTGACATTCCCTGCATTTGCACAGTAAACAGAGCCGCTGTTTCTATTCCTCCATTTTACACGCTAGCCCCATAGGGACCATGTTCCCAAAGCATTTTGCAAGAGTTATGCTTTGCACTCACTGAACAGCAAGGCTGTGTTTACAAAACAAAATTATTTTTTCCAGTTTCAGCTTTGCTTCTTAACAAAGTAACGTAGATATTTCTCAAGCCAAAATTTCCCCTTTGTTTACGATTGGGGATCTTGACTCGATGAAAAGCAAAATCCACTGATGAGTACAGAAAGTCACCACCACACAGAAATCTCTCTTTACAACAATCCCATGGCACACAGCCATCGTGATAACCAATGTTCTCATAGAAAGTCAACAATGGTTGTTTGCAGTTGATCCGGTTCCTCAATTTAGGAGATTTTTGTGACATAAATAGATTGGAGAGTCTTGCAAGATGTGTATTTATGGTTGACCCTTTATGCTTTTCAGAATTTGTTTGGAGTATTGAGGAATGCTCTCCTGAGTGTGTTGGTTTCTTTTTGTGCAAATTCTGCTGAAAAACAGGGACTGTGAATAGGATGAAGAAAATTTAATCCAGGCCCTGGGTTGATACAGCAGGTTACAACCACGAGTGCTTTAGTTCTCCTTATTGAAGTCTCCAGAGAAACTCTAACTCCCAAATATTAACCAGATCTGCAGACCCTCTGCTGAAAACTCTCCAATGGCTGTTAATCACTCTCAAATAAAACTCCTTACCCTGGCCGTAAAACCCTACACAATCTGGCCCCTGCTCAGACATTACCAGTCCTGTTACGGGCTGAATTGTGTCCCCCCCTAAATTTATATGTTGAAATCCTAACCCCCAGTACCTCAGAATGTGACTGTATTTGGAGACAGAGCGTTTAAAGAAGTCAATAAGGTAAAATGAGGTGATATGAGTGGGCCCTAATCCAATACGACAGTGTCCTTATAAGAAGAGATTAGAACACAGACACACACAAAGAAAAGACCATGTGAAGACAGAGGGAGAAGGTGGCCCTCTATAAGGCAATGAGAGAGGGCTGAGAAGAAATCAACTCTGCTGACACCTTGGTCTCGGACATCTAGCCTCCAGAACAATGAGAAAATAAGTTTCTGTTGTTTAAGCCACCCAGGCTGTGGTTCTTTATTACAACAGCCCTAACTAACTAATCAGCCTACTCTCTCCACTCCCACTCTGAGCTCGAGCCATCCTTGCCTTCTTTCTGTTTCTTTCAACATGCCTGACTGGCTCCACTGCAGGTCCTTTGCACTAGCTGTGCCCTCCACCTGGTCTGTTCACGGCTGCTCCTTCTTGTTTTTCAGGTCTCAACCCAAATATCACATCCTCAAAGACCAGATAATCTAGAGCAGCCCCTTGATCCCCATTCTGTCCCTCTTCACCCCTTTAAAAGTTGCCATCATAGCACTAATTACCACCAGCTTCTCTTTTAACTAACGTACTTTCTTATCCTTTGTATCTCCCAGTGAGCTCCCTGAGGACAGACATGAGATGTTTATCTTGTTCACCACATATCCCCAAATCTGAGAGCAGAGACTGACACTTGGTAGGGGATTCAGGAAATATTTATTGAATGAATGAATGTTTGAATCAATGAATAGCAACTGAAAATTTTTTTAAAAGTCACTAAAATCAATTAATTATCATGAAATGCCTACCGCAAGGTAAAGATAATAGAGTTGGTTGAAGCAAATTGAACTGAACTGAACTTGATTCAATTAGACAAATGAAAAACAACCAATTTATAGAATTTGATTTTTAAAATTTTATTTTCACTCTCTGTTATCTAGTCTTGATAATGTAGACTCTATTTCTCAAAAATAAAGCAAAGGGAGATACATAATATCTATTAAAAGAACAGACTATCTGGAGATAGTTACATCTGGAGAGGATAATGAGGAGAAAGGGTGTCAGGGAGGTTACTATTCACTATGCTCCCTTTGGTACTGTTCAAAACTTTTGCCAGTGCATATATAACATTTAGAAAGAGTTTTTACAAAGGTAAAGCAACGAGTTGAGCAATTACTTGCCTTAAGGATGTCAATGAAGCTCTTGTCATTTCCCCATCTGCCCCAAACATGCCATCATTCCTACTTCTGCCCCTTTTGCTCCTGTTGCTAATGCTAAGAGGACGTTATCTTCTCCCCCATCCCTTCCACAAGTTCTTCTGTCATGTCCAGAATCTCCTGTACATTCTTCTGCTAGATGGATCGCTTTGAATTACAATTGTTGGCTTAATGCATCTGTCTTAACTTGAGCTTTGTGAAGGCAGAGACTTGGTCCTACTCATGTGAGCATTTAGCCCTTGAAGGGGCTCCATCAATATTTGTTGACTGGGTAAATATGCAGAGTACAGCTCTTCCCTAAAGACTCAGGTGACCCATCCAACACTTCATTCCTTTCTTGGGCTCTTCTCAGTTCCTATTATCTGCTCTTTCATTTCCAGCACTTGATACCTACAGCATATCAAGAAGGGCAAAAGAGAGCACTCTGCTCAACAAACACCTCACCAAGGGCCCAAGTCAAGAAGTCTTCTACTTACTTGACTTAATCTAAAAGAAAAAAAAATGAAGAAGCAGTAGAGCCTTGTTAAAGCCTTTTATTTTTTAATTGAGATATAATTCACACACCATAAAATTCACTATTTTAAAGTATACAATTCAGTGGTTCTTAATATCATCACTTGGTTGTGCAACCATCACCACTATCTAATTCCAGAATATTCTCATCACCCCAAAAAGAAAGTTCATACCCACTAGCCTTGTATGCTCATCATACAGTATTCAGCCCTTTGTTTCTGTCATCTTTCACTTAGTAGAGTGTTTTCAAGGTTCATCCATGTTGTAGCATGTATCAGTACTTCATTCCTTTTTATGGTTGAATAATAGTCCATCGTATAGATATAATATAGATATAATTTTGTTTATCTTTTCCTCAGTTGATGGACATTTGGGTGGTTTCCACTTTTGCACAATTATGAATAACATTGCTATGAACATTATAAGTGTATACGTTTTATATGAACATACGTTTTCAATTATCTTGGATTATATATCTAGAAGTGGAATATTCTGGGTCATAAACACATATAATAACTTTGTGTTTAATTCATTGAGGAATCGCCAAACTGTTTCCATGGCGATTTTCCATTTCTACCAGCAATATATGAGAGCAAGGCATTTTTTCAGAGATTAGATAATCACAAAGGAAGGACACTGTCCTTTGTAAATGGCCCAAGGTCAAAAGAGAGAGGAAAGAGATGTTCTTTTAGAGAGGAAGATGTCTTATTAGGGGAATGAATGGCTCACCAAGTCCTGCTGACTCATTTGCAGTCAGCTTTACCATGGCCTTGCTTGAGTCACGTTTTGACCACATGTTCAGTCTTAACAGGAATAGCCGAGGGAGAGAAGGGTCTAGGGCATTTTTCCCAAGCAGTATAAGCACCTTTTTAGACATCTTTTAATACGTGTAGTTTTGTTTCCTGCTCAGAAGGGAGGAATAGATCTTCTTTTGCCCACTTAGCTTTATTTTGGGAAATAAGCTTTTCAAAAAGGAAGAAGTTCAGCCTTGCTTTAAACTACCAAGCTGCCTGAATGGATTTCATTCATTATTTCAGAGTTTTTATTTTAAACTTTAGGCTATGGAAAATTTTATACGTCTGAAATCCTTTTGGAAGTTAAAAAGACATAAAGCGGGGCTGGCCCAGTGGTGTAGTGGTTAGGTTCGTGTGCTCTGCTTAGGCGGCCCCAGGTTCGCAGGTTTGGATCCCAGGCACAGACCTGTGCACCGCTTATCAAGCCATGCTGTGGCAGGCGTCCCACATATAAAATAGAGGGAGATGGGCACAGCTGACGGCTCAGGGCCAATCCTCCCCAGCAAAAAGAGGAGGATTGGCAATGGATGTTAGCTCAGGGCCAGTCTTCCTCACACACATACACAAAAAGACATAAAGGGTAGTATGTGTATGCATATGTGTATATGTATGTGTGCATGTGTGTTTGTGTATGTGCATGCATTTGTGTATGTGTGTGCCCATGTGTGGGTGCACCACAGAATGAGGGCACATGCTGCCCATCAGTAATTAACTAACAGAGGGCCACCAACTATATTGTCATGGCAGCCAGAACCTAACCACCACACTGGCAGATAAGTTTCTGTGCCTTCTTGAGAGAAAGCAACATAGATCATTAATAAAAAGCATTCCAAATCTATAGGTATATGTATACAATTTACGAACAGAGTAGCAACAAATGAAAGATATATATTTACAAATGAAAGTGAACCTACGTTGACTTCGCTAAAATTGATTTTTTTTCTCATCATAGATTTCCCTATGCACGCTACTCAACTTCCCCAAAAGAATCAGCACAAGACCACAAACTCAACAAAACTCCTTCTTCTCTGTTCATAAAACTCCTGTTCTGACTCCAAGTCCACACCCTAAATAAACAGGCAAGCCCTTGCCCCACTCCCTGAGGGGCAATATCCCAAGACCTTGAACCTCCAGAGAGCCCTTTTCCAAGGAGGCCATTCTATCCACTCAACCGTTCTCAAGCCACACAGTTCCTCTCCAAAAACAGGCAGCGGCAGCAACTCAGCTGATCTTGGCAGGTGCAACTGCAGAGAGGGGAAGAGAGATTGAGAGGGGAGATGAGCTCCCTCGAGCCAGGACACAAGGTAACAGATGAGGCAGGCTGTCAGTCGGCTGCAGCTCAGCAGCCTGACCGGCGATGCTCTCCTTCCTGAGGCTGCGGGCAAGTATTCCGAGTGGTGTTCTAGGAGAGCTCCTTTCCGGCATGCAAGCAGAGGTGGAGGCACCCTGTGATGAGCTCTGAAATGCAGAGAGAAAAGAAAAACTCCAGGAGCTCTGAAAGGAACCTGGTTCTGGGCCCTCCCCATCACATCTCTAAGCCTCCATTTCTCCAGCTCTAAAGTGGAGGTGGGTGAATGTGACGTCTGAGAGAATGCACGTAAGTGTGTTGCTGCTAAATGAATGAAAAACTCATTAACTCACAGTTAGTGATTCTCAAACTTGAGTCTGTACCAGCATCGCCTAGAGAGCCTGTTAAAACACAGACTACTGGCCTCACCCAAAGAGATTCCTATCATTAGCTCAGGGGTAGAGCTTGAGAATTTGCATTTCTAACAACCTCCCACCCTGACGCAGCTGGTCAGGGACCACACTTTGAGAACCACCGCGAAAGCACAGGATACATGTCAGCTGGAGTTAAAATAGGTGATCGCGAGGCATGTCCAGACTGAGCAGCAAAACGGAAACAATTCTACTGTCCAGAATAAGCAAGAAAATAACAAAACACGTAAAAACAATGGGACGTATAACGCTTGAGTTACCAGTAGCAAAGTGTTGCGACGTGGTCTTTAAAGTCAGAAAGAGCAGGGATTAATCAAACAGACATTTCCAACAACTTCTGTCCTCCAACTTAACAGAAAGGAAGAACCCAAGTGTACCATACCCTTGGTAAGCCTTTGGTCGTGTAGTTTTGGCTTTCCTTCTTTACAGATGAGGAATCACATTCCCTAATTCACACACAGCAGGGAAAGGATAAGAGCTGGGGGAAATGCCCACCACACCCTGGCTAGTCACTGCCTCTAGTAATAGTGATGCCTATGGGTATAAGACTTTATGGTTTTAAAAAGCTTTCTGGTGACCAAGACAGTGTGGTATTAGTGAAAGAGTAGACAAATAGATCAACGGAACAGAATAGAGAGCCTAGAAACAGACCCACATAAATATAGTCAACCGATCTTTGGTAGAGGAGCAAAGGCAATTCCACGGAGCAAGGATAGTCTTTTCAACAAATGGTGCTGGAACAACTGGACAACCACTTGCAAAGAAAAAAAGAGAAAGAGAGAGAGAAAAAAATGAATCTAAACAAAAACCTTACACCTCTCACAAAAACTAACTTAAAGTGGATCATAGACCTAAATCTAAAACACAAAACTAAAAAACTTTTAGAAGACAACATAGGAAGAAATCTAGATGACTTTGTATTTGGCAATGACTTTTTAGATACAACAGCAAAAATATGAACGATGAAAGAAAAAAATTAATAAGTTGGACTTCATTAAAATAAAAAACTTCTGCTCTGTGAAAGACACTGTTAAAAGAATGAAAAGACAAGCCACAGACTGGGAGAAAATATTTGCAGAACATATATCTAATAAAGGACTGATAACCAAAGTATAAAAAGAACTCATGAAACTCAACAATAATAAAACAAATAACCCAACTTAAAAATGGGCAAAAGATCTGGACACCTCATGAAAGAAAAAATACAGATGGCAAACAAGCATATGAAAATATGATCAATATCATATGTCATTAGGAAATTGCAAATTAAAACAAGATACTACCACACCCCTATTAAAATGGCTAAAATCCAAAACACTGACAACACCAAATGCTGTGGAGGATGTGCAGCAAGAGGAACCCTGATTCATTGTTGGTGGGAATGACAATGGCATAGCCACTTTGGAAGACAGTTTGGCTGTCTCTTACAAAGCTAATCATAGGATTATCACACAACCCAGCAAATGCAATCCTAGGTATTTACCCAAATGAGCTGAAAACTTACCTCCACACAAAAGCTTGCACACAAATGTTTATAGTAGCTTTACTCATAATCGCCAAAACTTGGAAGCAACTAAGATGTCCTTCAACAGGTGAATTGATAAACAAACGGTGGTACATGCAGACAATAGAATATTATTCAATGATAAAAACAAACGAGCTATTAAGCCAGGATAAAACATGGAGGAAATTTAAATGCATATTGTCAAGTCAAAGAAACCAGCCTGAAAAGGCTACATCATATATGATTCCAACTATATGCATTCTGAAAAAGGCAAAGCTATGGAGACAGTAAAAAGGTCAGTGGTTGCCAAGAACTCAAGGGAAGAAGGAAGGGATGAATAGGTGGAGCACGGGGCATTGTAAGGGCAGGGAAACTATTCTGTGTGATACTAAAACGGCAGGTACATGACATTATGTCCTTGTCAAAATCCATTGAACTGTACAGCAAAAAGAGCGAACTCTATTGTAAACTATGGACTAGTGAATAAGAATATATCAATATCGGTTCGTCACTTGTAACAAATGTGCAACAGTAATACAAGTTGTTTATAATAGAGGAAACTGTGTGTTTCCACACAGTTCCCAATGTTTGGGAACTCTGTACTTTCTGAGCAATTTCTCTGTAAACCTAAAAATGCTCTAAAAAAATAAAGTTTATTTTTTTGAAAAAGCTTCTCCATATATTATTTCATATAATCCTCAGATAACTCTACGTGGTGTGGTAGATAGGACTATCTCCATTTTTGAGACGAGAAAACTAATTTACAGATGTTCACGCAAAGTCAGTTGCAAGCTAAGATGTGAACATTTATCTTCTGATTCCAACGTCCGGATCCTTTCCACTGCACTGTCTCTCCTGTGTGTGCTGTCCTGGGCCAACCAGAATGTTCCCACATCTTCCTGTTTACCTCTTATGGCTGCTGCCCAGGCCAAAGAGAGCCCGAGAGAGGCAGGAGAGAGGCATGAGTGTGTGGACAGAATGGAGGGGGCAAACGCCTTCACTGGGGGCGACCCCATGATTCGCCTGGCTGCTCTGAGCACCCTGACACCCATTCACCAAGTCCTTGATTTTACACAAGCTTAGTCAGTGTTTGTGTGGAGGCAAAAAAATACAGCAACCTAAAATGTGAGGCTTTGGGGATTAGTCAAGGAAAAAGGCATTACGTCTCTAACTTGGTGTGGGTTTTATGTCCCTAAATTATTCAGATTTTGCTAATAGAGTATTTCTCACACTTCAGTCTGTCATATCCCATCGTCACAATTTTTGCCATGCCTGCCTATCACTTATACTATTTTTACTTGATATTTTCTTTAAAAGAGACTCACATTTTTATTCAGGCTTGTCCTAAACAGTGCCAACTCAAAATCGAAAGCGTCCATCCTTGCACCCTTCAAACCACCCTGAGTGCCCAGGGGCATCCATCACATACTTTGAGAACTGCCCTAGGGAAATTCCCCCCAAACTCAGAGCCCACTGGATGGAAACTGAGGACCTTGCTCTCCTCTGTATTCCAAGCAGCCAGCACAGTCTCAGACACACAATAGGTGCTCAAAAAAATGTGTCAAATAAATGAACAAATGGTAAAAACTACTTTGCTGCCCTAGGCTTCTCCTAGGAAGCCTTCCCTAATCCCCTCTGGCTGAACTCCCTCCTTTTTGCCCTCATAACAAGAACTCTATTGCTCTTATTATTCTAATTGCCCATTTTCAAGAGTGCAGGCTCTTCAGGGGCAGTGCCTGGTTCCAATGGTGCCCAATAGGTGCTTCTGAAGTTACTACTGCTCATGTCTGCCTTCTCCGTGCATGGGGAGCTCCTGGGTTTGATTCATGCTCAGGGCCCTAGCACTTACCACATGCCTGGTAAAAGTAGACAATTGACATTATCATCATGGAAGGAAAGAAGGAAGGGAGGGAGGGAGGGAATTTAAGCTGGAAGATAGAATATATTATTCCATTGGGCTGATGGCTGGGATATTGGTACACAAAGTCAGCCGGGAACTGTGCACTGTCTTCAGCTATACGTAGTGACAGCCAGAAAGAAACAATAATTGAGTGACTACTAGGTGTCAGATATCATGTTAGGTACTTTTCATAGCTTATCTCATTGCTCTTTAACTCTGTACAGAAGATATCATTATTCCCAACTTACAAACAATGAAAAGTTGTCTTTTTTTCCAGTAGTGAAGCATAATTTTTCTACGTTACCCCTATAAAATCAGACTGGACCTTCACTCCCCGACCAAGGGGAGAGGAGCCTGAGGAAAACTCTTGTCTCTCTTCTCTCTGTCTGAGGGCAGCGACCTTGAATTCAACACTCTCTTCCCTTCCAAGCGTCAGAGAGAAAACCTCATACAGCAGAGCGTGCCCCTGGGACCCATCTTCTCTTCCATGTTCTTTACCTCCTGGCATGGGGAGCTAAAACGTTGGGCTGGATTCAAAGTGAATTTCATCTCAAAGTTTACACAGACCCTACTGACAAGTTCATGAAAACCTGCACCAATTGCTCAATGAATGTGGAAGATGTCACGAATATGTACAGCCCACTCGTGTTGCAAGTGGTGCTTTTCCATTGGTGGCAACCCGTCTTTTTGACCATGGGGCTCAATGAACAGCTAAAATCAAGTGGTATTTGTATGCAGACCGTGTGACGTATTATGCCCTTTTGCTTAGTGACCCATACAGGAACCAAATGGCAGCCAGACTAGAAATCAACATCAAATTGTTCAAATAAATTCCACTTAAAGAATAATGACTTGGGGAAGTGCTCTGCCAGAAAGAATTCTCCCAATTTGTTTACTGTGAAGTAGAAGGGAAGAGCGTTTTAACTCTGGTTTGAAATGACATCAGATGAAAGTACACGGAAGGCGAGGAAACATCATCCTCTGAGCAGTGGTTCTGATCCATTTAGTACCTTCCCTCGCTCTGGCTACCTTCCCGTTTTACCCATTAAGAGCTTCTCATAAGAGGATAAGAAAACGCACCAATATAAGGTCCAGTTGAAACTGAGTGCTCGAAACTTATGAGGAGAAATCCATAATTAAGCTAAGTAATTGCCTCCTAAAAATTATTTGGGACCAACTCTAAGCATTGCTATAAGGTTACAAAATCTCTAGCATCCCATTTCTTTGTCCTTCCACCCAATTCCCTCTCAAACTTTAGTCGATTTCTCTTACTTTCTCTCTCTCTCTCCTCCTCCCCGCCCCCCACACTCTCCCATATTTCTTATTTAATAAACCTGTTTGCAAGAAAGGAAAGAATCTTAGGTTAGTCGTTCACACTTGAATGTGAATTAAAGTCAGTGAATCAACTCTCACAGGAACGAGGATTTCAAGCTATAGTTCTAATTGTGGAAGGGCTGTCTTTGAACTCTTTTAAGGATATTCGTGGAATAGCTAAATAATATTAGGAAGTATTCGGAAGAGGAGAGGAACTGCTCAAGTCTCTGGCTATGCATAAAGGCAACCTTGAGTCCAGTTTTGAGAAATGAGAGCTTTCAGCTGCTGCTCCCAATTGAAAGTGAATTCAGATTAATTCACAGACAGTGAGTGAGGGTTGTAACTTGTTCTTCAGGGATTTACTGGTTTCAATACCCTCCTCTTCTCCTCTAGGCCTAGGAAACAGGTCTGTTTGTGAAGGCCTGTAAGTGTCAGCCCAGTAGGATCCATTCTCGCTTGACACCTGGTCTCTTCACTCCAGGTGCCCTTCCCCCACCAGGTTTTATTTGAAAAGGCACAACATGAGCTTCCTGGGCCAAATGTGGCCGTGAGTCCTTGAACAAATGTTCTGCTCTGCTGAGCACGACCCTCAGAGCAGAAAGTCGAGAGCGCTCTGACATGTGGGGGGTCCCCCGGAGGCTCTCACTCCCCTCTCGGCCAGAAGAACTTCAAAACTCTCAGCCAGTGGAAATTTTAGTCTGTTCCAAGCAAGAGAGACAAGTGTGCTCCCAAAATGAATACTGGCATTTGGAAATGCCCTTGGGTATTATAAATATAATCTTTCTGAGATGTGAGTGTGTGGCAGGGAGAGAAAGAAATGGAATGTGTGTGTGTGTGTGTGTGTGTGTGTGTGTGTGTATGAAAGAGACAAAGACAGAAAGAGAGAGGGATGAATGTCCAGAAGTGCTATTTCCTTTTTCCTTATCCACGCACATATCCCATTGGTGTGAAATGGGGATGTAGGTGCCAGAGAGGACAGGAGTCTATAGATCATCAACACCATTAAAAATCTTCTCAAAAACACTGAAAAGGAAGACCAATGCAGAGAGACTAGCTCTATCAGATAGTAACATACCACAAAGCCTCTGTAATTAATACAGCATGGCAATGGCATATGAATAGACAGACAGATCACCTGAACCTGGGTGGACCTAACTCTCCACACAGCCACAGACGTGATTCATAAGAAGGTACTACCTCTGGCTGATTCACACACACTGGTTACTCAACAAGGCTCTGCCAGGCTTGAGGGAGGAAGGAGAACTAATTTTTCAAAATGGTGTTCAAGCAGGATCTGTTTCTGTTTGGGTCATCAGATGAGACCTGCACATCAGTCAGTAAGTCGCAAGACCAAACTAAGCTTCCTTTAATGTAATCCAAGATGGCAGCAGCTTTCTTGGTGGTCATAGCACGTTGAACTGACTCACACTGGATTTATCGTCAAATAAAGTCTCTCAGCCTTTGTCATACACCTTGCTGCTAAGCCATGTCACATTCTGAAACTGTGCCATTGGTGTTTTGGACACAGATACACCATCTTTCATTTATTCTCATTATTTAATTCTATGGCCGTGTCCTATCATGTAAGCCAACGACTGTCCATTTTTACCTTTGTTTTGTTATTAATGAGAACATCCTGGTGAACATTGCTTCCTCTCTTTCACTAACCAACATTTCTAATCTCTTCTAGAACCTGACATGAGATCATCAGGAAACTATATGACTTGCAGAATTCACTCCTTCTTTAAAAATCCCATGGGCATTTACCTGTCTTACCTTTCATCTTCTCTCCCATATCCACAACCTCTCATAGTTCCCTCAACTCTAGAATGAAATTTGTTTAGGCCAGAAGAATGCACAGGTTTGACATCTATACTATCACTCATCTTAAATATCCATTTCCCTTTCTTCAATGCTTGCTCAATCCTTTTCAGTTCAAAGATCATTCTGCTTCATTTACTCAATATATGCTGGGTACTGACTATGTTCTGGGCACTGAAAACTCAAAGGCAAATATGTTTCCTGACTTTTAGGAAGCTTTCAGCTTATTGGAGAAAACAGATGTGCAAACAGACAAATCATAATATGTGGCAACTAGGAGTCAAAATAGCTTATAAAATAAAGAGAATCTATTGACTCATGTAACTGAAAGGTCCAGAGGTAGGGCAGGCTTCAGGCGTGGTTTAATTAGGACTCCATCAGAGGTGTGCTAGACAGTATTTAACAACTAACTGACTCTCCGGAGAACAAAGCCTTGATTTGTAGTATTTGCCAATTTCCATGTTGTAAATACTCCCACCGTGGCCTATTTCCAGCTACCAACAAAGTTACTGAACTTAGAATTGGGAAGAGATATGCGCCATTGCCTCTAGCTTGTGCAGGCTAGCTCCAGCACACCATTGCCACCGTCATTTCTCCACAAGTCTCTCAGTTCTTCCATCCTCCATAAGCTGGTTTTGTGCTGGTGATGCAACCAGCAACTGGGACTATATACTTTCTTGATAGCGTCTAGTGGAAGAGAACAAGCTTCTCTTCCCTTAACCATCAAAAAATTTCTGAGCGCCCCTGAAATAATCACAGAACCCAAGGAATGTCACTCCCAGCCAGCTTAGCCGTGGGCAATGTGTTTGAATAAGTAATAGTAACTGCCTCCCAAGGCTCTTCATTTCACCTACGAAGTGCTTCTTGTTGGATAGAATTAGCATCAAAAACCTATCTTCTAGAAGGTGAGATTATCAGCAGGAAAAGAAAATAGCTTGCTCACATTTGTCTATTGCAATGGCTATGCCAACCAGATCTTCCCTTCAGGACTGAGACTGTTACCCCCCAGCTGCTGGGAGGGGTCGTGGCTGATGGCTCACAGCTGAGTTCCTCCCCAGGCATCACCCTGGCCAAAAAGAGTTGCTGCCCCTCTTGGGAAGAAACTGCCTCTAACGGCTGGTCAATGGCTGGGTACAAGAGCCTGGCCCTGCCTCAGTTCAGAATCTGTGAAGGGACTTCCCAGCTCCAGAGCTCCCTTGTGCGATGGAGCGAGGCTTTTGCTGCAACCGAAGCTTTTCCCTCTGCCCCATTGGGCTTCCCACTCTCCGTTACATCATTCCTGTGAGGCTTCTCCACTAAATCTCCTGCATGCAAATCTCAGTGTCTATTTCCAGGGAACCCCATCTGCAGTGCCTATCCCTGAGCCAGTCACTGGGGTGTGCTAGACAAATCACGGCTAGTCATTGAAGCTGGAGGTGGACTCAGTCCCACTGACATGCTATGGCTGCCCCAGTGTGGGGAGGGGAGGCTAGAATGGATCTTGAGAGAGAACAGCACTGTCCGCTACACAACACAACATGCTGAGTGATGTAAAAGCCGTATGAACTATATCACAGTCCAATGACTGGTGCATCATAGCGGCTGAGAAAGAAAAAAAGCAGCCTCTCCGGATTATTATCTGGAAATAATCATAGCTAGACCCCAATAGTATTACAAGAGGGTCTGATGCTCATTGCCAGGCCATTTTTTTCCCCCGTGGGACATAAACAATTTCACAGAACACCAACCTCAGACAAGCTTACTCTGAACCATGATAAAATGAAACAAAACAAGGTCACTGCATAATTTTGTCTATGCAAAGACAAAAACAAGGTCACTGTGCCACCCACAAAACACCCAGTCATAGAATTGCCCTGGCTCTCTGGTGGTTTCCAATCTAGAGCAGATCCTTGATTTCTTAGATCCTCCCCAAATCATCCAATCAAAGCCCGAATCTTACAATAAATTCTTTCTAACACTCTGTTACTGAGATGCCCCATGGTTCCCCATGGAGTATATTCTTCCTCCATCAATGATTAATAAACCTACTTTGTTTCATTGTTGGTGTGTTCCTAGTGGTCTTTGGCCAAAGGGCATTGACAGCACTGGATAAGCACGTGTGGGGTGAATAACTGAGTGTATAGTGACGGCGCCATCAGGGAGCCTTAACAGAGGAGGTGACCTTTGAGCTGGTTCTTGAAGAATGATTGGGCTTTTCCAGGCAAAGCGGGGGCAGAGGGAAGTCATTCCAGGCAAAGGAAGCCACATGTGAAAAGGCTGGCCACACAAAAGTGAAGGGTGAGGAGTCCATGTGGGTGGGCTATGGGGTGAACTGGGAGGATGCTGGGACCAAATGTGGAGATCCTAGTAGGTCCACTTAATCCTGTAGGCAGAGAGGATGGAGAAGTGGAAGGTAAAGAGCTCTAAATTCGAAATCTGGTTAAAAGGAGAATTCCCTGAGTAGCCATAACTGATTTTTTTCTAATCCCTTTTTTTTTTTTTTTTTTTTTGGAGGAAGAGCACGGGCATGGGCAGAAGGGCAAGACACTCACTTTTCTTAAATTGCATATTTTGAGTTTTCCCAGTTTTCTCAACCTTGGCACATACCTGACGACACGGAGCCCTTTACTGCCTGAATATCATAAACTCGGAGGATGGGGCGCAGAGGGGGTGTGCAATGGTGTAACTCTCAGTCTGAGTATAAAAGCCCAACAATCAGGAGCACCAGTGTCTGAGGGCAGGAGAAGATGAATGACCCAGCTCAAGCAGAGAGCAAATTTGCCCTTCCTCTGCCTTTTTGTTCTATTCAGGCCCTCAATGGATTGGAGGATGCCCACTCACACTGGGAAAGGTTATCTTCTTTACTCAGTCTCCTGAATCAAATGCTAATCTCTTCCAGAAACACCCTCACAGACACACCCAGAAAAAATGTTTTACCAGCCATCTGGGCATCTCTTAGCTCAGTCAAGTTGACACATAAAATTAACCATCACACTAATGGTTAGCACACCAATGCTAATTGATTTTGTGAGTACTTTGTCAGTGTTTGTTAATTATAGATCTTTTGACAATAACATATCTAATAAAGTTGAAGTAAACTAACATGCCCCTAGTCTTATAAATCCTCCTTCGACTACTATTACAGAGAATTTTGTGTATATTTGTGAAATCCATGTTTTCGTATTTTTACTACATATTATCGATAAACCATATAAGTATTATTTAGTACTTTTAAACGTAAGTAGTATCACAATATATATCATTTTATGATGTGCTTTTTTCACTCAATATTATGTTTTGAGATCCAGACTTTTTGTTAATATATGCAGAGCTCTTAGAACAGAGCCAGCAAACAGCATGTAAGTATTAACTATTATTATTTTCATTACTAATAACGTATGGATTTAGATCATTCCTTTTAATTACTTTATACTAATTGAGCATTGATTATACTGCATTTTATTTTTTCCATTCCCCTATTGGTGGATATTTAGGTTATTTCCAATTTTTTGTAATTATAAATAATACCCCATAGAATATCCTTAGACAAGTCATGCTCATATGTTCAAGAGTTTGTATTTACTTAAAAGTAGATTTGCTGGGTTTTAAGGAGAATGTATTTTAAGTTTTGGTAGTTATTGTCAAATTGCTCCCCAAAATGTCTGTAACCATTGGTTCTCATAACCAATGTATGAGAATTCTTACTTTTCCATATCTTCGCCAACCACTGTGTCAGATTTTTCAAAAATTTGTGGGTGCAAAGCAATAATCTTGTTTTAATTCGCATTTTCCTGTTCACTAATAAGTAAGATTGGACTTTTATTTTCTATAGTCTGGGACCCCAGACAACGTTAAGGACTTTTCTCAGAAAAATGCACATATGCACACACACCACATTTTGTATACCTATTGAGGGGCTTCATAGAGCCCCTGAAGACCATCCATGGACCCCTCAAGAGCAGAGACTCTCGAACTGCTAGTGGCTGTAAGAACCACCTGGTAAGTTTATTAAAATGCAGATTCCCAGGACCCATCTTTGGGGATCCTGACTCAGAGTGTCTGGGTAGGGTCTGAAGTGTTGATGCAGATGATAATTTTAAGATAGACAGCTTTAAGGGTTCCTGGATTCCCGATAAGAAATCCTATTTCTGCTTTTGAAAATGTGCCCTTCTCCCATAGCTGTGAAATGAAGGATAAAGTCACTAAGTTTAATATACAAAAGCTGTCCCTTACCTTCACACTGATGCTGTAGCTACTTTTAAATCCAGAGTTACTACCACAGACACACCTTGGGCCCTCATCAACTTAGCTGGGAGGGTGGGTGAAGAGATGAATAAATAGTGTGCCATGTGATACAAAGAAAAACACAAGGAAAGGAAAAAGTTTAGGAAATTCTAAGTTATGCCGAAAATGCTACATAAAAAGCATCTTCCTACTAAATATGAACAGCTTATGTTTGGAATGGCTTGTGTTACTAATTTTATTACAGGAGCAAGCTCATTTTTTCTCTGCCAGATACTTTAAAGATTCTCTTGTGAAAAGAAGGAAATAAATTTAGAGTCCTCTCAGATCTAAATTCACATAAGTGACTCTGTTGTTAGATGAAGAAAATTGATTGCCTCATCTGCAAATAAGATATTTCCTATTTAAAAACCTAGTACTAAGGAAGCCATGAACCAGAGAATTTGCAGAAAGTTTTGAGAGTGGTTAAGCATCCTCTTGGTCTGAGATGATGTTACACAGATACATTTCTCCTCTTTCTTTTTCAGGCATACAGGTTTCAAGAGAGAGTTGATCCTTGTTTTTGACTAAGTCACACGCAAAGATGTTCCTCTCTGGGCTGTTCGAAGGCCAGCATCCTCTTGAACATTCGGCTCTGCGAATGATGCCAGGAACAAGAATTAGGATCCGGTTCTAGGACTTTAGAATGACTCACTGGTTAACTTTGGTCCAGTAACAATAGAAAAATGACTCAGTTGCTTTGTCTGTGAAACTGGGGCAGAGGTGCAGGCCACTTGCCTCTTACGAAGGGACGAAGGAGGGCCAGGCTTGTGAGACGACAGAAGCCTCTGGAGTGGGGCCATTACATAGGTGGGGAGGGGAAGGGTGCCAAGAAAGAGCCAGAAGACAACGGAGCGGGCAACCTGACACAGAACTGAAGGAAGCCTGAAAGCAGGGTGTTCTGTAAACAATGGAGAAAACTGAATGAAGTCAACTCCCATCCCTTGTCCTTCTAGTGACTATCTTTCCACTTGCATGGATAACTCATCGGCTTCAGAGTAAAAACTGTGGCCCACGTTTTCTGAAACTTTGTGATGCCCATTATCTTGTTTGTTTGGCCATATGGTACTTCTCATACTATACAGATTTTCCAATCTAGACTATATGTTCATTAAACATGGGCGTTAGGATTGATATATAGATATATGTATGTACATATATGTGTATATCTGGTAAAATGCCTGGCACTCTCCATATACATACTGTATGTGTTGAATAAATGAATTCTTACACACAGAGTAAAACAAAACACACATACACACACATGGGCATTTTTTTCCAGGATTCAAGGCACAAAAAAGAGGATTGGGAAGGGACCTGGGGAGACACTTCTACTACCATATTCATTCCTGCCTATATTAAGTATGATGTCGATACGAATGTAGTAATGGAGACTGAGTAACCATGACTTAAACAAAATAGAAGTTTATTTCTTTCTCGTATGTTACAGCTCCTCCACAGTGTCACAAACCCAAGTTTCTTCCACCTTTCTTACCGTGTTATTCTCATCTGCATGGTCCAGATAGCTCACCACAACATCCACATCCTGGCAGATAGAATGGGGAAAGAAAGAACAGCATATCTTTCCTTTCAAGAACACATTTTTTCTCTTCACAGCCCTTTGCTAGAACTTAGTCACATGACCACACCTAGCTGCAAGGGAGCCTGGGAAATGTAGTCCATATTCTGATTATTGAGCGGTCCAACTAAAACTCAGGGTTCTCTAACAAAAAAGAGGAGAGAAAGAATATCGGGACAACTAGCCATCTCTGTCACACTGCCCAGCATAAAAAAATAAAAGCAAATAGAGGTAGATTTCCCAGAGTCACTAGAAAACTCCCCAGTGGACTCTGAAGTAGCTGGCACTAGCTGGACTCATGAGCATAGTAATCTACATGCCGTCATCCCAGATGCTCATTCAGGGAAAAGATCGTTCTCAGCTTTGTATATTTGCCTTTTAAACAGCCTGCCCTTTCATGTACTAATCTCTGATACCCTTAAACCTCCTTTCCTATACCAAATTCGAGTTTTCATACTGCAGCTAAAATTTTATGTTTTTTGACCTCTAAAAGCCCACTTTGATTACTGTACATACAAGACCAGAAGATGAACGCATTGGTGTGAAATCAGGGATCTGCCTGCATTCTACCTGGAAAATAAGAATAAAAAGCCCAGAGCGGGAGAGGTTATGAATGATTAGACAACCTAATAGTCATAATAATTAAAGTAACCATAAAATAGTTAAATTATTTAAGGACTTACTTTCTGCCAAGTGCTTTATCTACATCATCTCATTTAGAATACTAAAAGAAAAAACAATCGAGAAGAGATGTACTATTACTGTCCCCATTTTCAGCTAAAGAAACTGGGCTTAGGAGAGTTAAGCAATTTGCCCCCAACCAGCCAGCTGCCACATGGCAGAGCCTGGACTTCAACTCAAGAATCTAACACTAGTATTGGTACCTTTAACCACTGACACACTGTCATGCTGATGGAATGATGGACTGTGAGCAATGCCCCAGACATCCTTTCCTCCCACCATCACACGCATAGATAGCCATCCTGCCAATCACCCTATCTGGGAATATTGGGGCAGGGGACCTAAGCAAGAGAATAAAAGTTCCAACCCTCACTATTTAGGAATTGATCTTAGAAAATTAATTTAAAGCCTTTATACAATGAAGAAATTCAGGAAAACTTTAAATGTTTTAAAAAATAGTTCTACATTTGATGATAATTTTCTTCTGTGATTATTATTCTTTTTTTTTTTTTTTAGGTGAGGAAGATTAGCCCTGAGCTGACATCCGTTGCCAATCCTCCTTGCTGAGGAAGATTGGCCCTGGGCTAACAACCATGCCCATCTTCCTCTACTTTATATGTGGGATTCGTGCCACAGAATGGCTTGATTAGCGGTGTGTACGTCCGCCCCCAGGATCCAAACCTGTGCAACCATGCCCATCTTCCTGATGGGAAGATGATTAGCAGTGTGTAGGTCCACGCCCAGGATCTGAACCTGTGAACTCTGGCAGAGCAGGCGAACTTAACCACTGTGCCACCAGGCCGGTCCCTCTTCTGTGATCATTAATGTTCACAAAATCTAAGCTACTCCAGATGTCAGATCCACAAAATACTCTTTTATAGCATTTACTGCTATTGTGACTCATCACATAATAATTTAAGTCTACCTTATTGGCAGAGAGTGAATTCCAGGAAGGTATGTCCTTGGCTTTATTCCCAAATTTGGAACAGAATGAGTGTCCAATAATTATTTATTGAGTGAATCAATGTTTTCCATCAACATATCCCTTTAGCATTATTTGTAATCTATTACAAATGGTTAATATAAATAATATTATTAGATGTTGCTGTGCTTCAAAATTTGATACTAAGAACTTGCACTATAAAAAGTTTTGCTTAATCCGTGTTAACTTATCACAGGAATTTAATATCCCACTGACTTGTGTATGTCTGTGTTCCCTGTGGGATTTCATTTCTATTAATAGGTTTGTTTATTGGACTACTTTTTGCCCCCAACATTTTGTGTGGTAGGTTTTAAATTTGACACCAGTGGAAACAAAGGAGTCAAGTCATTAAGATCTCACACTGCTTCAGAACATGGTAATTAAGCTGGAAGTAGAATGATCCCAGGATCCATCTGTCCTTAGTAAATCCATTCTTGGAAAGAAATCCCTCCTCCCTAAGGTAAATTCCTCCCTCCCCAGGAATTCCAGGTGAAAATTTCAGGATTCTTTTTACTCTGGAATTCTGATTCTTCAACACCTAGGAGGACAAGATTCCTACAAAATTTACACAGATGCTTAATGGGCCAAATACCTATGGAACACAGAAGGGACTTTTAATTCCTTAGGATTTTTTAGTGGTTGCTCTCAAATGCATGTCTGTTTCCTTTTTTGAGCAAGCTCTCTCTCCACATCTGTCTCCTACTCCAGATTTCCAGCTGCAGGATTGTCAAGAATTGAGGATTTCCCAGGTGAGAGTTGGCCAAGGGCTTAAACATCTCATTACTTCTACATCCGACGGGAGCCCTTGTCTCTGAAAGGATAACCACCACCTGAGTGTCTGTGCAGTTGCATTGAAGGTGCCTCACTGAACGTTCCCTGGAAGAAGACATGCAGATTAGCTAGCTGGTTTTCTTCCACAAACATTTTTCCCCTGACTTTTTATTTTGAAAATTGTTAAACCTACAGAAAAGTTGAAAGAACAGTTTAATAAACACCCATAAACCTTATAGGTTAACCAATTGTTAGCATTTTCCATGTTCCAAGGAATATTTTCTTTCTCTTTATATATCTATATTCTTATGGACATAGATGTACACACAAATACTTTTTTATTGAACCATTTGAAAGTTGCAGAAATCATACTACTTCACCTCTAAATATTTATGTTCGCATCTCCTACAAAACAAGAATTTCCTCCTACGTAGCCACAATACCATTGCCATATCCAAGAAATTTATCATAAATTCAATAGTATTACCTATTATACAGTCCATAATTAAAGGTTCCCAGTTGTCCCATAATGTGTTTTATTGTTGGGTGTTTTTGTTTTTTTTTTTGCTAGAGAAGACCATCCATATTTATTCAAATTTCATGCACTGTGTGAATATTGGCTATGCAATGGTATATGGTTATCATGTATATTTAGTCTCTTTTAATCTAATTTTACCTACTTTCAGCCCTGCCTTTTTTGTTTTGCTTTGTTTTTCAAGTGTTTTGAAGAGTCCAGGGTAGTTGTCTGGTAGAGCGTGCCATATTCTGAGTTAATCTGATTGGTTCCTTGTGATTCAATTCCACTTAAGCAATTTTGGCAAGAACAGTACATTGTGATGCTGTTCCCATGAACTTTGAATAAACTCCAGAACAAGGATTTTATCAAGGCCTGAGTGATCAGATTCAAAAGAGTGAAAAAAAAACATCATTTTAAAAAATGAGGTTTTATAGACTGCTTTTAACAGAAGGGTGAGACGTCCAAAGCAAAATGAAAGATGGGGTGTCCAAGATTCATGTTCAAGATTGTTAATAACTAACGTATGTTTGAAAGGGGCCCTTGTCAAATCGAATCTAACAACCTTTGTTGAATCATCAGAACTGAGGTTTGGGCAGGGTCAGCCTCTGCCCTTGCAAATTGGATAATTGCTAACTTGGTGCAATTTCAGGAATGTAGGAGGCCACTCGTTCCCACTCAGTTACACTGCCTCTATTATGTGAGCAATGATCCCGTCTACTATTATCAATTATCAAAGCTCTTTAGGGAATAGCTACTATATGTCAGGCCTCATGCATAGTGTTTTATTAATCTCTACATTACAACAACTTCATGAGGTAAACATTATCATTCCCATGTTACAGAGGGGAAACTGAGGCTTAGTGATGTAAATTCCCCAAGGGCCCAAGCAGCTTACTTGGGATTTGAATCCAAATCTGCCTCACTAACTGAAATTCTATAATTCCATGTTCCCTCTGGTGCTCCTCTACTCCCCAGTCTGGCTTCATTCAGCAAATAGCTTTTTATTCTTTCTCTAGACTGTACACTGCACTGAGCATCCAATAGCAGCATTTTATGCCAATAGGTCCTTCTAGAAATTATAATTATTGTTGTTTTTGCCATGTCTACTTTGTGCTAGGCACCTTGCTCAATGCTCTACACATCATGTCTCATTTACTCTTCCCAAGAACCACATAAAGAAGGTGTGTGTTAATAATGTCCTGTGGTCACTCAGCTAGTAAATGACAGAGTGGGGATCTGAACCAGATCTGACTACAGGCATGAGCGCCTAACCAAGATACTTTTCAGCCTGGCTGTAGGAATAACATGGCAACCCTAGGCAATACAATGGCCCAGAGACTTGCCAGTAGTAATAAAGGCCAAAACATTGATTCATTAAGCTCTGGACTCCTGTCCCCATGCTGCCAGGAGCACAAGCCCAGAAGAGACTCCTCAGAACATTCCCCTAATGAGCCATTGACTCATTGGCTCCTGTAAGTAAATCACTACACAAGACTCCTCCCCCACAGAAAAGATGATAGTCGTCCTGCATTCAGAAAGAACCAGGAGCCAAGGTGCCACTCCCAGGAAGAACATGCGCATACTCTATCTCTATTTGTTATTCCTCCTACACACACTCTTTGAAATGATTGAGTCTAATAAAAGAAGATGTTTCCCTGCAGCAATAGAAAGCAAATGTTCCAAACTAAAACTCAGTCTGACTGTAATTGCTATGTCGATAGCAAGGATTTCCCCAACAAACAAATAAACAAACACATCAGCTTAGCCAGATGCATCCAGCCTGCTCTCCAGGCTCTTTAATGAGCAGGAAGCCCAGAAGGTGAGGAAGGTTGGGTAACTCTAGTAAGCACCCCCTGGTGCCTTATCCATGCCTCATTCTTTGACAGCTGTGCATCACCCATGACCCCACCTCCCTACCACAACTGGTGGGACCAGGAGTAGACGACTGTTAGGGCACCTCTCCTAGAGACTGGAATTCAGGAATTCCTGTTCCTTGTCCTAAGGTTCTTGAACTGAGAAGAAAGGAAATGTCAGTCTTGGGTGGGGGGCATGGGAATGGAAGAAAGCCGGCTCACTGAGAGAGTCAGACACCAACTCAAAGAGACTCATCCCAGCCACAAATCCCAATTTGCCCTCAATGCTGTCCAGTGATCCTACCACACATCCGTGGTATATTTGCCTCCCATTTCCAAAATGCACATTCTCCCCTCTTCCAATACCAGCCCTCCCATGCCTGCCCACCCCCTCTTTTGGGTCCTTAATTGCGTTCTCTATTACCTTCTCACAGACTTCACTCTCACAATTATGCCCCTCTCCAGATTATTCCCATAAACATACAGTAATTATTGCCCACCTTTAAAAAATGAAAATGCTCCCTTTTCCATGCATCCTTTTCCAGCCACCACTTCATTTTCTGCTCCTCTTCAAAGCAAAAGGTTGTCAGTATTTACTGCCTCCACTTTTTTTTTTAATCTTATATTCTCTCTTCAGTCCACTTTAGTCATGCTTCCTTCCCTATCGCCTCATGAAGACAGGACTCATCAAGGTTACTAATGACCTCTGAACTCGCCAAATCTAAGGCTCCCTCTCCTAGTCTTTTCTCACTTGGGCTGTCTGCAGCCTTCAACAAAGACGAGCGTTACCTCATTGCATGGTTTCCATGACACTCCATTCTCCTGGCCTTCCTTCTATTTGCTGCCTCCTTCTCCATCAGCTTTACTGGATCTGTTTTCTTCTTTTGTTCTCTAAATGTCAAGGGAAAAGAGAGTGAGGCAGGGAAGGAAGGAAAGCAAATACAATGGTGCATTACGAAGCTGGCTTCCCCTTGGGGTCAAGCATGACCGATTGATTGCTCCATCTCCCAGGACCATCATCCAAGAGGCCACATGTTGCGTCTCAGGACTGGCTGTCCAAGGAGAGGAAGAGGGAAGGTTTTATCCACTGGCTCCCACTTCCCACTGGTGAAAGTTTTCCTCCAGGGGACATTAACTCCTCCTCATTTCCCGGTTGCTTCTACACAGGCAATGAGCAGGTCAGCACTGACAGGGAGTCCCCAGGATGGAAAATGACAGACACCTGGGAAACAGGGCTTTGTCAGGATGCACCTACAAAAAGTTAGTGGGAACACACACAGAGCCAGCAACACAGAGGCAGAATGAATATGCAGAGCCTCCCGGATCAGGTGAGTCTGACAGCACCTAAAGTAGATCATAAGAAGCGTCTTATACAACACTCCCTTCCTCTCTGCACAACTCCAGACTTGCCCACTGGACATTTCCACATGAGTGTCTAATAAGCAAGTTAAGCTTAAAAAGGTCAAAAGAGAATTTTACCTCCCTCCCCACCCCAACACGGTCCTCCTACATCTTCTCTTTCTTGGTCAAGAGCATCTTAATCCAACTGGTTGCTAAGCTAAAAATTGAAGAGTTACCATTGGACTTTCTCATTTCCTCATCTCATTCCCATCTCATCTACCAGTATGCCCTATTGACTCTAGCCAGAAAATGTATCCCAAATCAACTCACTTCTCTGTGTCTACACTACAACCAACCTAACCCATCCATCACCACATCCCAGGGAGACTCTTCTTGACTTAACTGGCCCTCTTGCTCTTTACTCCTCCACAATACAATCTCCACACAGCTGCAACCAGAGTGAGCCTCTTTTTTATTTTTACATTTCATTATTAAAAAATTTCAAACATATACAAAAGTAGAAACAATAGTAAATCAAACCTCAATTCTCTCCAGTCATGGCCAATCCTGTTTCATCTCTATCTCTAATTTTGAAGTAAATCCCAGATGTCATATCATTTGCTCTGTAAGTGACATGATTTTGCATTGTTTGCATCTCTTAAAGATAGGAACTTTAAAAAAATAACTATATCAAAGGAAACATCAATAAAAATTGCAAACAATTTTTTAAAAACCATAACTACATAATATCAGAGGGTGTTCTTTTAAAAATGTAAAGCAGGTCACGTCACTTCCTTGCTGAAATCTTCCAGTGGCTTCCCATCGCGCTTTGTACAAACAAGGCCAAACTCCTTATCAATGCCCAGAAAGTCTGACCTCACATGGCCCCTGCCTATGTCTCTGGTCCCACTCCCAACCAATCTCTCCTTGTCCACTGCAGGCCAGCCACACTGGCCTTCTTTCTGTTCTGCAAATGCTCCACGCTTGTTCCTCCCTGACAGCCCTCGCACTAGTTCATATCTTTGCCTAGAAGGTTCGTCCCTGTCATCCTCCTATGCTTGGCTCCTTCTTGTCATTCAGGTCTCAGCTTACATGAGAACACCTCTTATCACCAGTCTCAAATAGCCACCCAGTCATTCCCACATTACCGTCTTCTAATTCACTCCACAGTCCCTTGCCCAGGACATTTCCGGTGTGCCCTGGACAGGTTTACACTTATTGTCAAGCGTGACTATTAATAGCACCTCATTCTCTCTCAAATGTGGGCAGCAAATTTTCTGGTCATCCTATTTATAAGAATGGTATTTTTGTTTGACTTTGGTTTGCTTATTGTCTATCTCCTTCCACAAGAACATAAGCTCTTTGACAGGAGACCGCTCATCTGACTGACTAGTTCTCCACTGTATTCACAGTGCTTGGGGTATGGGAGGTCTGTAGAAGAAAGGAAGGAAGGGAGGGAGGGAGAGAGGGAGGGAAGGTCTGTCTCAGGCTGACTTTCCAGTTCCTCGTTCCAATCATGCTTTGTACTCTCTGTACTCGCTTCCATATTCTTCCATAAGCATACCTATTTTGCTTAACATAGATCGAACAGGTTTCTTTGACTTATAACCAAGCAATTCCTGAGAGCTGCTCATTTCTTTTAAGAAATTGTTCACTTTCCCCTTCATATTATACTTTTCTTCCAGTCAATTGCTTTAATTAAAAAAAATAAACTTGTAAGAGCCATAGTTATGGACTGACTGTTTATATCCCCCTAAAATTCACATATTGAAATGCTAACACCCAGTGCAATGGTATGAGGAAGTGGGGCTTTTAGGGGGTGATTAGGTCACAAGGGTGGAGTCCTCATGAGTGGGATTAGTGCCCATATAAAAGGGACCCCAGAGAGCTCTCTTGTCCCTCTTGCCATGTAAGGACACAGTGAGAAGACAGCCATCTGTGAACCAGGAAGTGGCTCTTCGCCAGACACCAAATCTGCCAGTGCTCCGATCTTGGATTTCCAGCTTCCAGAACTGTGAGAAATAAATTTCTATTGTTATAAGCCACCAGTCTTTGGTATTCTATTATGGCAACCCAAACAGACTAAGATAGCCATACTTCTAAAACAAGAAAAATGCACAAAAAATGTTTTCCTTAACCATAAGCCATTGAGAAGTCTAGAATTGCAAACAGGGAGTTCAAATAAAAGGTAATTATTTCTACTCCACAAACTACAATAAACATTAGTGATGCTGGCAATAAATCTTCAGATCCTGATTATGCACGGATCCATTTTTACAAAAATATTTCAGTGGAAGATATAAGTACATTGTCAAAACAGCAATAAATCCTCAAAATAAGACCTAGATTTTTTTCATTCATGCATGTGAAGCATGTATATGGCCATTGCCTTCAAGTCACTCCATTTCAGGAAATTTGTTCTTTAAATAACTATTGTAAATAAAAGCCATTCTATAAGAAAAAGAATAGTGAGAGCAGTCATTCAAACAGAACAATATAAAATCTTGTTGTTTTCTTTTAATGGGAATGGTGGGGGCTAGAGGTCACCCCAAACTCCAGATGATAGCTAATGATAGGAATGTTGATGCATAGCACACAATATTGAGAAAAACAGAATAAGTTCACTTCCCAAGTAACAGCAGCAGTCTTTAAAGTACGAGGTAACCAATCATAGGAGGAGATGAAGTTTTACTGAAGAAATGTGCCCCAGACCACTTCTCCAACCTCAGGTCTACTCTCTTTCCCCAACCAAAAAGGAAAATGAGTTTTAGTAACCACAAGAAAAACAGAGGGCCTCAGTATGAACGCATAACACACCTTCCCTTAGTTAGTCCACTCCCAGGAGAGACAAGGGCCATTTCTGTACGAAAGGCCCATTCAGTCCATGAAAAATTATTGCCCTGATCTGTGCCAGGATTTGGGTATACAGCGGTGAGTGAAATAGAAAAAATCCTTGCCCTCATGGAGTTTACAACTTGAGACCCCCTCAGAAATAACACTGCCCAAATACAGCCTATGCCATTTTTCTATCAGGGAGGCAGCAGTACATAAGCCCTATAGTCAGTCAAAGGGCCTGGGTTCAAATTCTGGCTTTACAACTTAGTAGCTGTGTGATCTCAGGCAAGTTACTTAATTTCCCTTTGCCTCAGTTTCCTCTTCCGTAACTTCATAGGTCTGTTGAGAGGATTAAATGAGTTAAACAGCATAAAGCAATTAGATTAGTGCCTGACATAGAGTAAGCTGTAGGTGAGAGTTTGCCATTTCTATTATTATTACAGCAAAGGGTGGGATTGATCAAAATGGCCTATATTAGGGACATTTAATCAATGAATGTTATGCACCCAAACATGCCTGAACACAGTTTCCCAGTAGCCAGGCCCTATTTCCTCCAGACAGGAATTATAAGTTTTCTTATCTGGAAAGACTGAACAGCTCCAGAGAAAAGACCTCCATAGAATGGCGTTTGGAAGTTTCCCGGTATTTGAGCCAACTCCTTGCCAATCACCCTAAAACAACCACCAACAGACAGTAAGCCTCGCCCAGGCAGAAGCATTCCCACTTACTTTCCAGCAGCTCGTGCTTAGTTATGAAGGAATTGCTAAAGGAGACCAGACCTTTGATAAGGGAGAGACACCAAGAAAAACAGGTAGTGGCATCTCAGAGTAAACAAAATATAGAAAACTGAAAAGAACTCCAATCTTCTGAAAGGTTAAGGAATATCTTGCATCTATAAAACAGCATCAAAATGTTATGAAGAAAAAAGAAAGAACAGAGACCAAAAAAGAGTTCTTGGGATATTAAAAAGAGAATTGCTAAAATTGAAAATTCAATAGGACAGTTGGAAAATAAAGTAAAAAATATATGTCAGTCAATCCTCTCCCCATCCTTGACAGTGGCCTCATAGAGTCTTTCTTCCCTAACCCATTTTTCTTTCATGCCCCGTACCCTGGGCTACAGTGGAGAACTCTTGACCACTAGAGACATCTGTAATCATAAAGCCCATGGCATGTGAGGCTGGCAAATGTCCAATGAGTGAAGGAAAGAATGAGTGACTGACAGCAGCAGTGGAGCCCAGTGTCAGAGCTTTGCCAGCCCCCTTGGATCAGCTTATGCTGCTCAGTTTATCCCTGAACATTCTCTTCCCCCTCTGCTTGGAGGAGAGGCCTGGCAAAGTTCCATGAGTACAGGAACATTGGACTTGAAACTACACAAAGCAGGTTTTACATCCAGGCTCTGCTATGAAGTTTCCAGAGAGGCAAGGGTCATGTCTGTCAGAACACCTATTGGCTTGCAATCTTGTTGTCACCATCAGCCAAAATGGTGACATCAATTTATTTGAATGGTCTTTGTCAATGTTGCTCAGAAAACATGCTGCATGAAATGATAATAATTAGTATTAAATTAATGATCATAATTAAATACACACATCCCAAAATGTGAAACAAAAGATAAAGACGGATAATACAACGGAAAAGGTAAAATATATAGAAGAGGTTAAATCCAGGCGGTTAAATATGTGATAGGAATTCCAGAAAGAAGAAAGAAAGGACATAAAATTATCAAAGGAAGAATGCAAGAAATTTTCTGAATTTGAAGAATATGAATCTTCAGATTGAGAGAATTTAGCACAAAAGAAAAACTGTACCAAAAAACAGCATCACGAAATTCCAGAACACCAGCCATAAAGAGAAAAAACGTAATCCTTACATCACACCATACACCAAAATTGATGCCAGGTAGATTAGACACTTAAATGTGCAACTCAAAACTTGAAATCTTTTAGAAAAGAACATGTCCTTATGATAGAGAAGTATTTTTTAAATAAGACACCAAATGCATAACTCATAAAGAACAAAAGAGACACATTTGACTACATTACATTTAAAACGTCTACTTCATGAGAGGAGGCTGTATCAAAGACTGCCTAGTTGTTCACTCATCCTTCTGTCCTTTCCTCCCATGCACATGATCAGACTGCATTTCTCAGCCTCACCTGAAACAAGATGTGGCCATGTGACTGCATATTAGCCAAAGAAATGCATCCATTTGGAACGAGATACCCTCCATCACTCACAGATATCTGGCTAACAGTGCTTTCGGTATTTCTCAGGATTCAAGACATATTTATGAAGCACTGGCTTTGGGCTCAGCGTGGAGCAACAGAGAGGTGGTAGTGCGTTGTGGTTAAGGACACCTCTCTTGAGCCTCTCAGCTCCGCCAGGTATTAGCTGTGTGACTTTGGGCAAGTTACTTCACTTCTCTGTGCCTCATTTTCCTCATCTGTAGAATGTGGGACATAACAGGGACGAGGCCTACCACACTCCAGAATTGTAAAATTTCTGTAATAGTAAGTATTCAAATATTTTGACTTTTATCACATTTTTGAAGAGGATTTAATTCACAACGTGAATGCCGAAATGGGAGGCAAATAGTAATCAGTGCACTAAGATGACTTTTTCAATGTCTAGTGAGGTACCTGACACGTAGTAGGTGTTCAATAAACATTATGAATGAATATGAGAGTAATAGTGAGAAATTTACTCAGGCAGGATGGGCATGAGCCCCTCAGCACTATTCAGCAATTATTTTCAGTGTTTCTCAACTCCAGCTCGTGTTAGAATCACTTGGGAACTTTCTAAAAACACAACTCTCTGAACCCCATCAACCAGAGCAATTGAATCAGAATCTCTGGGATGGAAAGCAAGCAACAGTACATTTTCACCCCAAGTGATTCTATTGTGCGCTAGCTTGAGAATCACTGCTTTAACTCCTTCTGAGTTGACTCCTTTCTTATTCCCCACTGTAACTGTTCCAAAACTTCCTTCCTTCTTCAAGTTGGGGGCTTGGCAACTTCATTCTTGGCAGATGGCTATTCTTCATCTTCTCTCTCCTACCTCACCTTTTACTCTCCTCTTTCCTGCTATTCCTATTTTAGGAGAATATGTATACCCCTGGACTCATTCACTGCCTCCACTTAAATCTGCAGCTGCCCACTTTCGTGGGTATCGTACTGTGCTATCCAGTTGATCATGCATCTGTCCACTCTGCAACTAGACAGTGAACTCCCCAGAGGCAGGTTCCATTCATTTTACAGTCTCACTGCGAAGAAAGATGGTAGTATGCTCCCTCAGGGTCAGGGAAGAAAAACCAATGTCCAGCACACAGTAGGTACTTCATAAATGCCACTGAATGGGAGGTAGGACCTCTTCCCGGGCCTTAAAGGATCAATAAGAATCAAAAAAGAAGAGGGGGCATTTTATAAGGGGCATAGAAAATAAAAACTAAGATATGGAATTCAGAACAGTAGCATTTAACTCCTCCTAGAACTTTCTAGAAACTGTCATCATTAAACCTCAACAACATATATGTGTCACTACCACTTCACACCAAAATTCCTACAGTTGCAAAGTCCTTTGTCAAGTATAAAAGGCAACATAAATGAAAGAGTGCTGCTAAGAAAAAAAAGAGCACACAAGAAAGAAAGTTCAATCCACAAAAAGCATCATTTTATTTCAACAAGGAAATAAAACTGCAACTCCCTCTCTTGTTCCTCGGTGTCTATGTCTATAACAGGGAGATAAAAATTAAACCTTTCCTCAGAGGAATGCTGTGATGATTAAATGGGCTAATAAATATGAAGAGCATAGAACAGTGTCTGGCATATAGAAAGTACAATAAAGTGTTAGTTTTTTTAATATTATTATCTTCAGAATGTTAATGCTTGCAGCTTTCAATCAGGAAAGGAAAAGAATGAATTTGGGAAAGAGCCAGTTGGAAATGAATTGGGTGCCGGGCACCTTCCATAGGCCATCTGATTTGAATCCTCCCTCCAAAACCATGAAGTAGGTAAGACTTTGCCCATTTTATAGATGAGGACATAGAGGCTCCAAGCCATATGGCTATTTCGTGCACTTTGGGGACATTTTCATTCTACAGGATACTATAAGTGCTTTTCCTTTCAGAAAAGACCCCCATGTTTACAGAAACCATTAATTCCATGGACACAATCCCATTAAAATGTGCCAAAGATCATTAAAGCTGTTCACCGCTGCTAAATGGCACTGTAATCAAACTGTCAAGGAGGCTTGGAAACTCAAAGACTGCTATTAAATCACCCTTCCGGCCCCACGTTGCCAGGGAAACTGATCTCAGTTCCTTGAACCTTTCCTCATGGGTGTTATTTCCCAGCCCTTGGTCACTGTCTCTCTCCTCTGCAGTCCTGAACCTTAGAGGGAGGTAAGACAGGCTGCCTTGGATGGGCCTGTTACCCCACATGTCCCACCTTCTCAACATTTTTGGCAACGCTGGTTAATATCATCAGAGGTTTCTCTAATTTTGTTAGTTTTATTAAAGAAGCAAGTTGTCATTGTTGACAATGTTTATCTTTGTTTTCTATTTTATTGATGGTCACTTCTTTTTTTAAATTATTGAGGTATAATTTACATATGATAAATTTCACCCTTTTTAGTGTACAGTCGTATGAGTCTCAACAAATGCATACAATTCTGTAACCACCACCATGAAGATATAGAGCACTTCAGTTATCTCAAAAAGTTCCCTTATGGCCTTTTGTTGTCACCTCCTGTCCCTGGCAACCACTATCTCTTTTCTGTCTCTACAGTTTTGCCTTTTCCAGAATGTCATATAAATGGATTCATTTGGTATATAGCTGTTTAAGTCTAGATTCTTTCATTTAGTATAATGTATTTGAGATTCATCCATATTGTGGCATATATCAGAAGTTAGTTACTGTTGATTGCTCAGTGGTCTTCCATTGTTTGGATGGACTACAGTTTGTTCATCCATTCACCCATTGAAGGACACTGGGGTTGTTTCCAGTTTTTCGTGTTTATAAATAAAGCTGCTTTAAATATTTGCATACAGGTTCTTGTATGAACATAAGTTTTCAATTCGCTTGAGTAAACACACAGAAGCAGGATTGCTGGGTCATATGGTAAGTGTACTTTAACTTTATAAGAAACTGCCAAACTGTTTTCCAAAGTGGCTATATCATTTTGCATTCCCATCAGCAATGGATGAGAGTTGTTCTGCATCCTCATCGGTACTTGGTATTATCAGTTTTTATTTTATTTTACTTTATTTTATTTTGTTTTATGCCACTGTTTTATGAGTGTAACATCTTACTGCGGTTTTAATTTGCATTTTTCTAACAACATTGAGCATCTTTTCACGTGCTTATTGGGCGTTTGTATATTTTTTAAGTTTCTTTTCAAGTCTTTTGTACATTTTTTTAAACTGGGTTTTTTTTTTTCTTATTTTTGAGTTTTGAGAGTTCTTTATATTTTCTGGATACAAATCCTAAATCACATACTGATTTCCTTCTTGCTTTTTATCCAGTCAAGGGGCTACATCTGACATTTCTGAGATGAGAGTGGAGATGGTCCTTAGCCCATAAACACTAGTCACAAGGGAGCAGCTGTTTATGGAAAAAGACAAGAAAGGCCTAGATTGTATAGTACCCTAGAGTTCTTCACTCTCTTCATCCTATTCCAAACAAGTTAGAACAACGCTGAGGGTCTATGGTAAGGGGGAAAAGAGACGCAAAATAACACAAAAGTTTTCTAAAAGTGGGCCAAAACCAACAAGGGAAGTTAGTTTGGTAGCTGTTTCACTTTGAGACTGGACCTGGAGGTGCCATTTTCATTCCGCACCTTCTCATAGGAGCAAGGATCTCCAACTCCAACAGGACCCATATGACAGGCTGAGCACCCGAGCCAGAATCAGAGAGGAAGAAGAGGTCAGTTCTGAGAGAAGTGGAGCATGGAAGAAGGAGAGGAAGAGGAGTTCCCTGGTCTCCATCAGGGGGACTCAGTATGTACTGAGCAATGACTTTCTATGTTGCAACATCATCTGGACTCCTAGTGTATATTTGATCAATAGAAGGATTTTTAGGTAGGAAAGGCTTAGAGGTGGTAATCTATTTGGGATTGCTGGAGGATCAGGAGGGGCATGAAGCTATGTTTACAAAGCTCTTCACAAAGGATTGCAAATACCAATTCTCCATATCAAAGAAGGGGGCAAAAGTGAAGCTTTCTGCTAATAGACCGTAACATCCCACCTTCTAGCCATCAGGGACAGAGTTAGGAAGAGAGTAAATTCAACTGTGTCTCCAGTACTCATCTTTCACAAAGGAATAGTAGATAGATGATGATATAGCTAGATGGATAGATAGATTAGATAGATAGATAGATAGATATAGATTGATAGATATAGAATCACTGGCTTTTAACTCTAATCAAATAATCCAAACAATTCTAGAATTTCTGATTCTGTGTTACTTACTTGACCTGAGAATACATTATGGTTTTGAAGCATTCATAGCATCTAAGAAATGAAAAAAGACAACTTCAAATTGCCCAACCTTTCTATGGTAAACATAAATAAAGTAGTCAGTCTATTTTTATTTCCTTTCTCTTCTGTCGAAATAGAAAATTAAACCTGTAATCCAGAAGCGTGAATTCCTGTTGACACAGATGATACCAAATGGGCCCCAGTAAGTCACTAAATGTCTTGACCTCCAACAGCTCTTCTGTTGATCCCTATACTTTGGATTGAGTATTTCCTTTTATTATCAGTATTTACATAGGTCTGTTCCACATCATGGCACCCTGTGTAAGATGAGTGGTTCTGAAAATACATCATCATGTATCATCGGTTATAATGAGAAGTAGATTAACCCAGGGGCATGCCGGCGAATGATCTGCCAAAGGTACAGTTGACAAAATCTTCATCAGTCAGTACTGATATAAATACCATCCTCCTCAGTGGATCACTTGCAATGTGTCTCTCAGAGCTAAATCAGTACTCTAATTGCAACATCAGTTATAGGCCCTGCTCAGTGATGAGAGGGGCAAAGATATGAGGATGTTCTCAGCCAAAGCTATTTATACATGCCATGTGGTCCTTAATTATCTGGAAGGGAGGGTATGGGGAGAGTTGGAAAGTTGACATGACTAAAAATTGAATCCACCCACCCTCTTTTGCACCATTCTGGCAAAAGAGAAAATTCTAGGTACTTCCTTTCTAAGAGAAAAAGGTAAATAACCTCAAATCCTGTGAGAATGCAGTCTACCCAGTTGCCAACTGGTATTTCACTACTAATATTCCTTTTTATTGTGTGAGTTTAAGACTTCAGGGGACTATGGGAAAGAAAGTTCAAGTTTTATAAGCCCTAAATCAAATGAGCAGTCCTGGTAGAATCTCCTTTTATCCTTAAAGGTAGAAGAAAGTTGTAGATTAGAAAATTAACTCAATTATTCCAGAACTTTGGTCAATAAAAAATCTAGACTTCAATACAAAAACTTCCTGGAACATAACATATAATCATTAATTACATATTCATAAATTGATATATTAAATGCCAGAGATTCAAAATATAGTACGGGAAGAATATCAAATATAAGATACATTCAGGAAGAAATAGCTATAAACAATGACTTCACTTATTTAGCGCTTTTATGTGTCAGAGACAATGCTAAGAACCTTACCTATAATATCTAAATAAATTCTTCCTGCAACCCAAGAATGGAAATATTATCCACATGTTACTGATAAAGAAACTATGGCTCAGAAGATTAACGGGTCCATGTCATATACCATTTAAGCAGAAGTGTCAAAATTCAAATTCTCATCTGACTCCAAAGTCTTCACCCTAAAACACTACTCTTTATTCTATATATTAGTATGGACCTCATAGCTTATCTTACCCACACTTCCTGCTTCCCTATAATGTCAACTTACATTTATGACCTTTCAAGATGGTTCCTCTCCCTTTTGGCTCTCCTTCATGAGTCTTTAAGCTGTGAATCCACTGTGAACAGTTTGATTTTCTGCCGATTTCTCAACTCAAGTCTAATAATGAGACTGTGATTGGTCCAGCTCTCCTGTGTCTGAGAAAGATTTTATACCAGGTCCCCTTATAATCTAGCGATTGTCCATGGTCAGGTACCTGGTCTTGTTCCCATCAGCTGATGGCTGGTAGGGATGGAGCCAGGGAGGAGGGGAGCCAGGCCCAGTTAGCAGAGGCTGTGGGTGGGCCCGTTTCCCTTGGCAGAAGCTGCGGAAACTGGGATTCACTTGAGTAATAAAAATATGGCGAAAGGATTCAGAATATACCACTGTGAAAAGTTTTCTTTTCTGAATTCCCCTTATCTGCCCAAAAGCAGGGCCTCCCAAGAGAGTTCAACTGTCATAAATGCCCTACCCAGAAAAACAGGAAATATTGACTCCTGTCACTGGAGATCAGCATCAGAATAAGAAATTACCTAAATAAACATTGTCACAAAACTATGCTATCTCCTATCTATATTCTTCTAAGAGCCCATTTATCTTTCCTAAAAGTCATTTGTTTTCCCATAAGTGCCCTTCTACCCCTCCTCTTCCCCTATTATGATGGCATATAAGCCCCAAATTCTAACTGCCTCCTTGAGTCACATTTTTCTGTGAATTCCCATGTACATGCATGAATTAAAAAATCTTTCTTTTCTCTTACTAATCTGTCTTTTGTCAGTTTAATTCACAGGTCTCCAAATATTGAACATAAGAGGGTAGAGGAAAAGTTTTTCCTCCTCTACAATGGAACAGTTTGAAACCATCAAAAATGATACTGTAAAAGAATATTTAATGATGTGGAAAAAAATCCACTATCTCTTAAGTTAAAAAATAAGGTTGCCAGGGGCCGGCCCCGTGGCTTAGCGGTTAAGTGCGCGCGCTCCGCTACTGGCGGCCTGGGGTGGGATCCCGGGCGCACACCGACGCACCGCTTCTCCGGCCATGCTGAGGCCGCGTCCCACATACAGCAACTAGAAGGATGTGCAACTATGACGTACAACTATCTACTGGGGCTTTGGGGGAAAAAAAGGAGGAGGATTGGCAATAGATGTTAGCTCAGAGCCGGTCTTCCTCAGCAAAAAGAGGAGGATTAGCACGGATGTTAGCTCAGGGCTGATCTTCCTCACCAAAAAAAAAAAAAAAAAAAAAAAATAAGGTTGCCAAACCCTAACCATAGAGTCAGACTTTGTTTTTATAAATAAGCATGTTTGTTTACATGCTTTGAAAGTCTAAAAGAATGTTCACTAAAGTGTTAACGATGATTCTCTTGAGGACTGAGAGCAATTTTAAGTTTTCTTCTTATTCCACTTGGTATTATTCGAATTTGCAATAATAAATCTATGTTACTTTTTCTATTGAAAAAATATGCAAATAGGGGCCGGCCCGGTGGCATAGCAGTTAAGTTCGCGTGCTCTGCTTCGTGGTCCGGGGTTCACGGGTTCAGATCCCAGGCGCAGACCAATGCACCACTTATCAAACCATGCTGTGGCAGTGTCCCATATAAAGCAGAGGAAGATGGGCACGGATGTTAGCCCAGGGCCAGTCTTCCTCAGCAAAAAGAGGAGGATTGGCCACAGATGTTAGCTCAGGGCTAATCTTCCTCAAACACACAAAAAATACATATATATGCAAATGTTTCCTTTTTGAAAAAATAAGAATCTATGTATACCATCTGTAGAAGCCATATTATTTTTTAAATTTATCTAAAAATGTAAAGATAAACTTAAAAATTTAGCTATGTAAATATTCATTGCCATATTAGCAAAATAAAATTTCAAAGAAAACGTTCAATAACACAACATTGAACAAATGAATTAAATGATATCCATAGAAAGGATACTTTGCAATCATAAACATTATTTTATGAGAAAAGACGACATGGAAATATGTCTACAATACACTAATTGGGTAAAAACAAGTCACAAAACAATAAATTACAGTATGAGCCAATCTTATAGTTAAAAATTACACAAAATATATTTATACCTAGAAAATAACCTGAAAGAATTTAGCAAAAAGTGGATGGGATTACAGATGATTTTAATTTTCTTATTTTTTATGTATCTATATTTCTTATTATTTTACAATGAGCCTGCACTACATATGTAACTTTTAAAAATAAAAGTCGGGGTCTTGGTTTTACTTGAGGTTTCTATTTTGTTTAATGTAAATATTGATACCTGTAATTGGGATTTAGGACTTTCCTCCGTTCTTTGCCATCTCCCTTGAGACTGTTTAGAACACATGGAGAAAAGTGCCAGCTATTAAGGTTTTACAGTCGTGACACAAAACAGACATTTTAACACAGAAGGCAAAGGCAATTTCTCAATCGCCATATTAGGTTTTCTTAATGAGTGTTCATTTATTCATCATTGAGTGGCAGATTGTCACCAGAGACTGATTCTACTCTAACAACGCCTCTACCAAATCCTGTGCTCCTCACATCCATGGTAACAAAATATCTGTGAGAATTCTTATTTGCAAACTTGGCAGGCTGCAGGAAAGTAATGGAAACACAGATGAACATTCTAATGCAGTACATTATTTCACAGTAGCTGTAATCTGAAAATCATTTTTATAAAAATCATTGTCTTCCTCAAAAAATGAAAAATAGAATTATCATACGATCCAGCAATTCCACATCTGGGTATATACCCAAATGAATTGAAAGCAGGGACTTGAACAGGTATTTGTACATCCATGTTCATAGAAGCACTATTCACAATAGCCAAAAGGTAGAAGCAACCCAAGTGTCCACCTATGGATGAATGTATATGCAGTGTGCGATGAAAATGTATTTCATACTGTGGGTCACGGTCAAAAATGTTTGAAAGCCTCTGTGTTAAATCATATGTCCAGAGTGAGGATGCAAAAAAAATAATAATAAATTATAAATTAGTTAATTAATTTTTAATAATATATCTCTAATAGTAATCAGCAAAGCCAGCAAAACATGGTGGCATTCAAGCCCTCAGAGTTTCTATTATCGCCCTTTTCAGAAGCATATTCCTTTCTGAATTCACTCCAACACTCTCATAACCTCCACGGGGTTTCCAACTCTCTTTCCTTTGTGATAATCAAGTATAGACATACACTGGACTAAAGTAGACTTGAGCGCCGGCCCCGTGGCTTAGCGGTTAAGTGCGGGCATTCCGCTACTGGCGGCCCGGCGTTGGGATCCCTGGCGCGCACCAACGCACCGCTTGTCCAGCCATGCAGAGGCCGCGTCCCACATACAGCAACTAGAGGGATGTGCAACTATGACATACAACTATCTACCAGGGCTTTGGGGAAAAAAATAAAAGGAGGAGGATTGGCAATAAATGTTAGCTCAGAGCCAGTCTTCCTCAGCAAAAAAAAGAGGAGGGTTAGCATGGATGTTAGCTCAGGGCTGATCTTCCTCACTAAATTAGACTTTAAATCTAAGTAGCAAAGAGTATATTTAGTCAATAAATAGTAGATTTCTTGACTATTTTAATCTACTTAAGTAAACAAAGATTTTCCTAACCCCTCTAGCACTTTAAATTTTCATGCTTAGTTGTTGATACGCCTATGAAAATCTTCTCAATTTCTTGACCCTTGAATAGGGTCAAGAAGATGCCCAGTGGGGACAACGTTGGAGGTCAGCCCAGGCTGAAGTGACAGCCAATTGACACCAAGTGGAACCATGGACAACCACGTTAACAAATCTTCTGATTTTCCAAGAGAAGACAGAAATTTCTATTTTTATGTGAAATCTTGTTTTTAAATGTTGGTAACTAATTCAAAATAATTTTTAACACTTTGAAGGACAAATAAAATGTGTCCGCAAGCAGCCCAGTTTATGACCTCTTCTTCCAGAAGTTCACTAGATAAGACTTAACAATAATTACTCTTCAGAGGCTCCTTAACTTCACCCCATTCTCACCTCCACCCCTCCTTCACCAACCAATTAACTGTTCTTTGATCTGAGTTACTGAAGCACTTTATATCTATCTCTTACAGTGCTCAGTACATTCTGTGAAAGTTTTGCTGTTGTTTGTTTTTTACTTATCCATCTGCCTTGCTAAAGATAGTTATAATGTAATGTTGAACCATGAGCTTGGTGCTCAGTTAGAGTTTGAGGAAATCAGTTTGAGTCCCAGCCCTGACATGAGACAACTTCAACTGAATCACTTGACCTCTTGAGACTCAGTTTTCACATCTAAAAGGTGAGTTAATAATAATAAGGGATAAAAGAGTGGCTGCATTATTAGCTATAGCAGTGGAGATACAGTGAGATGAGGCAGATATATTTTTTAATTAATAATTATGATAATAGGTGGAATATTGAGTGCATGTATATGCCAGGCACTTCCTAGATGCTTTATATGTTCCCTTAATCTTCGCACTAACTCCATAAGGTAAACACCATCACTATTTATATTCTACTGGTGAAGAAAATACGGGTTAGGGTGGTTGAGTAGCACTTCTACTAAGTGGCGGAACTGGAACCAAGACGTCCCATCTCAAGGCCCACGATCTTGAGCACGCCCCCAGCTCACAACAGTATAAAGTCTCAGAACGGGGTCTTTCTTCAGTCTGCTTGGTTCCTAAGGCAATAAGATGGGCAGGGACATAAACTCGTGTTTTATATTTTTTGTGTGTGTTGGTGGAGAAGGATGCCTGCATTTATTTATGAAAAAAATCCATAGGGAGTAGCTAGACTGAATGGATGGTAGACTGTGGGGACGGGGAAAGGGACTGCCCAGTCAGTGATTTTAAGCAGATTCCTCTATGGGGACAGAGTTTGAGAAAAGCTTTCAGCAAAGGGAAGGAAGGGGCTTAGCAGATGTGAAACAGTAGCTTGCTCACGCCTCCCGGCCTCCATTCTACCCACTGTGGACAGCATGGCCACAGATGCTGTGCTCCCAGGCAGACAGGAACTGGGGCCAGGGCTGACACTGCCCTGGGAAAGGAGGAGGCTGCTCAAACTTCAGGAAAGTCCTTTAGCTTGGCGATGGCAAGTCCTGCCATTCATCATGGAAAGGTAAATATAGGAACCCAATAGAAAACCGTCAGCTGCTGAGGGCTTACTTTACTAATACAGTTCTTACTCTGTTCTCATTTAAAGATTAATCCCTGGTGAGTAGTTGGTGTTTGCCTCGTACATTTTAAGGGCCCTAACAGCGTCATTTCCAAAGAAGAGTGGGGAGCAGGAGGTGGGAGGTATCGCTCTGAACAGTTTTCTACTCATTGCCATTATACGTCCTTACTATTTATCTTTAAATGATGGTCACAAGAAAAGGAAATAAAACACGCCCAGAGACCTTTACAAATTCAGATAAACTTGTCTGGGGCTTTTGGTTGTTTAGTTAGTGAAAAGCTATTTTCACAACCCAGAGCAGTGATACATGAACGTGATGGCATGCCCGCAGTAACCTGGGAAGGCTTTGGGCAGCTGACCTAGCTGAGGAGGAGCCAGCACTTGTATCCAAGGTTTCTATTTTCTAAATATAGAAATAGTTGGGGAGGGGGGTCCTGCAGGGACATTTTGACAAATGCTAAAGAGATAAAAATGGCAAGAGCCAGATTTAACTAGATGAGAAAAGTAGGTGGGACTTCAAAGGGTGCCAGGGCCAAGAAGAGAGAATGTCCTCAGTCATAGGGTATGACGTCAGAGGGACATCCTGGGGTGGCCTATTGGCCAGCCTTCAGTGTCCCATGGAAAAAGTGGGTTTCTCCAAGCCACTGAGCAGATCTGCCTCCCCTAGAGAGCAGTCAGATACTTACCCAATAGTCCATGGGTGACCCACACTTTGTTGTTGTTGTTTTCATTTTTCCCAGTGGAGCAAGCATAGCAGTGGACTGACAACTTGAAACTCAGCCTAGCTGACTGGCATCATGGGAGTCAACCAGCCTGTTTTGTGGAGGACATCCAACTCTGAACTGAGATTTCCTTGCTTCCCACTGGGTCAGTCCAGTGTGTGCCCATGCCCTGCAGTCTCCCATGGGTAAAAAAGAAAGAAAGGGGGGAAAAAGCTGGGTTTATGAACCTAAGTGTTCCAGGAATTAGGAGCAAGCCAGGTGGCTGGGCTTACTTTGTCATGAAGACAATCCTATGAGGGACATACTATTCCTTTTGCCTACAGATAAGAAAACCAAGGCACAGAGAGGTTGCGTAATCTGCTCCAACGTGTCAATATCTAAAAAAAAAAAAAAGCCAATGTAGCTCTAGAATCCAGATGTTTAAACATCTTGCTGTACCATCCATCAATGATACAGTACATGGAAAGTGCTTTGACAGTGCCTGCTGTCTAGAGAGAGTTCACTAAATATTGGCTACTATTATTATTCTCCTTTTATATACAGATATTTATGTTCCAGTTAAAAATTGTGCTTTAAGATGATCAGTTAATTAAAAATGATTTAAAATAACAGTTTATCAAAATATATTCACTGGGAACTTTCACTAGGGTTAGGTAGTGTCTGTGGTGGCCAGTCTCCAAGATGGCCCCCAACAGTCCCTGCCTCCTGGTATTCACACCCTTGTATCATCTCCTCCCACACTGTATCAGGATCGATCTGTATGATCAATAGAATATGGAGGAAGGGATAGAATGTCCCTCCCGAGGCTAGGTTATAAACGACATTGGGCTTTTGCCCTTCTCTCTTTTAGCTCCCTCATTCTGGGAGAGGTTAGCTGCCATGTTATGAGTAGCCCTATGGAGAGACCCCCACGGCAGAGAACTGAGGCCTCCTGCCAACAGCCACGTGAGTAAACCCTCTTGAAAGTGGATCCTCCCGCAGTCACGCCTTCAGATGACAGCAGCCCCGGCCAACATCATGACTGCAACGTCCCGGGGGACCCTGAGCCAGAACATCCCAGCTGAGCCACGCCAGGTTTCTTTCTTTCTTTTTTTTTTTCTCATTTTATTGCATTCACATTGGTTTATAACATTGTATACATTTCATGTGTACGTCATTATACTTCTGTTTCTGCATAGATCACATCATGTTCACCACCCAAAGACTAATTACAATCCATCACCACACACATGTGCCTAATCATCCCTTTCCCCCTCTCCCCACTCCCTTCCCCTCTGGTAACCACCAATCCAAACTCTGTCTCTATGTGTTTGTTTGTTGTTGTTTTTATCTTCTACTTATGTGTGAGGTCATACAGTATTTGACCTTCTCCCTTTGACTTATTTCGCTTACAGGTTTCTTGACCCTCAGAAACTATGTGAGATAATAAAAGCCACCATGTGTGGGGAAATTGTTACACAGCAATGCATAACTAATACATTATCTCTTTCTAGAAACTTTCTATGAACCCCCAGCATTTTATACTCCCCTCTATCATAGCACACACTATATTCTGACTTACGTGTTTTCATCTCAGTCTCCCCTTCTAGACCATGAGCTCAAGGACAGGGACTGATGTTGTCCCTAGTTTTTGGATTCCTGGGATCTAGCATAATACCGCAATTGGTACAGACTTCAATAAGTGTAGGTTGTTGGACTGAACTATCTCCACTTCTTATACGTCCTTTTTTCTTTAAAATATAGTTTATATTTCAGATTTTTCATGAACTCAGGTAATTCTTGCCATCTGAACAATTAGACATGCTTTCATTCAACTAGTATTTGGTTATTAAAGTTATTACTAAATTTGTACTATCCAAGATCTTAGACACAGAATCATATCAACTTGTGTGTGTGTGTATGTGTGAGGAAGATTAGCCCTGAGCTAACATCGGATGCCAATCCTCCTCTTTTTTCTGAGGAAGACTGGCCCTGGGCTAACATCCATGCCCATCTTCCTCTATTTTATATGGGATGCCGCCACAGCATGGCTTGACAAGCGGTACATCCGTGCGCGCCCGGGATCCGAACCCGCAAACCCCGGGGGGCTGAAGCAGAATGCGGACACTTAACCGCTACGCCACCGGGCTGGCCCCCAGAATTATATCAACTTTTAACAGAAGACATTAAATAGTTTGTAAAGTAGCAACATTCCTGTGCCTTCAAAGCCATTATGCCATTAACCCCTGATTTTTTTTCCCAAATAAGCTCAAACACCTGGAGATAAAAGTAGCTCACCAACAGAAAAAGTAAAATAATTTCCTAGAAGGTATTGCCTGAGTTGGTTACATGTCAGAGTTGGATTAAATCAGAAGCTGTATTTTTTAACTCCTATTTAGTTCATAGAATATACTTTTATTATTATTAAAGATATCAGTTCAATCTATGGTTCATTCTGCACTCTGATCCTGTAGAGACCAAGTTCATCATTTTTTCCTAAAATGTAATATAAAAGTTGAGTGATCAGTGACACTTCTTGTTTTTTATTTATAAAATAAGAAACACATTCAAGACCTGAATTTCTTAAGTAAGTGGAAAGCAGTCCACATCAATGCATCCTCCATCGTGGTCATTACCAAGGGATTCACCACTTCTAGGAGGCTCTATCTTCAAGAAACAAACAAAGCCTACCTCATCTTTTCAAAGCTGTCATCTATCCTTGCTCCAAAATATGCTAAAATCCGACAAAAGAACGGATGCCGTTCCTGTCAATATGTCTTCAGATGAGGCCACTCTGAAGAGAAGTTTCTTAGCTCTGGATGATCTGAGGTTTGTCTGTGTGCACTGACACAACACATCATCAAAAGTGTTGGGGGGTGGGGCAGAAGGTGGGAGTCTTGGCATTGACACACAACGGTAACTCAACAATGCTGAAGTTGTAGAATCTGAGACACAAATAACATCTTCAGGTTATATCCTGTTGCGGTCTGACCTAGAGGAAATACCTAACATAAAATAGATGAGCATTCAACATCCATGCAATAAGCTCAAGAATTAAGAGTGAGGATTGAAATTATCTACCCCATATACACAGCTTGGAAGGGGAGGCCTGGAACTATCTAAGCTTCCCCCTTCCCAGAACACATACACATACCTTACTTTCTACAATACATCAACAGAACTTCACTACACCACTATCTTCATTAGCATACCTTTACTAACCAGGGAGACTCTTGCACGGGCAAATAACTTGATTGTTCATTACAGGAACTTTCCCAAAATATCCTTCACCTCTTCAGTAGGAAGCATCAACAGTTAGGGTATAACATTACAGTTAACACCCTAAGGATCTTCAAGTCCCTCACCTCAAAATCCTTGTCTTGCTGTTTCCATTCCTAAACTATCGTATCATTATCCTTACCCAATCAAGCCCCCTCATTGAAAGACCACCTTAAACCAAACTTCCAATTCTCAATAAAATCTGATCTTGCCCTTTCCACATGGAGACATTACCCAAGCTCTGTCAGGGTGGTTATCTGCCTCACCACAATAAACAATAAACACAGCTTTGTGGTATCAACAGGTTGCATTGGTGATATTTGGAGAGCCAGCACTTGACAGTGCTTAATACGGGTCTAGTGAGAAACTGAAATGGTTGGAAAGTAACATACGGCCTTTAACCTATTTTCCCCCTAGTGATCAGTGGCCCTTAGCATTTAAAGAGTTCCACATCTGGACATCTAAATTTCTGCCTGGTCCAGTGCTTGCCACAGTACATTTTGTCAGATATTAAGAGGTGTTACTTGTTTAAAAGAAAAAAGTGTCCATGGTAAAACAATTTAGGAACTAATGACTCAAGGATAAACCCATTATTTCTTTACTGCAGGACTTCTCAGGGCCTTTAACATACTACTGGGTATCAATAACATCCAAGAGGGAGTTATTAATATGCAGCCATTACAAAACATATTTGAATGCTTTGTCCTAAAGCAGCTTACTAAATTCTCACTGGATCCAATAGGAATGAGGGACAGTTTTACATAACTGTCCTCTCTGCCATTTATCCGTAGGCCAGTACAAGACAATATGGCCAGAAATGAAAATAAATGGCCATAGTTGTCTTAGTGCTGAGCAATCAACTTCGTGGTAATTCCAGGGCTGCCTTGAGCTGTGGGCAGTGGATGATGAAGGAAATGGATCAGCCTGAGTCCTCTAGTCTTAAACGATGAAATCTGTGTGCCCTGAGCTATGCCTACTTGGTTCCAGCCCTCCTCCTGAAACGGAATGCTAGCCATTCAGCATCCTGCTCGGAGTTCCTCCAGCCTTTTCCACACTTAGAAGCACCAGACGCAAATTGGCTAAATAGTCCAAGTTGCTGATCTTTGCTCAAAGGAAAGTCCTACTGGCATAGACCCGTCAGGTTACAGTCAGGTGGCATCTGGCACACTCTGCTTCACTAACAGCTAAAATCCTCACACTGTTATCTTTTATCACCATGCCCTTCTACTAAGGTCTCCACGTAAAGGACATTCTTTCAGTCAGCACTTACAACTCTGACTTCCCTGCTCTGGGTTGAGGAGAGGAGATTGACATTTACTATGTGCCTAACATGACATGCGGCACTTTATGTGTTTTAGCTCCTTTACTTCACAGAACTACAAAAAATCGTAATGGTGAATGTTTACATCGTTGTTACCACGTGCTAGGCACTGCTGGGAATGTTTTACATATTTCCAGTCACTCAATGCTCCCAGCAACTTATGTGGTAGACATTGTTATTACCCCCACTTTATAGGTGAAGAAACTGAGGGATTCAGAGGTGAAGTTGCTTGTCTGAGGTCACACAGATGGTTACTGGCAGGGCTGGATTTGAACACAGTCCATACGTCTAACCACTCAACCATGATCCAGCATTATTTGCCCCATTAGATGAGAGAACCAAAGCTCAAAGACGTTAAGTGGCTCGCTCAAAGGCACACAGGAAGTGGAAGAACGGGGACCAGAACCCACGTTCACTTATCCCCAAGTCCTTTTTTTCCTCTAGAGCAATGGTTCTCAAAGCCTGGTCCCCAGAGCAGCAGCATCAGTATCAACTGGGAACTTGTTAGAAATGCAAATTCTTGGGCCCCACCCCACATCTACTGAATCTGAAACTCTGGAGTGAGGCCAAGCAATCTCTATTTTAAGACCTCCAGGTGATTCTGATGCAAGTGAAGCCGTGCTCCACTCCATGCTTCCTTCTGTAGAGTATTGAAAGGAGGTCACCTTGGAGGGCTGGAGAGACTGTATTGTCTAGTGGTTAGAGGAGGGTGTGAGAAGTTAAGAGAACCAGTGCCCTCCACTAACTGCCTTGCAAAGAGACAACTTGGTTAGACCCAGCAAATGTCATTGGCTTGTCCATAACCAGGCCAGTGGCTGCTCTTCTTCCCCTTAACCATTCATGGAGCAGGAGAAGAACAGCTTTGTTCTAGGCTGTGGTCAAGAGGAAGACCAGCTTCTCTCCTTGGCCATCCTTGACCTTGCTGCTCGCTTCTCAGAGATTCTCAATGCATTCAGTTCAACATTTTGCCACATTTGCCTACCAGCTCTGTCTATTCCCACCTGTAACCCTTCTTGTCTCTCAGCTCCTTCCTCTTCGGGAGGAAACACTTCTACGGCAATATGGTCAGCCGATGGGCTGCCCTCCTGGTTGGAACGTTGTGCAATGAAATACTTCTTATAGTTCTAGAACCACTTCTTTTTCCTTTTTCGCTCTAAGGGTTAGTTCAGTAGCTACACTAACGCTTTCATTACCAGCTTTTCTGAAACATCTAAGATTCCAGCTTTCCCCTAAATCAAGCTGTTGTCAAGAGGTTCCGTGTATGTATGAGACAGAATTGTAGATTGATTTTTATAGAGCCCAAAAGGAAATGAAGGAATCTTCGATGGTTCAGGGTGGGAGCTTGAAAGGCCTTTGACTCAGGAGGAAGGACCACACGGTCCTGAATTTGTGGCCAATAGCTGTACCACAGGGGAAGGGGAGGGAGCTGCAGATACAAGAGGAAGAAGCTAAGCCGGCCCCAAGGTGCTTATTTGCAGTCAGGGATCAAAAGGACACTACTTCTTAAAACCCACTGTCCTTCTTTAACAAAAAATAATTTGATATCATTGAGTTTCTGCAGGCTATACGTTCCACGCAGCATCGGCAACATGGAGTGTTTTCTTTTTCTTTCAAGGCTGAGGGTGGGGACCTCCTGGTGGGAGAACATGCTGTATATTGACTAAAGCTGCAAGGAGGAGAGCTGGGAAGGAGCTCCCCAAATCTCATTAATCTCTCTTCTTGCCTCTTGATAGGTTTCCAGGGATCTACTGGTTTGTTGGTTTGTTTCATGCTTGATTTGGATTCTTGGTTCTTATTGGCCCACACTGAAACCAGTTAGTACCAGAAAGGATACCATGTTAAGAACCAGCAAGCCTGACTTGATTTATCAAATAGAAGTGTAGGTGGTGGTTGAGCGTGGACGTTAGACTCAGGCAGAGCATTCTCCAGCTTGTGATGGCTCTAGACCCTGGTGGTTGTCTTGAGGATTAAATGAGAAAATGCATGTCGTTGTGCCCTATAAGCTTTTAGCGTTCATTTCACACTCACTGGGAGTTTAGTGGGTGCTTGCCCCCGCGCTGGTGAGGCCCTGTGGGGGTCACAGAGGGAGTCTCTATGGGGTTTGCACCATCACCAGGCCCCTCCAACATGGTCCAGTTAATTTGGACAAGCTCCATAAGCCCTACAGCTCCATATCATCTTAAGTGAAGAGACACACGTCCTCCAGGGGGTTTGTAGGAAACAAGTGAATGAGATCATCTGAAATTTTCAAACTGCTATGCCAGGCTAACAAAAGATAGTATCAAAATCTGTTATATAAGTAGAATACATACTTTTAGATTTCTGATTCTGATATTGGTTGATCTTTTACTACTGTGGTATAATAGAAAAAACCTGTGAATTAGGACTTAGAAGACTTGAATTGAAGTCCTAGTTCTGCAACTCTGTCATTTATAGGCTGTGCAATCTTGGGCTAGTCACGTCACCTCCCTGGGCCTCAGTTTCCTTATCTAAGAACTAAGCTAACATCATCTACTCCACATGTTTTTGTAACAAAAACATAAGATGTCGGGGAGAGGGGGAGGATAAAACATGTGAGCAGTAGGAGCCAGCCCCATGGCGTAGCGGTTAAGTGTGCACGTTCTGCTGCTGGCGGCCCGGATTTGGATCCCTGGCGCGCACCGATGCACCGCTTGTCAGACCATGCTGTGGTGGCATCCCATATAAAAGTGGAGGAAGATGGGCATGGATGTTAGCCCACGGCCAGTCTTCCTCAGCAAAAAGAGGAGGATTAGCTTGGATGTTAGCTCAGGGCTGATCTTCCTCACAAAAAAAAAAAAAAAAAAAACATGTAAACAGTAAATGCTGCCCGAATGTGATAGCCATTAAGAGAGATGAAAGGTATCTACTCCAGAATGGGCTCCCTCTGCTTCTTGAATAGCTGACCCTCCAGACCACCTAGAAACTACGGTTTGGATTCCTTTGGCCACCTTAAGGGAGCTGCCCAGAAGTATCAGGTTTGGGCATATTATAGAAATAGTAATTATACTAATTATAATAAAAGCCACCATTTATTGGGCACTTAATGTGTGCCTAAAACTGTGCTAAGCATTTTACATATATTATTGCAAATAATCCTTACAACTCTGCAAGGTAGGAATTACTCTTCCCAGTTTGCAGATAGGCTCAGAGAGGTAATTGTCTGGAAGTCACACAGCTAATAACCTGAGATTTTGACTGACACTTGAGCCCACACACTTAATCACTGTTATTATTGCTGTTTTTTCCTTCTGTATGCCCCTTGAAAGAAGAATGAAGTCTGTTTGGGCTGAAGATCCCAAATCCTAACTCCTAAATTTCATATTAAACTGCATGGAAAATGTCTAGCACACAATTCAAATTATGATCTGCTTTCCCACCCTCACTCCAAAATAACTACAGTTATAAAAAACTTGATGTAACTTAATCTCTGTTCCTCAACCTTAAGAGTTATAAAAGATCTCAATCATAAATGACAGTGTTTCTAGAATGAAATCCCATTTTGGTTAGTTCTAAGGTTCTTGAAAATATTTGATGTGTAATATGCCACACACACACACAGTCTTTAAAAGCTTTTTTTTTTCCACAAAAGGAGCAGAGAAAAATTTTCCCAGGACCCGAGCTCAAGATATTCGTGATACCAGATGCTTCTACAAGCTCGACTGCTGTCAGTAGGACAGAAAACCTGCCAAGAAGCCAAGCCATTTCCACTCCACATTTGGTCTGAAGCCAGAGTGTTGTCTTTCAGCTTTTAGAAAGACCTCCTGGGGTGAGGTGGCCCTAGCAATGATCATATGTGACCATCATGGCCTGCAGGGGGGAGAAAAAAGGTAAAAGCTTTTGTAAATGGCCAAGATCTTATCTGCAAAAGCTGGAAAACTCTTTTTCCAATGCAAAAACAGAAATAGTCCAGATTAATCTTTGCTTAGAGAGGTAGGAAGTCCTAGTTCAATGGTCCAAATCATGTTAATCAACTTCTGATGAAGGTGATGGCCTAGTGCTGTGGGCCTTAACTGGCGAGCTCTGTCCACAAGTTTGGTCACAGTATGGTTATGCTTGTGTTATTCAAAGTGAGTCCCAAGGAATGCTATGATAAGCTTGGTTAGGGCTCCAGGCAAGGGAGGCACATGCATGTGCATGCCTCATTGAGACAGTGTTGATACAGAACATCAAAAAGGGAATATGCTGAAGAAATAGGAAAGGAGAGACTCTTTAACATCTTTTGCTTTGCTCTACCAGATTTTCCATTTAAAGGTTTCTGTAGAAGGATAATGATGTATATCCTTGGCCTCCAGTATGGCACAGGGGTAGAGGGAGTGGAAAGGGAAATGCCTAAAGTCATTAAAGGTCCCTAGTCCATCATTCAACAACTATTTATTGGGGGCCCAACCTGTACCAGGTAAGGTGCCATGTGCTGCAGATACAAATGCCAACAGCAGGCATCACACTGCCCTCATGGAACTTGGTATGTAGTGGAAGACTTAGTTAACAATCAAATAATCACCTAAATATATGAAAAAGTGAAGCTGTGACAAGCGCTAGGAAGGAGTGGTCATGGTGCTTTGAGAGCCTAAGTTAGGACAATCTGACCTAGTCAGAGAGGTCAGCAAGGGCTTCCAGAGAAAGCAATGTTTCTGTTGAGATCTAAAGGGTGAGTAGGGGTTAACTAGGCAAAGGAATTGTGGTGAGAAACAAAGTCTTGACCAAGGGAACACCAGATGCAGAGACCTCGCGTTGAGAGGGAACCACCTCGGTGGGAAGGCAGAGGAGATCTGACCTACATGTCATCAGGAAGGCCCACCAACCCCTAAACACTTCTGCCTCTGATGTCTAAAATCCCACCATTATTAAGGCATGCTTTGGGTTAAGACTGTTTTTCCCTTGAAGTGATCTTTTATGCTCAGAAGAATAACCTAAGTCAAGTGAATGGTTTTGTCTGATCAACTTTCTTCCTAATAGCACAGGTCATGGCCACAAGTCCTTGAGATTTGTACAGGGATTTGAGTAGGGGCTGCTAAAGAAAAAAAAAAATATTCAAGGACATTTTGCTGGACGGTGCCAGCAATCAGGCATTTAATGAGAGGCGTGCCAGCAATCAGGCATTTAATGAGAGGCGTTTCTATGAAAATAAAAGAAAAACAAAGATTAATAGCTAGAAATCCAGTTTCTGAGTCCAGAGGGCAGCCAGTCAAGACTTTTAGGCTTGAGCTTGAAGCATCTTTAGAAGGTGGAGTGAGGATAGCAGTGGCCATCCGATGAATTTTCCTGGTCTGCAGTTTGAATGCCTCTGGTGATGGCATCAGGCGTTCCAGTGAACTTTCTGAATGGTCCATACAGCAGAAGGCATGAAGGTTGCCCACACATGATCTGTTGCCATCATTTTTTTTTAAAGTTTATATCATCATCCAGCTTCAGCTTGCAGGGCTTTGGGAAAAGGGCAGTTTTAGCTCCAAATCATAAGGGAAGCAAATTAGAAACATTAATCCAAAGAGTTGTAACCAGATATTGGAGGAAACTAGAAGAATTCAGGATTTAGTAAGGATTGGCGAAAATGTGCAAGACAGAACCCACAAGGGTGCACTATAGTTTTCCAGTGAAACAAAAAACAAATTCTTTCTATTAGTCATCCCATTTCTTGATTTCAAAGATAATCAAAGTAAGACTAATTTGTTTGTGAAGTAAGTCTGGTCTCATTAAACTCAGCCTGATTATTTACATAAGTGTAGCAAGAGCTTGCAAATGCCCTTTTTTGAGTTTGCTTTGCTGGAACTTTTCATAAGAATCCCAGATTGGACTTTTAAAAACCTCTTAAGGCTAGGAAGCCAAGCCAAGAATTCACTACCATATTTTGCCTGTAATACCTACTAATTTGGGTGAATTCCTCTCTTTTCAATTTCCCCAAAATATCCTGAGATTCCTGGTCCTGCTAGGAAGTGACCTTCCCTACTCACCTGTAAGATGGGGAACCCTGTAAATCAGATGCAGGCTGGCTTTTCCAAGGCGGCTTTATAAGCAGTGGCTCCTTAAAGTCAACTCTAGTTCCTTAAAGCTGTCTGGTCATATCTGATTTGATGCACATCATTCTCAAATATGACATTCCACTCAAAGCCTTGGTAATATAACCAATGTTTCCAACTGTGTCCTGTTATAAGGAGAACAGATTCTTATTGAGCTTATGCAAATAACTACATTGCCATGAAAATAAGAATACTAAGACTTTGCAAATGCTGGAGGGATCAGGTAAGGAGAAAAGACAAATGCTTCAATTCTGTTAACAAAGGTATAATTTACTGAATTGCTATAAGTTATAGATAGCTTAAAAGAAAAGAGAAAAAGGTTTCCTAAAATCTGGAAAACAAAACATTAAAAAGCCAGCAAACTTTTAAACAAAAAGTCATAAGAAAAATTATAATCATCCTCATTAGTTCATTCAGTCCCATGAATTAATTCTTGTTCTGCTTGATCTTGGGTTATCAGTTTTATGACTCCATCAGCTTCCTCATTAGTTCTGGAAAGTCTTACTCAGTCAAGTGATGCACCATGGAGCATTCTTACCTGTAGCTGATTGTAAATGCTTTCAGAGAAGAATCAGAGCAAAACAATAACTGTCTGTGAATGACAAAAGACTTAAAATGGCCGTGGTTAAAGTTCTGATGAGAGTTCATTCGATAAGGAAAATTCGTTATTTCTGTTGCATACAACATTTTAACATAATAACTAGACAACAAGAGTATTGCAAATTTCTACGAACTTCATATAATTTCTGGAATATCTATATTAGTAACATGTATCTATATATATATAACCTAAGATTTATCATCACTTCTTATTTGACAGTGCTTCCCATATAACTTAACATACCAGATACACTTAACTAGTTTAACATTCTTTTACAAGATAAGAGAAAAATCCTTTGAGATTTTCCAGGAGTGTGCTGGGAAATCTCAAAGTTAGTTTGAGGTCAAAAAGACTCCATTTAGAATTTGATTTCGAAAAGTTGTAAAAAATGTCAAAAGGTTTGAAGACTTGACTAAATAGGATCACAGGTCACTGTGAAACAATACTTACTTATTTAACCAAAGTGATAATTAAAAGATTTCAAAGGCCAATACAGAAAGCTACATAGTCGTAAAAAAAAATCTTAGCTCTTCTAATATTGAAAAGACTTGGTTTTCTTAAGTAATCAAAGACCTGACAAAGACAACATGAAGCACAGGAAATTATTTTAGGACCCAAAATCTTGATTCCCCCTCATATTACTTAAAAGACAAAGAAAACCCTTTTTTAAAATTTCTTATTAAGAGTAGAAAATAACCTAAGAAAACTTTGTTGTTTTAACAGAAAGAGAAAACAAAGTTCTAGTTTTGCATCAGTGTACTATTAATACTAAGGCTAATTTTTTTTAAACCTATGTAAATAAATCCATCCAATATTAGCCAGAATTGACCACACAAGAAAAAATTCATTTTGTAAGATTCTTTTTCCACAAATCCTCAAAAAAAAACTTTTTTTTCTATCCACTCTATTTTTGTCCTACTCTTTTCTTTTTTCTCCTTCTGGAACAATCAGTCATTCTCCTTTAGGACAAAATTACTCTCTTTTTCCCCTAACAAAAACACACACTTCATACCTTTCTTTATCAAAAACACATCTTACTTCCCTTGCATACTGAGGTTTTTTTCTTTACCTTTATTATTTCTAGTAGATTCATTTACATATATTGATTAGAATTTTTAACAATTAGTAACCCAAATTCTCAGTGAAAACTAGGAACCAGGCAATTATGAACTGTCTACAACATACCATCAATATGTAGCAAATTTATGAACACAAGATTTCATAATTTTCTGGAGGCATATGTCTTTTTCATAGCACAATTTCTCATGTTTATTAACAGACCCAAACATATTTAGCTTCTCTATACCACATAAAAACAAAATGTCAAAAGTAGATAAACTTATGTTCAGCAATTAAGGTTTCATTATTTTATCTTATTTGGAAATGATCTAGATATTCACTGAATATCCATCACTTAATTTAACTTAGTATAGCTTTAAGGTTTCAACCTATCAAAAGGGTTGTTGCGACTATTTTTTTTTTTTTAAAGATTGTATTTATTTTTTTTCCCCCCAAAGCCCCAGTAGATAGTTGTATGTCATAGCTGCACATCCTTCTAGTTGCTGTATGTGGGACGCGGCCTCAGCATGGCCGGAGAAGCGGTGCGTCAGTGCACGCCCGGGATCCGAACCCTGGCCGCCAGCAGCAGAGCGCGCGCACTTAACTGCTAAGCCACGGGGCCGGCCCGCGACTATTTTTAAGTAGACATTTTAACGCATGATTATTGTTGAAAAGTTCATTTATAAACTATTATTCCACTTACATCTATTTAATTCACTTGTTCTTATAATTAAGCTTGAATTGCTTACGAAAATTGCATGAGACATTAAACAAAGCTAGCCATCATCTTAAGTTATTTTTCTTGTTGATAAATCAGAGAAGTATCAAAAAAATCACGGAAGCAAAGAATCTATAAAGTTAAACATATAGTTCTTCCCTCTTGTTTTTTATTTTACTGCCACGCTTGACAGGCATTGAGCAATCCCTTTTATTGTACAATTTGTTTTTAGGTTGAATTTATAGTCTTATAATCTTACACATCTAGCAGAGATAATATAAGCTTGTTTGACTGGTAAACCTAGGTAGGAAAAAATTGTATGCCCACGTTATATTTAAAGCTGAAAACTCTGAAGATGTGTCTGTTTTATTTTACCAACAATTTTAAAACTAGCTTTATTTAGCAAAGAATATCCCAGATCATGTGAACTTAAAAAACACTTGGGTTAGTTTCTATGTTTCTGAGAGTTTTAGAAAAACTTTATTTATATAAGTGCTCATTTATCTCTACACCAATTTGAATAGAACTCCCTTGAGGGATTTTATAAATTAATTTGTTAATGCCATCCAGAGACAAAAAAATATTATGATTATAACATTCATATGCATGCACATACAGATAAATATACATTCAGCTGTAAACAGAGATCTTATAGCATTTATTCTAAAATTTTAATTTACTGTGCATCAGTAAAACATAGTAATACAAACTCACTGGTTTTATCTCTACTTTATATTTTTATCAGAATTGTATTTCCTGTATTAAGTAGGACGAGTTAAGGTTACTTGTATACCAGTATTCATGGAGGATACTTTTAATATTTTCTTTTGCCATGATAAGCAATCTTATGGAGGCTGGGGACTAAATTTTAGGCCAGTGACTGAGGTGACATCTAGCAGCTGTCTGGATATCTCCAAAGCAATCTGAGTGGACAAAACATCCAGTTCTGTTTCTAATAGTCTTTTTTCTCTTTTTAGCCTCAGGTGGTTGCTTTGGGAGTCCCTTGAAAGCCCCTGATGCAGAGTAGAAGGCCTAAAATTCAAGTGATTGTAGGGGGTTGAGGGGCTGAAGTGGGAAGGGAAAAGTCTGGCAGGGTGGACAGAGAGATGGAGGAGGTGGGAATTTGAAGAGGGACATATAAAAGGACTCGAGGGAACTGCAGTGAATATTGAAGGTGGTAGGAGGAGGGAGGAGGAGGAGACACAATGGGAAGGGAGAGATCTTAGAGGAGCCAATTTGGAAAGATCTCAAGTTTTCCAAAGAGGCCAATGAAGTTCCAAATTATCCTCAGCAAAATCATGCCAACAAGTAAAGAAGCAGACAGAGTTGGCAGAGCACATAGTCAGTAGAGATTTGAAAATGAGGTTTCAGTTGACTGAGAAGTTCCCATGGGAGAAGTAGAATCCAACAGAGAGAACAGAGAGGCCTCACAGAAAGCCAAGAAGAAGAGACTTCAAGCCCAGGGAGTCATGGAATAATCCCCACTCAGGAAAGAGAGCCAGGAAAAAGAGACTTCCAGCTCAGCACATACCTTTCAAAGAAGCCTGGGACTCGAACCCAGCTTCTGCTTGCCTGGGACTCTTAACTCAGCTTATTACAAACAGAGAACTCTAGGACTCTAACCCAGCCTCTGTTTGTCTGGGACTCTAACCCAGCTTCTGGAGTATACTCAGAATCTTAAGAATCAAAATCTATCCTCACCAGCTTCAATAGACATCTGTCTGGAGCACTGGTTCAGGAGTCAGACTCTCCAATGGATCCCTGATCCATCAGCCTAGAGCGAAGACAAAGGCCTCAAAGGTATACTCTTAGGGTCCTGGGTGAGAGGTCTGGGAGTCCAATGATGAATCTGATCTTATCCGGGTAATGGCACCACAACTGCTAAAAAATATATATTCAATGACACTTACTGAAGATGGTAAAGGCAGACTATTCAGGACTGCCGCCATAGGTATAGACCACTGCAGTGGGTTTTTGCAATAGAGGGGAGAGATTGGGCTCAACTCCGAATACAGCATGGGCAAGTGAGAGTGTATAGCCAAGGAACAGAGTGGGGCTCAGTGGATGGAAAATTACTAAGAGGAAATATCAAGAGTAAGAGAGGTTCTGGCTAAACCAACTCGACAGGATTCTTGCTGATGACAAGCCAGGGTGGTCAGAAGTCACCCGGGGCATGGTGGAGGGTGACAAACCCGACCAGATAGTGAGGGTGATCAGATATCATGGGTGTGGGGTTCTGGTTAAACCGACTTTTCAGGGTTCTTGCTAAAACAAGATTTTACAAGGAAGGGCACAAATGGCCTTAGGAGAAGATTCAGGAGCATGACTAAAATTTGACCAAGCAAAGGACCTTTGTCAGTGGGTTTATTTTAAAAGGAAAAAACTAACAAAAATGGGAGCTCGGGGACCCCAAAGATAAAACTTCATATTTTTCTAAACTTAACCCAAGACCAGCCCTGCCAGAATTCATTAAAAGTCTGATTCCCAGGGGTCGGCCTGTTGCCGTAGCAGTTGAGTTCACGCATTCTGCTTCGGCAGCCCAGGGTTCACAGGTTTGGATCCTGGACACGGACCTACTCACCGCTCACCAAGCCATGCTGAGGAGGCATCCCACATAAAAGAGCTAGAAGGACTTACAACTAGGATATATATAACTATGTAGTAGGGCTTTGGGGAGAAAAAAAGAAAAAAAGAGGAAGACTGGCATCAGATATTAGCTCAGGGCCAATCTTCCTCAAAAAAAAAAAAAAAAAGAGAGAGAGAGCAAGTTCAAAAAAAAAAAGTCTGAGTCCCAGAAAATCATGGAACCTATTGCCTTCAGAGAGACTAATAAGGCCCCAAGATAGTCTCAGCCTTTGAGAGAAGTCCACAAAAGGAAGCAATCCAATGAAAAGAGGGAAACATCACATCGTGAGAATGCCAATAACTCATCGTAATTTACCCAACCCTAGTTCCCCAGCCTAAATCACTTTCAGCAGCTCAAGGATCTGTTAAAGTTTCATAGCTGATAAAATATATCGATTTCAGTATTCTTTTCCTAGAATCTCATAACAGAAGTTTCTTTTGCATGGCACATGATCAAGCAAGTAAATTATACTGGCTTTTCAGTCCGTTAGGCCTGGGTTCAAATCCTGACTCTTCGACTTGGCCGTGTGACCATGGGCAGGTCTCCTAACCACCCTAAACCTTGTTTTCTCACCTGTAAACTGGGAATCATTATTGTACCAACCCCACAGAGCTGCTTTGAAGATGAGATAAAATAAGGCATTAAAGTGCTTAGCAAATTGCCTGTCATGTCGTCAGCATTTAATAAATGGGAGAAATTTTAAAAGAAGGGATAAGTGAGGGGAATTGGCAAAGTCTAGAAAGAGTGTAGAGTTCCTAAGATATAGATGTGCCATGGGTTCCAGGGGATAAATCAGTGAGGCAAAATGGTAAACACACCAAGTCTTAAAAGAAATTAAGAAGCCTGAGAGAAACTGGGCCTGGGATTTACAGACAAAATGAAAAGTGCCCTATCCCTGTGGTGTTTTCTCTTCAGACATGTGAGATAAGTTCACCAATAGACAGGAAAGAGAAATGATGAGGGCCACCCAGGTGTTACCACATGGGTTCTGCCCAAAGAGGCCTATGGTGTTGAAATAGAATTTAAGATGGAGACGTCGACCAGGGTAGAACATCTGCCCGGGGAACTTCCAGGCTGTGTGATGCTCAGGTAACTGTAGCTGCTTAAATAAATGGAGGTGAGTTTGAGAGCTGACGAAAAGATAAAAGGAGACTTACCGTCTTCCTGGCGACTGTGAGCAGCAGCTCATGAGACTGGCCTCATCATAGATGGATTTATTTCTTTCTGGAACGCTCCTTGGCCTTGTTGAGCTTGGCTTGGAGTATTCAACATTCTCAGGCGTGGCATGGATTTCTTCAGTAAGATTTTCTCTTTCTGGAAGAAAAGCAATACAGTGAAAAGAGGGAAAGTGTATAGTGAGAATGCCAAAGAATGTCAGAGAATATGAATCATGTGGGAGAGAATTCCTAAATTTATCTTTTCCCAAAGTTATTTTCATCCAGGAGAAAGCTATTTCCTTCTTGAGCCCCTGTATCTATAATCCCTTAAAGCACTTTTTTATGAAGTTCATGCTTGATACTTCGAATATCTGTTTCTGTCCCTGTCAGCTCTTTTGTCTCACACCTATGCGGCTATGAGAATTTCAACAGGCCCAGCAAAAGGAGCTAATAACACCAGGGAGTTACGTCCAATGCATTTTGGAGGCTGAGGCGTGAAGACTGAGATTGTAAATACAATGCAGGAAATGGCTCCTGGTGTCCCGGATGCTGTAGCTCATGTAATTGTGGTAATGCACCCATCGGGTGTCCTGTTTCCTGCCTCCCTGAGGTGACCAAGCAGGGAACGAAAGAACATCTATAACTCTATATGTCTCCACAGAGGGTACCACCAGCCTCAAGCATCCAACAGCTCCTGAGGAAACATGGCGAAACCCCCCACCAATGTTAGAGGAAGCAGGACTCGAAGATGGAGGTGACTGCAAGTTTGCCAGGAAAATGAATCATGCACAGGAGATTTCAGGACCACTTAACGCACAGCAGATTTTAGGACCACTTAATCCATGGAATGAAATAAATGGACTAATAGTAGCGTAGAACAATATTTTATGTTTCACTGGAAAACTATGCATCATCTGTAACATACTCTCCTGAGTTAGGAGATTCTAGCCCTGTTCATTGTAGCGAAGATATTTTGTAAAGCTTTGTACATTCTAGGTAACTGATAGATACGTAATTTCTATCCAATCTGGCAGTGATTTAATTGATCCCCTGCCCCCAGCCCTGTGGAAAAACCAGTTTTGTCTCCATTTTCAATTCATCTCAACATTCCTTTACTTGTATAAATCTGTTCTGTTTTGACTTTTCCTTTGAAACCTGTAACAACAGGTTAAATAGTGTCCCTCCAAAAAAGATATGTGGAAGTCCTAACCCCCAGTACCTGTGAATATGACCTTATTTGGAAATAGGATCTTTGCAGATGATCAAGTTACAGTGAGGTCATTAGGGTGACCAATCCAATATAACTGTGTCCTTATAAAAGGGGAAATTTGAACAAAGGGACAGACGTTCACACAGGAGAACACCATGTGAAGAGGAAGGCAGAGATCGGGGTAATGCATCTACAAACTAAGGATTGCCAGCAAGCCACCAAAAGCTGGGAGAGAAATATGGGACATATTCTCCCTCACAGCCCTTAGAAGGAACCAATCCTGCCAACATCCTGCTCCCAGACTTCTAGCCTCCAGAACTGGGAGAGAATAAATGTGTGCTGTTTAAGCACCCAGTTTGCGATACTTCCCTATGGCAACCCTAGCAAACTAATACACCAGTTATAACAACTGCCTAGTTCCCTTGTATCATAAGAGTAAAATAAATTATTTAATGTATGTTCATTTTATATCTGTATGAGAGTCATGAGTTTACCTTTTTCTGAAAATTATCATTTAATAAGATAAACGGATCTTCTGCTGTCTCTCTCCATTCCTAAAGACTTCTCAGCCAGGACTGAGTATTCTTTTTTTCATTGAGTTGTTGGGTTGCATAAAGTCATCACAATATATCTTTTTTTTGAGGAAGATTAGCCCTGAGCTAACACCTGTTGCCAATCCTCATCTTTTTGCCGAGGAAGATTGGCCCTGGGCTAACATCCGTGCCCATCTTCCTCTACTTTATATGGGACGCTGCCACAGCATGGCTTGACAAGCGGTGCATCAGTCTGCATCTGGGATCTGAACCTGTGAACTCCAGGCTGCTGAAACAGAGCATGCAAACTTAACTGCTACGCCCCCGGGCTGGCCCCACAATATATCTTTTTTAAGACAACCCACAAATGGAAACTTAACCAATCAAAATGGGCTGCCTCCCCTCATTCAGATAAATGGATGGGAAAGGAATGAAGCTCTCACAGCCGTCAGGCTCTGTGCTGAGCACTTGGCATTCTGGAGGATATTTTTTAAATGCCTACCCAATAGTCATCGCCACTTCTTCAGTGGTAAAAGAACTCCAGTGTTGGACCAGCAGTGTTCACCTTTCCCCCAAAGTCTTAGAGAAGGAGACCTATCCCAAGTTTCCCCAGAAGTAAAATCTGACTGGTCTAAGGCCCCCATGGTAGTGCCAGTCCCCACGTCAATGATTGATTAGACATGGTTGGGATTAGACATGGTTGGGAGATAGGGGCAGAGGAAGAGATTCCAAAAGGAAAGGTTTCATTCTCTTAAAAAGAGCTATTTGGGGAGAAGCACAGCCTTTTTTTAAGCCTACATGTGATGCTCAGAACTATGACCATCTTGTGATCATGAGAGCAGCTAGCTCAACTAAGAACAAAATTTTCCACACTAAACATGACAGAGCAGAAAGAAGGAAATTTCCTAGGTTCTTTATAACATTTGTGAGCCACTGAACTTACGAAGGCTGGAATTGGTCTTCCTCAAGACTTCTTTATCTGTAAGAGAACAGATTTTCTTATTGAAGCAAGTTAAATGGGAGTGTTCTGTTTCTTATATCCAAAAGCATCTTATCCCCTATAAGATATCTGTGAACATTCTCATTTTACAGATGAAAATCTGAGGTTCAGGAGTTTATAACTTTCATCCAAGGTAACCTATCAAGGATCACAGAAAAATTTGTATCCAGCTCAAACTCTAGACCCATCCTCTCTACTACCACTTACCTCCTCTATTTATTCTTGATCACTGAAAGAAGATAAATTTCTCCTGTTTTTTGTTTGTTTGTTTTTATCCTTTAAAATCTCTTAAGAGGCCATAAAGCCTAGTGGTTAAGGGCAAACTTTGGTGTCAGGCAGATCTGGGTTCAAATTCTGCCTCTGTGTGACCTCAGCCAAGTCACTCAACCCCTTTAAGCCTCAGTTTCCTCATATGTAGAATGGGAATAGCAATTACCTTAATATAAGGCTGTGATGAAGACTAAGTGAAACTATATGTGTAAAGTACTTATCACAGATCCTGGCACATTATACATGTACAGAAAAAAATTGGTGGCTGTTACAATTATTACGATTATTGTGCCATGCAGTGTTACCCTACCTCTTCAATAGGCAGCCAGTTTTTGAATGTGGAGAGAGCATCTTGTTCCCCATACACAGAGTGGTTTTTTCAATTCGACCTCAGACTCGTTGGAACCTCCCCTTTCCAGGCTAAAACTGTGAGCTCCTCCTCCTACTGCCCAGACAGTCACCATCAAAAGAGCCCAATTCTGTGGCCTAGTGGTTAAGTTCAGTGTGCTCTGAACTTAATCAGGTTCAGTTCCCAGTGTGGACCTATACCACTCACTAGTGGCCATGCTATGGCAGCATCCCACATACAAAATAGAGGAAGATTGGCACAGATTTTAGTCCAGGGTGAATCTTCCTCAGCAGAAAAAAAAAAAAATAGCCCAACTCCTGGGAACACCCAACATTCCTTGGTGGAGCACAGCCTGGCCTTGTCTCTAAGCCAGTTACCCCCCACAGGGCCCTGAGAGCTTTGATGTTTAAGTGGCTGCCTGGCAGGGGCAGGAAGATAAAACCCCACTTGTTCCCTCTCTCCACAGTAAGACCTTTGACACTTTAGAGGGACAGAGAAATAAAAGACTGGATTTTTTTTTCTTTTCATTTTTTTTTCAACAACAAATGGTGGTTTGTCTTCACCAGCCGCTGCTTCAGAGCCACCCCACAATCAAAAAGCAGGAAATCAGCAGAAAGCCAAGGCAGGGGAGTCTATCCCACTCTGTGGAGTGGGAAAACAGAATGTGGAGGGGAGAGGGGACATGTATGCAAGAGCATCATGCTGGGGTGATCTAGGCTCACACCCCTCTCTCCATTTTCAAAAGTTTGTTTTCTTAACATTTACACTATGCCACTTTAAGTTTGGCACACAGGCAAGACGGGACAGGGAGGGACACGGAGAAAGGAAATTTCAACTTGTCACATGGATAAATCTTGAGTTGACTTGACATCTTCTAGTCCAGAGGGCTTAATGTGCTGACAGCGGGTTGGCCTCCACATGTGGAGCATTCAATTGGGACTCACAAGTCCGGTGTCAGGCTCTGTTTTAAGTCCATGTGACTGTGTGCAAGTGAAGAAGGAAAGAGGATAGTCCACCTGCATAACAATGAGGCCTGTCATTTTTGGAGTATGTCCCATGTGTCAGGTCCCATGCTAAATATCCAATATGTAGCAACCATTGGGTTGGTGGGACTACTTTCGCCATTTTACACATGTGGAAACTGAAGTTTAGAGAGCTCAAGTCAACTGTCCAAGATCACATCCTAAAGGGCAGAGGCAGGACTTAAACTCAGACCTGCACCAAAGTGTGTGCTCCGAACCAGATGTTATAAAGCTGCTTTCCTCAGGGAGTGTGAATGCACTTTGAAAATGCCAAGCAAGACGCAATGGGAGGGCATCTGTTAGCCGTTGAGCTGTGTCTCCAAAAAAGATGTTGAAGTCCTAAACTCCAGGACCTGTGAATGTGAACTTATTTGGAAATAGAGTCTTTGCAGATATAATCAAGCTAAAATTGAGGACACACTGGATGAGTGTGGGCCTAATCCAATGACTGGTGTCCTCACAGGGAGAGGGAGATTTGGATACAGATATGCACAGAGGGAAGATGGCCTCGTGAAGACGGAGGCAGACATGGGAGTGATGCTGCCACAAGCCAAGAAATGCCAAGGATTGTTGGTAACCCCCAGAAGCAAGGAAGAGGCAAGGAAGGATCCTCCCCTAGAGCCTTTGAGAGAACACGGCCCTGCCGACACCTTGATTTTGGACTTCTGGCCTCCGGAAAACTGTGAGAGAATAGATTTCTGTTGTTTTAAGCCACTGGGTTTGTGATACTTTGTTATGGCATCCCTAAGAAATTAATACAGCATGGACTTGCTGAGTTTGGAGAGTGTGCGTGTGTGTGTGTGTCTGTGTGTCTGTCTGTGTGTCTGTGTGGTTGGGGGAGGGGTAGGAAGCCAAGACAACTCTCAGACAAATAATACAATGATTATCTCTAGCATATTGGCCTGGGGAATGGGGCGAGGAGGCAGCCACAAAAGAGAGAGAGAGAGAAATGGGTGATGCAGGTGGTGAAACAAGAGGTTTAACTGACGTAAGGAGATGAGCAGGAAAGAGAGGAGAACTGGAACCTAGTTTGATGGGTCAGCTCCTTGAAAACAAGGAGAGTCAAAGAAGGTTCTGATGTTCCCTGCCAGCAAAGGAAGGGATTGAGAAAGAGCAGGATGCTGCCATAGGCCGCCCTGTGACGGTGACCTTGCCCCACACCACCGCCCCAGCCTTCTCACACCTCAATAGGGCTCTTCCATCAGACTCTCCTTTAGTTACTGCACTCAGGGAACATGTACTTAGCACTCACAAAGTGACTGGTGCTGAGGGGCGAGAGGATGTTCCTTAGCAGCACTAAGGAACAGGGAACTTAGAGCTCACGATTTCTTCAGCCTGGATTGCTCTTCACCCCCTGTCAGCCTAGAAAGTGTGTACTCAACCTCTAGTCCATCCCAACTTGGATGGGGCATTTGCCCACCTCACTGGGCTTGTGACACCTTCCAGACCCCTTTATCATAATGCTTGGGCATTGTACTGTGTGTCTTTCTATATATATCTACACACAGATAGAGATGGATAGATAGGGAGATAAAGTGATTTAGATAGACACATAGATATCTACATACAGATATAAATAGAGATAGAGATAGATGGCTGGTAGATAGATGATTGATTGATAGAGAGAGAGAGATGATACATAGATAGAGAGATAGAGAGAGAGATGTTAGATAGATAGATAGATAGATAGATAGATAGATAGATAGATAGACAGACAGACAGATAGATATTATAGATATAATGGCTCCTCCATTAGACTGTGAGCTTCTGGAAGGCAAGGCCAGTGTCTTATTCAGCTCTATCTAGTCAATGTCTTCGCAGAACCTGGTGCACAGTAGTTGATCAGTAATAGTTGATCAATGAATGTCCAGGGTATTCTAGAATTCAAACAACAAAAACTTCTAAGTAATAGAAAAATAGGCGGAGGACATAAACACATGATTGATAAAATAAAAGAAATAGAAATAGCTCTTAATCACATGGAAAGATGCTCAACTCCAGTGATCACAGGGAGAATACAAGTTAAAGCTACAGTGAGAAAACATTTCACCTTTCAGACCTGCAGAAGTGTGACAAGATATTGTGTCAGGAGGTCGTGGGGAGACAGCAGGCTCATACCTGCTCACAGGAATGACATGACCCAGAAGGAGGTCAATTAGGCAACATCTATCAAAATTACAAATAGGTTCACCCTTGGTGCAGCAAGCCCACTTCCAGGGTGATCTGCAGGATATCTCGTAGATACACCTGCAAACATGAAACTGGAATTTCTACAAGCATTTTTTGTAACGGGAAGAGATTTGAAGCAGCTCAAGGACCCTTCTCTAGAGAACAGGGAAAATAAATGGTGGTGCTTGAATAAGAATGAGAAAAATAAAGACTATTTTTGTATTTGCTTCATTTGCATTAAGAAACACTGAGAGGATCCGTGAGAAACTAATGAATGTAGTTACCTAGGTGGGAGCAGGGAGCAGGGTGGGCAGCTGGGGAGAGAGCAAGATTTCTCAAGGCAGGGCTTTCACATCATTTTGACTCTTAAATTATGTAAATATATTGCCTAGTCAAGAAAATAATAAATTAAATTTAAAACAAAAAAAAAGTATATAATGTTAAGTAACATGTAGAAGATGGAGTTGGAAAAGTCCTACGTCTCTCTTGTACACTGCAAGAAGATTCATGGAGAAGAAGTAAAAATGACTCAAAACTCAGAATAAATTAAAATTTCAAAATAGCATTAAAATTTACCTATTGGTTAGCCAATTTCCTGGAAGACTAAAGATGAGATCTGTTTTCCTTAAGAACAACAAACTGGGGTGAAAAACACCACCAGGCAGAAGCCTGTAAGCCCTCTGAAAGAGAGGTCCCATCGCCCACTGTGGGGAATTTCATATGCTCAGGATACAATTTGCCTAACCACCCAATTCCCTCATTTTCCCCTGGCCAATCTCACTGGAATTCCACTTATTTCCTACTTTCAGCCTCACCTAGCCACTCTCAGCCTCTTTCCCAAACCCAATATCCTCACATATCTTGGACTTTTCTGGACTCCATCCCATTCATCAAAGCCTTCTAAGATCGCCAGCTCAATACATCCTTCACATTTTTATTTAAAAATCTAAATTGGCTATCATAGGGGTGCGATGCCCTGCCCAACCCAGGACACTATAACTCATTAAACCCCATAATAATCCCATAAGACAAAGACCATCATAACCCATCTTATCAGCATTTTACAGATGAGAAAAGGCAGCCTGGAGATGTGGAGCACTTTGTCCAGGGTTCTGCAGTGCAGGGAGGTGGGGCCGGGATGGAAACCCTAGTACTCTGACTTCAGAGCCCACTCTCCCAGTGCTGCCTCCCTAGATGTCCCCAAATACTTTATGGTATGTAAACCTTATATCCATCACAACTGGAAAATCAACTCCATGAGGACTCTTCCAGGGAAAGTAAGGTACCCAAACAGACTTACACGCCAACAACGATCAGATTTGGCCTCGGGGTCTGCTCTCCAGTAGCTTACAGTTTTATGAATGTCATTTCACATTGAAACAAGAGCAAGAGTATTGTATATTTTTGCTTCTCGCCCCAAGAAGCCAGGTTGAAAACCAAACAGAAAGGAGACCTAACCCAATGCTACTTCTCACAGTAGAATTCAGAACAGAGCAGTAAAGAAGAGCCCAGAGATCTTACCTGTTGCCCTTAAATGTCCTCTTCCTTATCACAGTCAAAAGGACTCATGTTCCTAACCCCATTGTGCTGACTAAGCTGAGAAGGACAGCCTACTTACAAGACATGCAGTCTTCCCTCTGATCTACTCAGTCTCCATGGGCAAGAGTGACTGCCCCTGTTCCACCCCCCACACAAGGCACCGAAACTAGTCACACAGACCTGGGTTCAAGGCCAGACTCCATCACTCACTGAGGGATCATCAACATCATCTTCTTCATCTGGAGAATGAGAATCACAATGGAGATTCGATAAGATGATATATGCAAAGGCTGTAGCCTTAGGCATGACCCCAATTCAAAGCCTTCTTGGGACACTCTCCTGAGCAGAATCACTGCTGATTTCCACGTGTACACCCATCCAGCTCAGCTGATAGAAAACATCCAGAGCCCTGGCCCCCTCTGTCCAAGAGATCTGTACTTATTTCTGCAGCCGTAAACCTGGCCTCCAGTGCTACAGAGGGGCAGAGAGAACAGGCTCTGGGACCTGAGAAGAGAGGGTCTCAAAAGACACAGGGATTATTCCAGTTACAGTCACACAGGCTGGGGGTGGGGTTACACTCCAGACTTGGATGCAGAGGGAGTGCAGGGAAACCCAGGCGAAGGGGAAGGCTGCAGGCTGAAGTCCGCAGTTAGACGTCAACAGAGCAGCAGCACTCAAAAAATTACTTTGGAAAGCATTTGCTATTTCCCCAAAAGCAACCAGGAAGTCACCTTGAGGGAAAAAAAGTCAGAACTTTATTGGACTGGCCTACTCTTTTGGATGATATAATATTGTTTTTAGATTTAAATATATAGAGGCAAGATGAAAGTAGGAAGTGGATATAGGCACCATGTTCTTTCCCATGCTAGAAGCTCCAAAACTCTAATCTGGCCTGGTCCATTAAATGCCAACAAGATTTAATTGAAAACCAAATGCCTACAGAAGTCAGACACATTAGATAAATGAGCACCTGAGCCAGGTGGGGGGTGTTGGGGACTGGAACACAAATGCCCCAGGAAGTAGGACTGCTGCTACTCAATCAGTCTCAGCCAATTGTGCCATAGAGAAGCAAAGTCAGTACTGCTGGATCGATTTTTTTTTTTAATATATATGGAGAGATTTATTTTAAGGAATTGGCTCATACAACTGTGGGGGCTGGCCAGTCCAAAATTCATAAGACAGACTGGAAATTCAGGTAAGAGTTGATGTTGAGTCTGAATTCAGCAGGGCAGCAATCACTTGTTGATGATTACAACATAAGCATAGTGCTAACGTTACTCAGTCACCCTCAGACATACACAACGACCAGGAGAGATTTTGTTTTCCTGGGAAAGAAGTGAATTTACCTTCCGCGTGCATATTTCCATTATTGCTCATTCACATTTATGTCTTTCTTCTCCAATAGACTATAGGATGTTTTTCAAAGGGTTGCCCACAGATCATGAACATCAAAATTTCCTGGAATGCTTGTTAGAAATTCAGATTCCTGGTCACCCCTGATCTACTGAATCAGGAAACCTGCACTTTTAACAAGCTTCCTCTTTTTCTCTTGTGTATGCTAACATTTGAAAACCACTGGACAGAAATTGTTTTCTCATTTTTGTTCCTCAGTGACCAACAAAGTCCCCAACACCCAGTGGAGCTTAACAAATGTTGTTGAACAAATGAATAAATAGTGTCACTAGGTTATCATGGGTTCTCTTGTGACGTCTGTAAAAATCATATTAAACTTGCAATCTTAATCTCTTTGTTTTAGGTGCTGACTAACTATTGCTTAACCGCCTATGTATGTGTCAGTTAGCCACACTGAACTGGAAAATGTCTTACACTTTTGTCATTCTTGTATTCCCAGAACCTGGCCCAGTCGTTGGCGTATGTTAGATGCTCGGCGAATATTTATTGAATGAATAGGTAGATGGATAGATGGACAGGTGGATGGAGCTATCTGAATACAGACCATCCACTGCCTTATTAGGTTGTACAAATTTTTTGCTTGCTAGCCCAAGTTTTTACAAGTTTTTCATCCTATCTTATAGTAATTCATAATTGCTACAGGTACTGAGTGCATCTAGAACTTTCACTTGCTATAAATTGAAGCATAGTTAAGAGTCTATAATATGTAATTTCTATAAGATTAATTATATCTCTTTTCTCCCTTTCAGAAAAAAATATATACCATGATGCCCATAATTTAGAGTCATGCTATTTTGGAGATGATTTTAAATCCTCTTCAATGTATAAACCAAACTATTTATAAGCTTTGGTGCTGAAACTATTACTGTTACTGTTTTTTAATAACTTCTTCATGATACCTTATAACCAATCCAGACCCAATACTGTGTCAAGACACTCAGGTTAAGAATAACTGCTATAAATCACTTGACCTAAACTAGGTGGTAAAGGTTTCTGCTTTCAGAATGACTAAAATTAGAAAGACCGACAATACCAAGTGTTGATGAAGATGTGAAGCAGCCGGAACTCTTCTATGTTGCTGGTATTTACCCAAGAGAAATGAAAACATTTGTCCACAAGAAGACTTGTACAAGATTGTTTATAGCAGGTATATTCATGATAGACTCAAATGAGAAGTGACAGACCCAAATGTCCATCAACTAAAGAAAGGATAAAAAAAAAGTGTGATATCTTCATACAATGGGATAATACTTAGCAATAAAAAGGAACATATTACTAATACACACAAGATGGACACAGCTCAAAATCATCAGCATGAATCAAAGGAACAGAAACAAAAGAGTACATTCTATATCATTCCATGTGTAGAAAGTTCAGAAAAGGCAGAACTAATCTGTAGTGATAGAAATCAAAAGATCGGGTGCCTCTGCAAAGGGCAAGTATTGACCAGAAAGGAACATGAAGGAACTTTCCAGGTGAGAAAAATGTTCTCTATCTTGATTTGGTAATGGTTATGCAAGTGTAATCATTTGCCAAAACTCACTGAATTGTTAATTTAAGATCTGTGCATTTTCCTGTATGTAAAACATATCTCATTTTAAAAACATGTGTTTCTAGATTGGCCAGAAATATCAAAGCATGATCTATCTTTTATGCATTGTGGTTTCCTTGTTAGGACCATTTTTCAGATCTAAGGCTTTAAACAATCTATGATTCCAGTCAGAGGTGTCACCCACATCTCAACACAATGCCCTCTTGTCATTCTACAAAGATATTACAGAACAGTCCAACACCATTCCAATATGGAATTCATACAAGTGCCTGGCACAATTCTGACTCTTTATATTCATTAGTTGATTTAAATGTCACTTTTTTTTTTTTTTGCTGAGGAAGATTAGTCCTGAGCTAACATCTGTGCCAGTCTTCCTCTATTTTGTATGTGGGTTGCTGCCACAGCATGGCTGACGAGTCGTGTAGGTCCATGCCCAGGATCCAACCTGTGAACCCAGGCCGCCAAAGCAGAGTACGCTGAAGTTAACCATTATGACACAGGGCCGTCCCCTAAATCTCACTTTTAAAAATTGTGCAGTGCAAATATTTAACAGATGAGAGTCAAGGTCCAGATAGGCCAAGTCACTTGCCCAAGGTCACATAGCTAACGAGTGATGTCACCAGGACTCAAACCCAGAACGCAAGCCCACACTGTATCTTCTCCAAATAAACACACACACATGTACCTGAATCACAATTCATAGATCTTTCCATACTTTTATCATGAATCTGTGATAACTGTGAGATTTTAAAATAAATAAACAAAGCCTCTATAAAGGGCTCTAGAGCACAGGGAAAGTTTTAAATCATCACCTGATTCATCCCACTTGGCTCTCATTCTCAAACCCATATTTACTTTGGAATCTAGGGGCTGGAAAAATCTACTGAGAGTAAATGAAGGAAGCCACAGAGTGTTTGTTGGCTGAAGGGCAAAGGAGGTGTTTCTTTCACTGAGTTTAGGTATTAAAACAAAATTCTCCATTATTCTACACCCTCAAGTACTGTCAGTATCTTTAGACGGGAAGCAGACACATTGAGTGCATTTTCAAATATAAGAGCTGAAAGCAATTAGCAGAGGGAAGAGAGAGATGAGCTTTATTGTCTACAACCACTGGCTGCTCTTTCTAGCCATGGTCCTGAGGATATAGTTTCTTGTTGAATTTTTCACTCTCATCAGTGGTTTTTAACAGTGAATTTCTAAATACCCAAGTCTATACCAAAGCCAAGTTTATTTAATTCTGATCTGTTAGAAACCACTAAGAACCCAATCAAAAATGCCAGAAAAATTCAAGTGACCCTCGTGTATGCAGTGAAATTAATATCTCACAGAAATGCCTCATTAAAGTCAAAATAATTCACTTAAACCTTTTTCTGGTAAAACATAAAACTTCTATGCGAAAGAATGATATTGTATAGATACCAACACTGATACAATTTGAATAGCTGCTAATGTTTCTAGATGATCAACTGATTAACTGATGAAGAAAAAGGGAAAAAAAAAACCCATTATCACTACTGAATAAGCAGGTTTCTAGTCCAATATACTTCCAATAATATCAATGCTCTGAAAATCACTTGGCATAATCCACAGAAAGCCCTCACATATCTGGTCAACAAAATTGGAAGTCGGCTTCCCATCTGGTTTCAAGCTCTAATCCCATTTTCCATGAAAAATAGTTTGCACTTTAAAGAGTTTAGGACAATAATTCCTTTGGAGGAAATTTAAGTCTGTGGCCGGCTTGTTATTACAGATACAAACCATCTTAAGTGTCAGCTATAAGCTGAAGAATCTTATTCCTCTCTTTGGCTTATGATGCAAGGAAGTAATAAAAGCATCTCCCCAGATCTTATAACCTTCTGAGTTCCAACTAGCAGTGAATATGATTCCCAGGACTGTAATAGTTTTATAAATCTTGCCTTTTCCCATAGATTTAACTTTTCTGTTTTCTTAGATATTAGCAATAAAAGTACTACGTGTAAATGTTAAGATTTGGGCAAAGCTGTCACGAGATTCAAAATACCCAGTCCCTGTGGAGAGATGGCTCTTCATATGGTCAAAAGTGGTGAAGAAGTTCCAGGAGAGTGCCAGAAACAAAGAAGAAAGCCTCAGAATAAAAGAGTTAGGGCAGAATCATGAAGAAAAAACGTCAAATTCTAAAACACATGATTTTTGTTATGCCGGCAGTTTCAAATTGAGTAATTCAAGCCAAAGTGTTTATTTGACTTTGGTGGTGCTCTCTCAGGAAAAAGGCATGGCCGCAAAGGATAATGGGAAAAACTGGGGGGCTTAGATATAGAAAGTTTCAACCCCAGTTCCAGTCTTCCTAGCCCAGAAACTTGGGCAAAAAAACCAAATAGATAATCATAATAGCTAACAGTTATTGTTTTCTGTGTATTAACTCACTTTATTCTAGGAAGTAGTGAAGTGTGTAGAAGGATGGGTTGTGGAGCCACACTGCTTAGTCTTAAAAACTGTCTCCCATTTACTAGGTATATGATCCCGGGCAAGTTCCTCTTCTGAATGATTATCATACAATGGTATCTACCTCCTCATTACTCATGAGAACTAATGAGCTAGTACCAAGGTTAAGCACTTAGAGCAGTGTTCGCCTGGCACAAAGCAGATACTCAATTGATGTTTGCTATTCTTATTCTCATTTTACATTTAGGAAACTGAGACGCAGAAAGTCTGTTTGCTAAAGATGCAGCAATTAACTAACGAACATACAAAATCTGGCACTTCGTAAATATTTTGTACATGATAGTTATTTTTCATTCTATTATAAACAAAGAGATCACTGTGAAAACAACACTCCCTTTGGTATTCAAAATTTTGCTTTGCCTAAACTGAACACAAAGAGTTCCAAGTATAGATTTCTAAAATAGAACATTTAAATAGCTGTCAATTATTGTCCTCCCCTTCCTCTTGCATTCCAGGTCATAAATTCAGAGCACATCAATAAATTATGTAGATTGAATGGAGACCTATATTCTACAACTATTATATTAAAGAACCTTTCTAATAACAATCAATTTCCTGATCTGTAAAATGGGCAACTCAAACTGGCCCCCACAGCAGGGCACTTTCAGGGTGAATTCTCCTCTGTCCAGCTTCTGGCCTACTGGCTGGGCATCTCAGAAGCTTGACTCTGAGCAGAGAACACAGCCATCTCTTAGGGACAGACTCCTCTGTACCAAGCTCATCGCCAAGACCATGCATGAAACCGGAATACCGAATGATTAATTATGAGGAGATACAGCCCACCAAGCAGGCCTGAGGTTAGATTACTTGATGGCTATATTTGCTCCCTGTGGACCAATCTGCATGGGAAACCAGATTCTAATTAGAAGGCTACTTGGTGAATGCAAAACCACAAAGACGGTAGATTCAGCCATCTCCAGAGTAACCAGAATTGAAGAGTTTGTATGAGGGCCAGATGGGGCCAGTGCTTTGCTCTGCAGATAGCCCCTCCCAGGCCTAGTTTATCCTTCCTCTGAGGCTAATTAACCCCCTTTCTGAAGGATCATTCTTTCTTCAGCTCTGTGAATAACTTCAAGCCTGTTACAGTCAAGTCTTTGGGGCCTAGAAGCCATTCCATCCTTTCAGGTAATTTGCCTATATAATCTGATTCTTTTTATGTTTGCTTCACAGTTTAGGTCTCTTAGAAAGAATCTCAGGGCTGGCCCTGTGGCTTAGCTGTTAAAGTTTGGCATGCTCTGCTTCAGCAGCCTGGGGTTCACAGCTTCAGATCCCAGGCATGGACCTATACCACTCATCAGCCATGCTATGGTGGTGACCCACACACAAAATAGAGGAAGGTTGGCACAGATGTTAGCCCAGGGCTAATCTTCATCAAGCAAAAAAAAAAAAAAAAAAAAGAGGAAGATTGGCAACAGATGTTAGCTCAGGGCCAGAGTTCCTCAGCCAAAAAAAAAAAAAAAAGAAGGAATCTCCTTTCCAAAGCTCATTGGTAGATACATCCCTATTTCTCCCAAATACCAACAGTAAGATAATCACCTAGTCTAGCACAAAACAAATCCTCCAAAAACAGAATCCCCTTTCTTAATGCCTCCCTACAGTTTTTCCTCCCTGTGGCAGTGTCTGTGGGAGATCATAGGGTCAGTTTGTTCATTCACTTATTTAACTTCTATTTACTGGGTGTCTATTATGTGCCAAGCACTGAGCAATGTGCTGTGAGTCAACAGCACGTGAAAAAGACATGGACTCTGCCTGCCCTGGTCTCTGAGCTCCGTGAAATGGATACTATTTACTGCAATCCCACCAGAGAAGGCAAAACTACAAACTGAGAAAAGAACCCTGAAGGAAAAAAGAAATATAATTCTTTGAGAAAACTAATGAGCTGCCCCAACCAGGAGGGTTCAAAAGGCTTCCCTGAAGAAATGAGATTTGAGTGGAGGTTGAGAGGAGAGTAGTAGGCATTAATTAGTAGAGCAGAGAGTGGCCAAGAGGGTTTGGGGAGAAGAGTACGTTTCAGACGAAGGCTGCATTGCAAATGCCTGGAGGCTTTCCACAGCTTGTGCACCAGAGGAATCTTAAGAAGGTCAGAGATGCTGGAGGGCAATAAGCTATTGGGCAAAGTAGTCATATAAGACAGGTGATGTAGGCAGGAAGGAGCTGGACCATGGGGGGCCTTGCCAGGCACCATATAGATTTTGATCTTTACCCCTGGGATGAGAGTTTTAGGGTGAGTTGATGATTCTTCATCAGATTTGCACATCTAAAGATCACTCTGCCTACAGAATGCAGAATAAGTTGGAGGGGGCTAAGGAGAAGGCTGGGAGACCAACTTAAGAGGCCATCACAGTAGTCCAGGCAAGAGATGCTAGTTCCTTAGGCTATAGTGATTAGTGGAGATGAAGAGAAATAGACAGGACTGAGATACTGCGAAAATAAATGTCCGTTAACAGGCAATGAGTAAGAAAAAGTTGTTCCACTCTATGGACATGCTATTCAGCAATGAAAAGGAATAGACTATACTTAATAATGGGACAGAAACCTGGGAGCCCAGCAAAGGGGAATTGACCAGGAAGGGGCACAAGGGAACTTTTGGGTGAAATCTAAACTGTTTTCTTGGTTACATGGGCATATAAACTGGTCAAAATCCATCAAAATATATGTTTGAATGGTTAAATTTTATTGTGTGCAAAGTATATCTCAATAAGGTTGATTTTTTTAGAAATCAATGTAGCTTAATTATTAAGCACATGGATTTTGGAATTGTACCGACATGGGTTTGAATCCAAGCTCTATCATTGGTAATTGTGTCACTCCAGGAAAGTCAATAAAATGGGGATGGAGGATGGCTGTTTTGAGAATTGAATCACCCAGTTGAGCAGACTGCCAAATACAAAAGCAAGAAGGCCTACCATTCAAATTTCATTCCTTGACCCAGCAGGAGCACCAGGTAAAGGAATTAACATTTCTTGAGTGCTTCCTGTTATTAGGCACATACTAGGCCCTTTACAGATGCTGTCTCATTTGATCCTATCAAAAACTCTAAGAGATGGCCGTTGCTCCTATAGCTTGGAAATTCAGAAATCTCCCAGGAAACTGTACCTTGGTCAAGTTCACTCACAAAGTGAACGTGGAGCCCAAGGTCCTTGCAGCTTGGCTCCACCAGAGAGAATGCTACCTTAGACCCACCCTCAAAGACCTGAGAGGAAACCTGAGGGTCCTCAAAGGAGATTTCCCAAAAGGCAGCACTTAAACACAGGTAGTCTGAGAGACGATTCTAAATGGCACACGATTGAAATTTATTATTTTGTGTTTATTGTATTCATTGGTAAGGTTATTGTCTCAGTCCGTTCAGGCTGCTATAACAAAATACCACAGACTGGGTAACCTATAAACAACAAACATTTATTTCTCTCATTCTGGAGACTGGAAGTCTGAGAACAGGTGCCAATGTGGTCGAGTGAGGGCCCTCTTCTGGGTTGCAGACTTCTCACTGTATCTTCACCTTGTGGAAGGGGACAAGAGAGCTCTCTCGGGCATTAATTTTATTCATGACTGCTCCGTGCTCATGACCTAATCACTTCCCAAAGGCCCCACCTCCTAATACCATCACATTGGGCTTCAGGATTGCAAAATATGAATTGTGAGGGGGACTCAAATATTCAGACCGTCGCAGTTACCTTTCATTTAAGTTAGTGATAGTGGTTTTCCACTTATGGTGATGAAGTAAGTTTATTTAAGTTTTTTTTAAGTGAGTCAAATTTAAACCCTGAAGGAATTTATAGAGTGGGCACTACTTGGATATATCAAAATTGTGAAGAGGGTTTGGAAAGGACTGAAGCTTGAGAAAGCCTGGGTCAGCCCAAGCAGAGACGTGCCAAGGCGCCAAGATGCCGAGAAGGCAGGCAGAGAGGATTCAGGCTGGGGCTTTGGTGACCTTAGCCCGAGAAGAAATTTTATGCTCATGTCACTATTACTTCCCATTTGAGTGGCTTCAAGACATCCAGGGAAAAAGGCTGGGCCCTGGAGAAGGAATAAAGATGGAGAAGGGAGACGGACATGCATGGAATGGAGTGGGGGGTCTAGGAAGGGAGCTGGAGCAAATGAGACAGATAGAGTATCTCTCACTGCCAGTCTGGCCACCAGCTATTATCTTTCCACTCCAGCTAGGACAGCTCTTTGGGGAAAGCCAAAACAGCTCAAAGCTTTTCTTAGAATCTCTTTTTCCTCCATGAACTGGAGAGAATCTAGCTGCAAAATGATCGTTTTCAGAAACAAAAGAATTAAAATAATGAATCTTCTTGTACTTTCAACTTCACTCCGTCACTGTCACAGGTGGCTTTGGGAGATGAGGCAAGAGACAGTAGAGCAATTGTTCCTGGAAAAAGACAGTGACACTCTGCAAATTTAAATCCACTGCCTCTTACACCAGGCACTGTGTTTCCTGAGCAAAACCTTTGCAGAGCAGCTGGATGGCACACATGATATCTTCTTCTTATAAGCCAGAAATGATTTTTTTTTTCCTACTCTCATATCCAAACTAATCCTTAGGGGATTTTAAAAATGCTCATGGAATTTATTCTATGCCATGTTTTCTCTCCTATTTCTCCCTGTGGCCCCAGCATGTTCTAGCTTCAGATTTGCTCAAATTAACTTCTAAGTAAAGCCTCTAAATTCTACTCCGATGCCCTTACCACCATCACTCCCCAAACACACACACCTTCTGTGCCCAGGTTCCCAAGACGGATGTCATGGCAAGTTCCTATATTCACTTACAGAGGAAGCAGGAGGGAGAGAAGTTACAGGCCTCTTTAGACCTTCAAATCATTCTTTTTTTTTTTTTTTTAATAATTTTATTTATTTATTTTACCCCCCAAAGCCCCAGTAGATAGTTGTATGTCATAGCCGCACATCCTTCTAGTATGTGGGACGTGGCCTCAGCATGGCCGGAGAAGCGGTGCGTCGGTGCGCACCCGGGATCCGAACCCGGGCCGCCAGCAGCGGAGCACATGCACTTAACCACTAAGCCACGGGGCCGGCCCTTCAAATCATTCTTAAGGATAGAAGGGCAGAAGAGTAGGGATAAGACATGAGAGGTGGCTAGACTTCAATGTCGAAGACGGCAACCAGAAGAAAGAAGGAACAAACCCACACCCTTGGGTGGAACCTTTGGAGGGATGAAGAAAAGGATTATAAACCAGGGGCCTATAGGGTCACATGAGGTAGTTCTGGGGGACACTTGGTTCAAAATGGACACTGAATGAAGGTTTGCTGATTGGATTAAGAAATATATGAATGGTTGCCTAAGCTAGAGGGACCACAGCAGGCCCAGGGTAGAGAAGAGAGGGAGCTGATCACCAAGAAGCTTATTCTTATGCTTCTCTAGCCTCAGTCAAATGTGGGTGGAAGGACAGAGGACACATCAGGTGTCTTAGAGCCCCATTAGACCCATGTATTAGACCAATATGAGACACGGCGCCTCTCCTCCCGTGTTTTATGATAAGATCATATAAGCTCTTTCGGCTTTCTGAGATTCAAGAAACTGAAACTCACTAAAAGAAAGAGACATGAGAATGGGATATATGATAAATTCCATAAGAACCAGTAACAATGCCCGAAGAATCAGTGTGGTTATTATCGTAGAGAGCATTCATCATTTCAGGGAGCATTTATTCAGAAGCTGCTACCCACCTCGTGGTTGATGCAGGACAGGTGCTTGGTCCTGAACTGTGGGGTGGCAGACAGGGATAACTGGGTGAAGAGCCAGGAAATATGAATCTGAGCCCTGGCTCAGACACTCAGTGACTTTGGGAAAGGGCATTCGAAGCAGAGAATAACTTGTGAGCCATCGCAGAGAGAAGAGAAACAGCATACAAGTTCAAGAAACTATAAGCAGCATGGTGTTCTGGAAAAGGGTCAGGCAGGGACAGCAAGATTTTAGGCTGATATGTGGCAAGCGCTCATGAATATTTGTTGAATGAATGAATGACAAGTAGGCAGGAACAGATCACAGAGGACCTTATATTCCTTCTTTGCTAAGAAACTTGGCTTTGTCTTATAGGCAATAGAGAATCACCAATGGGAGATGACTTTACTCAGACTTAGGTTGTACCTAGGTGCTATGCTGTATGGAAAATTAATTTAGGGGGATAATAAATCACACAGAAAGGCCACTGAAGAGACAATGGTCTTAGGGAGGGAGAGGAGCCAATGACTTGGAGAAATCAGAGTTAAAACAGACAGCACTTCGCAAATGATTAGATGAGGACAGTAAGTAGAAGAAAATTTGAATCATGAGGTTTCAGAGTGATAAAGTGCTTGAAAGTAACACCAGCTTATATAGAAAGTGCATGAAGAACAAGTGTAGGAGGGAAACTGATTAGTTTGGCTTTGGACATGTTGAGCGGAACATCTAGGTGGAAATAAACCATAGCTAATGTTGACTGAGGCTTTCCTGTGAGCCAAGAGGTGTTCTAAGCCCCCTGTGTATGTGAACTCACTTAATCCTCACAACAGCCCCCATGAGGTATGTACTATTAGTAACATCATTTTTTTTAGAGATGGGACACAAGGTACACAGAGTTTAAGTAACTTCCCAAAGTTCCCAAGCCGGTAAGTGGCAGAGTCAGACCCATACCCAGACCGTCTGGCTCCAAAACCTGCTCTCTAAACCTCTGTGCAAATGGATATGTATTTGCCATTTAGTGAGGGCCCAGAGCCCTCATCCTAGCTCTTCTTGTACAAATGGAACTCAAAAAAATAATCACATTAAAGTGATGATTTAACTCTTTAAGCACACAAAATGCAGGAATTCCAACCATCAGATCGTGAATGCCGTTGTTATTGGTGATTTAACACAGTTAAATCTCAATCTACATTTTAATATACATCTGGTCTCTAAAGCAAACAAGATATGATGTTATTTTTATATTCATTTGTCGTCATGCTTTTTTTATATAATTTATTTAGAGTAAATTAAATAGCACATGTCATTTCTTGAATAGAGAAAAGATAAAATTGCTCTTTATATGTATTATAAATACGATTACAGAACATAGTAAAATATATTTCAATATAATCTTTAATAATATACCTGTCATTGATTTTTTTCACTTAAAATTACTTCTTTACTTTCCAGTTACATTACAAAAATAATACAATGATTTTTTGTTTTAATTCCTAAGAGGGCTCATGAAATTATGTATTACTGTAAAATGGGTTTGAGTTTACAAAGGTCAGGAACTTCTGCTTGGAACCAAGGATAATTTCTGCCATTTCAGGACATGTTTCATAACCTAGAGACCTCCATGAACAAGTACAATATGAAAAAATCTGAGATCTTTTCCATTTCAAGGTTTGTGGTGGAGGGTTCGGCTTTGACTTGGCTCCCTTACTGTGACCAACCATTACAGGGACACAGCTTGTGACCCTGTGGACGTACTCAGCTGATGAACTACTCCGCTAGAAGCTCAATGCTATTTTCATTTGGCTTTAATCCTTCGTATATCAGACATAGCCCCCTTTGAAGAGCCAAGTTTAATGGAATGCACACATGACATATTCTCAGAAATGAAAGAAAATACTTTTACTTCCTTCCCTGGTTCCCAAAGACTGTAGAACTTACTGTAACCACAACAGCAGCCAAAAGGAAGGTTTTTTCTCTTGACCCTTGGCTGATCCTTTCATTCACTTCCATGAATTTTCTCCCTCTCTCTGGCTATGGCATAGGTTCAGCCTCAGTGGGAAGCTGAATTCAGGCAGGGTAACAGAGTGATCTATAGAGCTCCCTCACAACTATTGAGAACTTGAAATATACTTATATTGACTGAGCAACTAAATGTTTAATTATATTTGATTTTAATTTATTTAAACTTTAACTTTAAAACTTACATGAATTTAATTATTGATGAACTTCCGAGTATGTTTAGAACGACTTGGGTATGTGAATCTACTTTTTCAACTGTAAATTTTCCGAAATTTTCTGCTCTAAACGCACATCCAAAGAAAATTTAGTCTCCAAACTGAGATGTGCTGTAAGTGTTAAATACACACCAGATTTTGAAGACTTAATACAAAAAAAGAATGTCAAATGTCTCACTAATAATTTTTTTATGCTGATTACATGTTGAAATGGGAATATTTTGGCTGTAGCATGTTGAATAATATATATTATTAAAAATAATTTCACACGTTTCTTTTTACTTTTTTAATGGGGCTACTAGGACATTTTAAACTGTATGTGGCTCACATTATTTCTATCAGATGGCGCTGGTCTACAGCACGGGTGGCGGTGTCAGAGAGAATCAGCTCCCCGCATTTGCTGGCTGTATGACCCTAAGCCTCTGTTTACTCTGGACCTCTTTAAGCCTCTGTTTACTCATCTGTAAACTGGGGGAAATTTTACTGTCTTATGAATAGGCTTGTAGTGAATTTTACATGAGATAAGTGAACAAGAAGCTTACCCCAGTGCCTGGCTCATAGTAAAATACTCTTTAAGTGTTCATTTTTATCATTGTTGCTGTTATCATTATTCTCTATCATCCAGATGTTTAGCAAAAGAGTGCATCAAAATAAACATTAGCTGCCTGTGGGTTGACTAGTATCTCATGAGCAGATAAAGTAACCTCATTTTCCAAAATGAAAATAAGAACTTGAGGTCAGATATAGGAGTTTTTCTCATATTTGTGAATGTATTTACAAGAAAATCACATTTTTTAGTTGATGGAATGTTTTTACTTAAAACAATGAAATTACTTGAAATCCAGACTTCCCTGGAAAATCCAGGGCATGAGGTTTACTCCTAAAAAATATTGGTGCACAATATCTCAAAGAAACCAAACTCAGCAATTCTCCATTTAGATTCAATTTTGAAGGCAAAAGTTTCATTTATACCCACTTTTTTTTGGCCAGGATTAAACAGACTAAATAAATACTCTGGATATACATTAGGAACTTCTGCTTCCAGAAAGATGGAGAAGTACTTTTCCCTATTCCTCCTGCTAAGTACAACTAAAAACTCTGGACCTTATAAATATACACAAGACTCTGAAACATAAGACTCCGAAAGAAGGAAGAAAGAAGGCAGACCAGCAGGGACCTCAGGATCCAAGGAATGGCGTGGTGATGAATACCTCGGCTTTTCCTATTGCCTCATATATCCCAGACTTGGAACTGGAGAAACTGGACACACAGAATGCCAATGGGTACAGATAAAGAAAGTATTTTTTAAATGCCTGCTCTCTCTAGCCAAAGGACTGGAAAAGGAGAAGTCTAGCAAGACAAAAAACTTTTAGACAATAACCACTCTACTCCCACCAAACATCACAGAAAAAACTTTGACTCCATCTCCATCCATGCCTGCAAAGATCAAGCAGGGAGTCTGGACCTCCCCCCGTGGTAATGGGGCACCCCTCCCCACTGGGTTGGTGTCAGAAGAGGTCTAGTGGAGATGCAAGACTTTCACCACTACCCAACAGTAACAAGGCCACTCCAACCCCTGTGGTATCAGTGGAAGCCATGTCGGGAGCTGGAATTCCCACCCACACCCAGCAGTAATGAGGAACCCCTCCTCTCCTCAGGTGTCAAAAGAGGCTGAGTAAGGAACCTGGACTTCTACTCTCACTGGGCATCAATGAAGAGGTGACACCCTTCCCCAGCCAGAGTGGTATTAGAAGATGCCTGCTAAAGCAGAAATCTACATAAGATCCAGAGTCTCATACCATAATACCCAAAATGTCCAGGTTTCGATCAAAAATCACTCATCAAGTAAGAACCAGGAAAACCTCAACTTGAATTTAAAAAGACCATCAATAGATGCTAACACCAAAATGACAGAGACATTAGAATTATCTGACAAATATTTTTAAACAGCTATCATAAAAATGCTTCAATGAGCAATTATAAACATATTCGAACTAAATGAAAAAAGAGAAGGCCTCAGCAAAGAAATAGAAAATTTAAGGAAGAAGCAAATGGAAATGTTAGAACTGAAAAAATATAATAACTGAAATAAAAACTTAGTGGATGGGCTCAACAGCAGAATGGAGGGGACCAAGGAAAGAAATAGTGAACTTGAATATAGAACAATAGAAATTACCCACTCTGAACAGCAGAAAGAAAACAGACTAGAAAAAAAAATGAACAGAGCAACAGGAACCTGTGGACTATAACAAAAATCTAATGTTCATGTCACGGGAGTCCCAGAAGAAGAAAAGAAAGAAGGTGGGACTGAAAAAGTACTGGCATACTTCAGACATACTGCAAGTAAAGTTGCAGACCACCACAATAAAATGAATATCACAAAAAGGTGAGTCATGATTCTTTTGGTTTCCCAGTGTATAGAAAATTATGTTTACACTATAGAGTAGTAATACTGTAGTCTATTAAGTGTACAATAGCATTACATCTAAAAAAACAATGGGCATACCTTAATTAAAAAATATTTGATTGCTAAAAAATTCTAGCCATCATCTGAGCCTTCAGCGAATCATAATCTTTTTGCTGGTAGAGGGTCTTGCCTTCAATGTTGACAGCTGCAACTGATCAGGGTGGTGGTTACTGAAGGTTGGGATGGCTGTGACAACTTCCTAAAGTAAGACAACAATGAAGTGTGCCACATCGATTGACTCTTCTTCTCACAAATGATTTCTCTGTAGCACGTGATGCTGTTTGATAGCATTTTACCCACAGTAGGACTCCTTTCACAATTGGAGTCAATTCTCTCAAACCCTGCTTCTGCTTTATCAACTAAGTTTGTGAATATTCTAAATTCTTTGTTGTCATTTCAACAGTCTTCACAGTATCTTCACCAGGAGTATATCCCACCTCGAGAAACCACTTTCTTTGTTCATCCATAAAGAGCAACTCCTCATTTGTTCAAGTTTTATGATGAAGTTGCAGCAATTCAATCATCTCTTCGGGCTCCACTTCTAATTCTAGTTCTCTTGCTATTTCCACCACATGTGCAGTTACTGCCTCTAGTGGAGTCTTAAAGCCCTCAAAGTCATCCATGAGGAATGGAATCAACTTCTTCCAAACTCCTGTTAATGTTGATATTTTGACTTCTTCCCATGAATCACGAATATTCTTAATGGCATCTAGAATGATGAATCTTTTCCAGAGGTTTTTAATTTACTTTGCCCAGATCCATCAGAGGAATCACTACCTATGGCAGCTATAGCATTACAAAACGTATTTCTTTTTTTTTTTTCTTTTTTTTTTTTTTTGGGGTGAGGAAGATTAGCCCTGAGCTAACATCCATTGCCAATCCTCCTCTTTTTGCTAAGGAAGATTGGCCCTGTGCTAACATCCATGCCCATCTTCTTCTACTTTATATGGGACACCACCACAGCATGGCTTGACAAGCAGTGCATCGGTCTGCTCCTGGGATCCGAACCTGTAAACCCCAGGCCACTGAAGCAGAGCGCACGAATCTAACCGCTACGCCACCGGGCTGGCCCACAAAATGTATTTCTTAAATAATAAGACTTAAAAGTCAAAATGACTCCTTGATTCCATGGGCTGCAGAATGGATGTTGTGTTAGCAGGCATGAAAACAACATTAATCTCCTTATACATTTCCATCAGAGCTCTTGGGTGACCAGGTGCATTGTCAATGAGCAGTAATACTTTGAGATAAATCTTTTTTCTGAGCAGTAGGTCTCAACAGTGGGCTTAAAAGATTCAGTACGCCATGTGGTAAGCAGACGTGCAGTTATCCAGGTTTTGTTGTTCCATTTATAGAACACATGCAGAGTAGATTTAGCATAATTCTTAAGGGCCCTAGGATTTTTGGAATGGTAAGTGAGCACTGGCTTCAACTCAGTCACCAGCTGCATTAGCCCCTCACAAGAGAGTCAGCCTGTCTTTTGAAGCTTTGAAGCCAGGCATTGACTTCTCCTCTCTAGCTATGAAAGTCCTAGATGGCCACTTCTTCCAATAGAAGGCTGTTTCATCTACATTGAAAATCTGTTGTTTAGTGTAGCCACCTTCTTTAATTATCTTAACTAGATCTTCTGGATAACTTGTAGCAGCTTCCACACCAACACCTGCTGCTTCACCTTGCACTTTTATGTTATGGAGATGGCTTCTTTCTTTAAACCTCATGAACCAAGCTCTGCTAGCTTCACACTTTTCTTCTGCAGCTTCCTCACTTCTCTCAGCCTTCATAGAACTGAAGAGAGTTGGGGCCTTGCTCTGAATTAGGCTTTGGCTTAAGGGAATGTTGTGGCTGGTTTGATCTTCTATCTAGACCACTAAAACTTTCTCCATATCAGCAATAAGTCTGTTTCACTTACCTATCATTCGTGTGTTCACTGGAGTAGCACTTTTAATTTCCTTTAAGAACTATTCCTTTGCGTTCACAACGCAACTGGTGCAAGAGGCCTACCTTTTGGCCTATCTCGGCTTCCACCACGCCTTCCTCACTAAGCTTAATCATTTCTAGCTTTTGATTTAAAGTGAGGGATGTGAGATTCTTCCTTTTCCCTTAAACACTTAGAGGCCATTGTAGAATTATTAATTGGCCTAATTTCAATATTGTTGTGTCTCAGGGAATAGGGAGGCCCAAGGAGAGGGACAGAGATGGGGGAACAGCAGCTCAGTGGAGCAGTCAGAACACACACATTTATTAAGTTTGCTGTCTTATATGGGTGCAGTTTGGGGTGCCCCCAAACAATTACAATAGTAACATCAAAGATCACTGGTCACAGATCACCACAACAAATATAATAATAATGAAAAAGTTTGAAATATTGCAAGAATTACCAAAATGTGACACAGAGATACAAAGTGAGAAAATGCTGTTGAAAAAATGGCACCAATAGACTTGCTTGACACAGGATTGCCACAAACCTTCAATTTGTAAAAAGTGCAATATCTGTGATTCACAATAAAGCAAAGTACAATAAAACGAGGTATGCCTGCATTTGAAGAAATAATGGCTGAATTTCTCAAATTTGGCAATAGACATAAACCTACAGATTCAAGAAGCTCAGTGAACCCAAACAGGATAAACCCAAAGAAATCCATTCCAAGATATGTCATAGTCAAACTTCTGAAAACTAAAGACAAAGGAAAAATCTTGAAATCAGAGAGAAAGAAATGACACCTTACTTGTAGGGGAAAAAAACAATTCTAATGACAGCGGGGTTCTCATCAGAAATCATGGAGGTCAGAACATTTTTCAAATACCAAAGGGAAAGAACTATCAACCCAGAATTCTATATCCAGTGAAAATATCTTTCAAGAATGAAAGGAAAATTTATACATTCTCAGATGAAGGAAAATTAAGAGAATTTGTCACCATCAGACATAACCCTAAAAGAATGGCTAAAGGAAGTTTTCTAAATGGAAAGGACATGATCGAAGAAGTGATCTTGGAACATCAAGAAAGAAGAAACAACAACAGAAGGAGTAAAAATATGAATAAATACAATGCGTTTTCCTTCTCCTTTTGATTTTTCTAAATTATTTGACAATTGAAGCACAAATGATAATACTGTCTGATGGGGTTCTAAATGTACGTAGATGGATTATTTAAGATACTTATGACCAGGTAGGGTAAAAGGACAGAAGGAGAGGTAAGATTTCTGTACTTCACTTGAACTAGTAAAATGCCAATACCAATAGACTGATGTTATGTATATATAATGTAATACCTAGAGCAACCACTAAAAAAACTATAGAAAGGGATACACTCAAAACCACCATCAATAAACCAAAACAAAATTCTAAAAAATGATCAATAACCCATAGGAAGGTTGGAAAAGGAAAAGAGAGAAACAACAAAACAGAGAAAACTGGGGCCAGCCCAGTGGCATAGCGGTTAAGTGCATGCACTCCACTTCAGCGGCCCGGAGTTCGCGGGGTCGGATCCCAGGCATGTACCGATGTACTGCTTGTCAAGCCATGCTGTGGCGGCGTCCCATATAAAGTAGAGGAAGATGGGCACAGATGTTAGCCCAGGGCCAATATTCCTCAGCAAAAAGAGGAGGATTGGCATCGGATGTTAGCTCAGGGTTAATCTTCCCCCCCCAAAAAAAAAAAAAAACAGAGGCAACAAAACAAATGGAAAACAAAAAATAAAATGGCAGACATAAGTTCTACCACATCAATAATTACATAAATGTAAATGGTCTAATACATCAATTAAAAGACAGATATTGGCAGAGTGGATTAAAAAACATGACCTAACTATATGCCATCTATAAGAAACTCATTTCAAATACAATGATGTAGGTAGGCTGAAAGTCAAAGAATGGAAAAAGGTATATCATCCAAATATTAATCAAAAGAAAGCAGAAGTAGCTATATTAATATCATATAAAGTAGACTTCAGAGCAAACAGAATTACCAGAGATAAAGACACTGCATAATGATAAAAGGGTCAATCCACCAAGAAGACATAGCTATCCTCAATGTATAGGCCATAAACAACAGAGCTACAAAATATGTGAGGCAAAAACTGACAGAACTGACAGAAGAAATAGACAAATCCACAATTTTAGTTGTAAACTTCCATACTCTCTCTCTCAACAACTGATAGAACAACCAGACACAAAATCATCAAGGATATGGAAGAACTCGATAACATTATTAACAAACAGAATCCAGTCGACATTTATAGAATACTCCACCCAACCATAGCAGAATACACATTATTTTCAAGCACCCACGGAACATGTACCAAGATAGACCATATCCTGGGACCTAAATCCAACCCTAACAAATTTAAAAGAATCAAAACTATACAGAGTATGTTCTCTAACCACAATGCAAATCAAACTAGATGCCAACAACAGAAAGATGACAGGAAAATCTCCAAACACATGGGAACTAAACAACACATTTCCAAATACTCCATGGGTCATAAGGAAGTCTCAAGGGAAAATTTTTTTAAATACATTGAACTGAATGAAAGTGAAAATACACATATCAAAATTTGTGAGACATAGATAACACAGTGCTGAGGGGAAAATTTATAGCATTAATGCTAATATTAGAAGAGAGTAAAAGTCTCAAATCAATAACCTAAGTTCTCATCTCAAGAAATTTAAAAACTAAACCCAAAGAAAGCAGAAGGAAGGAAATAACAAAGATAAGAGCAGAAATCAAAAACAGAAAATAGAAAAAAAAAATCAATGGAACAAAATCTGGTTCTTTTAAAAGATCAGTTGACAAACTTCTAGAAACACTGACAAAGACACCAGAGAGAAGACACAAATTACCAATATCAGGAATGAAATGTGATATTACCATAGACACTGAAGACATCAAAAGGATAATAAAGGAATATTACAAACAACTCTACACACATAAATTTATTGACTTAGACGAGGTGGACCAACTCTACAAAAAACACCAACTACCACAACTCATTCGATGTGAAATCAATAATTTGATTAGCTCTGTAAGTATTAAGGAAACTGTATTTATAATTTTAAACTTCTGAAAAGAAATGTCCAGGCCCCGATGGTTTCACTGGAGAATTCTACCAAACATTTAGAGAAGAATTAGCACCAATTCTACACAATCTCTTCCAAAAAATAGAAGAGGAAGCAATAAATGTTTTATTTCTTTGCTTAACTTGGCCTCTTTTTTCCACCATAGCTGGCCTTCTTTCATTTCTGGAACACACAAGAATGTTCCAGGGGAGGAAGGAACCCATGATATTGCCTTTGCCCAGGATACTTCCCAATCACGCCCCAGAATAACGTTTGACCAAATATCTGGGCACCCCGTGACTCAGTCAAGTTGACACATAAAACTAACCGTCACATTGAGTTAACAGTAAATGAATATAGAATAAAGATTTGCTTGTGCAATTAATCTAGCAAGTGTCTTAGCATAACGTCAAAGTTTACTTTTATCTTTTGGCTGAAAAGTATACAGCTACTATCTCATCAATGAATTCATAGTTATTAGCTAGGCTTTGGTCTTGAACAACGTATAATAACAACAAAAACCATTAACTGAGTATTTTTCTTTATGTCTATTATCTCTAATTATTTCAACAGCTCTGCCGGGCTCAGAGAGGTTGTATAATGTGTCCAAGACCACACAGCGAGGTATTGGCAAAGTCATGACAAAAACCCAAATTTGTCTTCAGAGCTCAAGTATTTACCTACTTAAATGCTTCTCATTAAGAAAACAAAGCCAATAGAATTTCCCAAAATTGAGAAACAATTTGCAGCTCAGCAATTTTTTCAGCAGGTTATTTAACGTCTCCAAGCCCCAGTTTTCCTCATTTGTTAAAAGAGTAGCAAAAGTGCCCTCCTTAGGGGGTTGCTGGTGGATTAATGGAGCTAATGCCCATCAGGAGTTTAGCATGGCGCCGGGACAGAGTAGATGCGCAGTACATGTTAACTCGTAACAGCTGTTGCTCAGACTCCATTCCACACTCTGACTGGCATCTGCTCTTGCAGGCTTCCAGACCCCTGTACAATCCTCCTTGAGTATTTCTGCACCCCTCTCCTGGGGTTGGGAGGGTATCCGGGACAGGGAAGCTCACATGTGTTCACAATTCAGTCCACCTGCCACAACCCCCTCATGGCACCCACAGTCCTCTTCCCCTCCGCCTCTGCTGGCCCCCTGACACACCCCACACACGTACAAACATACACATTTTCTACCCTTAACAAAAATAGCCCCTTCTGTTCCAGGAGTCCCCGGGGCCTGGCCAGGGGTTCAAGGCTGGCACTAGGCCATTTTTCTTTTTCCCTACTTCTCCCCTGAGCAGACCCTTTTAACCCAAACAAATTGGCTCATGCTAATAGATGCCTGGAGGTTACCAGGCCCACCTGTTCATCAGATGTGACCAAAGCACCTGAATCCAGGCTAAAGCGCAATTTAGAAGACTGGGCACAATAATAGAATTTGTCATCAACTTATATTCCAGCTAAGTGCTTCTCTGGAATATGTTTTCCTTTTTGTTGTTGTTGTTGTTTCAAGGAAGATTGGCCCTGCACTAACATCTGTTGCCAATCTTCCTCTTTTTGTTTTTTTTCCTCCCCAAAGCCCCAGTACATGGTTGTGTATCATAGTTGTAGAGTTGTAACTCTTTTATGTGGGATGCCGCCTCAGCATCGCTTGATGAGCAGTGAGTAGGTCTGCGTCCATGATCTGAAACGGAGAACCCTGGATCGCCAAAGCGGAGCGCACGAACTTAACCGCCACGCCACCAGGCTGGCCCCTGCAATATGTTCTTATTTCAAATGTCAACATCTGCCTATCCTATCATTTTCCATTTTTATTTTAGCAACTTCTGTTTCATTCTTTCTGTGATACTTATTTTTAAACATTAATTTGTTCAAACACTAATAAAAATACTAATAAAGTTTTTTCTATTACTCAAATTCCACCACTCTAATATAATTATTTTTACTTTTAGCAAAACATTTTTTCCAAACTTTGTCAGTATGCATAATATATTAGATAGATAAATGATAGATATAAAACATATATACACATATATACCTACATATACAGAATAATGAAATAGACATAAATTCTCATTACTTTTCAATACTTACATTGAATCTTCACTAATTCTGACTATTCCTCTAGCCCACTCATTTTCAAAAACAGCAAAGTTTCTGATAAATTTGCGATCATCTGCTCAACCTAACAAAATATTTAAGCCAAAGACATTTTTAATGCTATTTTCCATATACCCTACTCATTGGTCCTCCCTGTTGGTAAAACAAACTACCTAATATAGGAAAATTTTGTTTACTTTAAATTTGAAAAAAAAAAATTGTAGAAACTTACTGTTCCCTTTTGGGGCAAAATCCCAAACCGGCTTCTCCTGGGTTGATCTTGGTAAATGTTCTGTCTCCCTACGTGGCGGGTCAGATGCCAGGAATTGTTTTTCCAGCCATGGTGACAGATTTGCAGTGGTTATTCACAATCTCTCACCTGCTCCAAGGGCAGGTCAAGAGAACACTTTTGACTATGACTGGCCAGGTTAGAGTACAGGTTGAGATCAGGAAACAACAGAAAACAGACCAAACAATAAGGAGATTGAACCCTTGGCCTTTACAATAGGATCCCTGGCCTCAGACCCTCACCTCTGTCACATGGCCATGCTGTGTGGTTGGCAGTCAATGTAAACATGATGACTGAAACTTCAGGGTTAACTAATAGAGCTTTCTCACTGCTATTTAGCTCCAGTGGAGTTCAAAACATTTTCAATTCTTATGTACCCTTTGCATACACAGAAAAATTTCCATACGAATAAAGTCTCCAAAAAGCAATACATATCAATTCCTGGAATGAAAACGTGAATTTATCCCTTAACAATAATCCATACGGAAAATAAAACAACAGTCATTCAAATTTAAAGGAAAGTATTGTTGCAGGTTGGGTGGGTTCCTTGGGAAATAGATTCAGATGGAGAATTGCATGTAGGAGGTTTATTGGGAAATGATCTTGGCATCAGCACCTGTGCAGAAATGACAGCCGCCAATTCAGGCAGAGGGAGAAGTTGAGCTGCAATGCAGTCACAGCAAAGGCCTCAGCTGATCTCATGGAGAGCTCTGGAGCTGGGATGGCCTGGCAGAGACGTCCCAAGATAAAGCAAGAGGGCCGGACCTTTCTACCCCAACATCAGCCAGTCATTGGATTCCGGCTGCTCCTAGGAAAAGGGCATGTCCTTGAACAAGATAGCTTCTCTTCACCAGGGTTGTGGGGTGCAGGAGGACGCAGGTGTGAGCTGTCAACCAATCACACCTGAAGTGGAGATGTGGGCAGCACACCCCCATGCCTACTGCAAGTCTGAACCACGGACTTGTCCACTCTCACCAGGGAAACGTCTGTGTAGACCCAACAGACAGTCAAGGCTACTTCCTAAAGAAAGAGTGGACTATTAAAAAGACAACAAATCATGGGCCACAGAACTTTTTACCAGAGACAAGACTTCATGTCACTACCAAGACAATGCAGTATCTTCAACTCAGCACAACACCAATCCCAGCTTCTCTGCCCCACATTAAAAGCAACCCAGCAGAAGATCTCATGCCAGTTACCCACTCTTCTCTCTGCCCCTCCCCAGCACTGCCAATGCCTTCCCAAACACCAGTGACGCTAAGTGAAATGCATTTCATGCAAGAGAGCCTACTAGATTGATTCCATATGACTCTCACATATTAATTTTTCCACGGACGCCAAGGGACAGAATGGACAGAGAAAGAAAAGTGTCATGTGGAAACCTTTATGACAGACAAATGGTCTATCATTGGGTAGGACCTTTCAGCAGAGCTCAAAGTTCAAATCATTGTTTTGATCATGCAGTCCTCACCCTGGAGACTCCCCAGAAGGATTATCCAATGGAAGAAAGACAGAAATCACTAGGACCTGAAAGAATTTCTGCATCTCATATTGAATGTTAAAAAAACCATGTGACTCTTCATTTAGAGTGAGGAATGTCAGCCTTCTGCCCAGATATGGTATGATCATTTAAAATAACATTTTTAAAAATATATAGTATACACTTGGAGGGTGGGGGGCTGGGAGAAAGGAGTAAGGCTTGCTTCTCGTGAGCAGTTTCCAAAAGTGGACAGATGAAATGTTGACCTGTCAAATGTCTACCCTAGGATAATGACCTCAGAGGAAGCCCTGTGAAAGCAAGTCTGTCTGTCTGATGTGACATCAGTGGTCACACCCTGGAGAAGGTGGCTAGATGGCAGAACCTATTTTAGGTGTTCTCTCAAACCCTTGGCCTCACCCACCCAGCCCCAAGAGTACTGAATCCATGCTAGAACCTGGCCACACTTCTAAATCTAAATTGCCAGGAAAATTTTTTTAAAAAAAGAAGATATTTAAATGCAGGTGGAACTCAAAGGTAGGGGGAGTAAACCCACTTAGCAAATGGTCAAGGCATCATCAAAGTCCTGAATTTCTTCCTCCCTTAGGTATAAGTGAATATTCTTGCCCCCTGGTCTATGGGCTGAAAATGGCCAGGCTTTTCTGGCCCTTCCAATCAATTTCTTCTAGAGGCTCTATCTAATCTCTTTTACATGATCCCGTGTCTACCCTCCTGAGGTAAACGCATTCATAAAAAGTTATATGTGAACAAGATCTTTGTAGAACAAATAATACTTTTTCTCTAACTTTCATTCTGATTCCATAATGTTTTCATCATCACTTCTAATCTATCTCTTGTGACAAGTGAGTCATTTATAAAGTGAAGAATTCTTTTTAAATTGAGCCATTGCCCCATCTGTTTTCTATTTGCATCAAGAGAGGCATCTAAAAATGACTTTTCGGACTCCCCAAGGTGTCCGAAGTTCTCAAACCCACACTCACCATCGTGCCTGCAGCTTCCTGGCCGACTGTACCAAGTTCACTCTCTTCTTTGCGTGGGTCTCCACCTTGGCTTTATTAGTCTGCTGGGGCTGCCATAACAAATGCCACAGGCTGGGTGGCTGAAACAACAGAAATTTATTATCTCACAATTCTGGATGCTAGACATCCAAGATCAAGGTGTGGGCAGGGTTGGTTTCTTCTGAGGCCTCTCTCTTTAGCTTGTAGATGGCCGTCTTCCCCCTGTGTCTTCACACAGTCTTCCCTCTGTACTCGTCTGTATCCAAACTTCTTACAAGGACACCAGTCATATTGGATTAGGGCCCACCCATACGCCTCGTTTTACCTTAATTACCTCTTTAAATACCATCACATCATGAGTACTAGGGTTAGGGCGTCAACATATGAATTCTGGGGGGATAAAATTCAGCCCATAACAGTGGATAAATAAAAAATATATTTGAATATCCTTCTGCAAAAGAAGGGAGTTGGGGGGAAATCATTTTGCCATTTCTAAATATCTTCCAAAGTTAAGAATTACTCAGTAAAAAGTTAGTTTTTTGCGGGCATCTCATCTCTTCCCTTCTCTGGATGACTGTTAAGGCAGTGGTTCTCAAACTTGAGGGTGCAGCAGATCACCAGGAGTGCTGGCTAAACACAGATGGCCTGCTCCACCCCCGGAGTTTCTGGTTTACACAGCCTGGGGTGTAGCTGAGAATTTGCATTCCTAACAGGGGTTGCTGTGGACCATTCATGGAGAACCACTGTGGGACCACAGTGCAATCATGGGTGATATTATCTTACATCTCCCCTCCCTGTGAAGCCTTGCTGAGCACTTTGGTGGCATTGTCCCCTGTGTGCCTCGAGCACACTGGTAGTCTAGTGAGGGGAATCACAATCATCCTTATTCTAGAGAGGAGGCAAGTCTGGCTCAGAGCGGTTACTGGCTTGCTCAAGGTTGTACAATTAATTAGTGGCAGAGCCATCTGTTGGTCTTGTTCTCTCCAGTAACTCACAACCATCAGGATCAGAGAGGAAACAGAATGAAAGACGACTGGTTTTTCCCAGTCTGTAAAAACACCACTACTAAGAATGACAATACCTATGCTCTGCTTATTTTCCAGGCACCATTGTAAGAGTTTCACTTGTATTGTGCAATTTAATTCACTCAACCATATGAAGTAGGTACTATTATTATGCCCATTTTACAGATGAGGAAACTGAGGCTCAAGGAGGTTAAGAAGTGTATCCAAGGTCACAAAACAAATAAGCAGTGGCGCCTGGACACAAACCCAGATGAGTCTGATTCTGGAGCCCATGTTCTTAGATATTACTCTTGAAGAAGGGGAATCAAAGCCTTTTCTAAACTCCCATTGCCCTGTGGTTCCCAGTAACCTGGGTCAAGAACTGGGCTTTGTGATGAGAATGGGGGTGAGCAGAGGGAGGAAGCAGATAACCCACTGTCAAAGCTGCTAGTTGAGGAAGGCAGTTGGACTGCCCAGGTAAGTGATGGATGGGAGCCAGGGGCACAGAGGGCCTGGAGACTTACTTGTCTCACACAAAGCTAACCAGGTGGGTAGGTTTTGCTTCCACGTTAGTGAATCAAGTTTCCTTTGCTTCCAGATGTTGCTTAGTATTACCCCCCTTCCTTGCCTAGAGTGTCTAGTCTGCCTTTTTCTGTAAGCTCTTTTCCTTTATCTATACCCCTAATCCCTTTAAAGTTTCTGAGGGATAGAGGTTTTGAGGGCTACAAGGGCTAAAAGTAAGTTTCACCTGTGGTGTTTCTCTTCATGTCTCTCCTTTCCTCCGCACAAGAGACACCCAAGCGCTCATGGTTAGGCTAATAGGTAACCTCAGACTTCGTGGGTGGCCTCCCGGGTAAACAGTTTATTTGGTTCCCATGACACATCCCTTTTAGGTCATCTACCAACTTGAGATTCTCTAAGCCTGGGATTCATGAGCACATAACACTCCCATATCTGCTCTCTTGATTGCCCACATCCTAGTGAAGGCTTCCTTTGGCACTGAGAAAGGGTTGATTTAAGAAGGGGAAACCTTTTCTGGCACATCCTCTGGGCCAGGAGGTGCACAAGTGATGTATATATACTGCTCCTCCACCTCCTCCCAGCACTTCCGTGAGATTAACATCACCCCCTTGACAGAACAGCAAGGACGGGGGTTATGTGATCTGCCCAGGTCACACAGCCTCTCCATGGTAGCACCAAGACACAATCCTGGGGCTTCCTCACTCTGATATCCATGTCTTCCCTCTCTATCCAAAAGAGAAGTTTCACCAGACATGGCCAAGGTGACTCTGACCCCCACCACTATTCCTCCTCCTGGGCACCCAGGCAGTTTCAGTATATTCTACAGTCCCTCTTCTGGGCAGAAAGGAAAGCCCAAGTCCTCAGAAACTTTTTGAAACCAGGGAATCCTTCAACTCCTTCCAGTTCAACAAGTATTTATTGAGTATCTACCCAGTGCCTCACTTTGCACTGGAATCAACAGCTCTGGAGCACATGGTCTGCAGGGAAGTGGAGGGGTGTTAGGGACTGAATGTTTGTGCCCCCTCCAAATTCATATGTTGAATCCCTAACTCCCAATGTGATAGTATTTGAAGAAGGGGCCTTTGGGAAGTAATTAGGTTTAGATGAGGTCATGAGGGTGGGGCCATCATGATGGGATTAGCGCCCTTATAAGAAGAGGAGCTCTCTTTCTTCTCAGTACCCAGAGAAGAGGTCATGTGGGAAGACAGCCGTCTGCAAGCTAGGAAGCGGGCCCTCACCAAGAACTGAATCTGCGGGCACCCTGATCTTGAACCTCCCAGCCTCTAGAACTGTGAGGAATAGATGTTAGTTGTTTAAGGCACCCCAGTCCATGGTGATTTGTTATAGCAGCCTAAGGCACGGAGAGAGTGGAGACATCTGGGTTGCAGGTGACTCACTTCCCAGGCTGGGTCCTTGGGGTGGACACAGGAATGGCAAATGAAGGGAGATCTCTCTGATGGACGGCTGGGAAGTGTGCTACCTCTGTGGTAAACGCCACCTAACTGAAGTAGCAGAGTTCGTGACTTTCTCCCAGGAAGTCACACTCCTCCCAGCCCTTTGCCGATAAAGAGAAAGTTCACAGGGAGCAAAGCAGTGGTGGACCACCCAGGAGAGGTAGCCTGCTGGGAGCTCTCTCAGAGGAGTTTGCAGCCCCTTCTGAAATCTCTGCACTGTGTTTATCTAATAAAACTAACATAGTGTTTTCTATGTTAATTACATATTAGAAAGTGAAGGGGTTGATCAAAATAAGGAATCAGCTGATAAGTGTGATATGTAAGATACCAGAGCCAGACTCCTGGGTTCAAATCCTACCTCGACCACTTACCAGCTGTGTGTCCTTGGGCAGCCTGCCTAACCTCTCTGTGCTGCCGTGTCCTTATCCCTAAAACACGGATCATAAAGGTATCTACACATGGGGCTATCATGCGAATTAAATGAGTTAATACACATAAGGCTTTTAAAACAATGCATGGCACATACTTGAATCTCAATAAACATTATATGTAATATACAAATATATATGCACAGAAAGAAATTGTGTACAGAGAATCTTCATAGTTACAGAAACAATATGAGCAAAAATCCAGTCTTTTTCTTGTACCTGTAGTCCCTTAGCCCTGTTTTCCATGTAATGTGACATAGTTCCCATGTCTGACAATTCACATAGGTGATGTTGGCTTAACTGTTGGGTCACCTGGGGGGCATTATTAACTCCTTGTGTTGTGAAATAATAATTTAAATCAAGCACCTACAAGATAGAATAGCAAGTTCAAGAAACAAAGACATGTTCCTCTTGTTCCTTTTTGCCTTGCTTCTTATTGGAGTTTGGCACAAAGAACTATAATTCAATTTCCTGCCATGTTCATGCTTCATCTCAGTGCACCAGTCAATGTGGTGGGCCCCGGCCATTACAGATGAATCAAGCCAGACCTCTGGCCTCGAGGAGCTCCCGACCTGGCAGTTGGCATCACAGCATACAACAATTGTACATCATCTCGATTTGTCCTAGGTGACCTGGGAACAGATGCATCCTCACGAGGAGAGATCAAAGTGGAAGATCAGATGAAATCATGTTCACACCTTCAGGACCTTCCACACGTCCTTCCCTCGTATGGTACATACTTGGCGCCAACCAGGTGTCTAAGTTCTTTATACATATTAACTCACTTTAGCTCATAAGAGCCTATGAGAAGACGCTAGTGTTCGCTATTAAGTACAACGTAAAATGTAAACTGCAAAATGTGATGAAAATATTAAGGCTTCATAAGTTAGAGTTAAAAGACAAAGCAACTGAATTCAGACACAATACCCTCATCCAAGCACAAAATCATGGAAAAAAAAGTCATAATCTCACAAAAATGCCTCAAGTCTCACTCCACTTCTAAAGTGCCTCATGGAAGCTGTTAAAACCAGGGCCATTAAAAATAATAATAATTGGGGGCCGGCCCAGTGGCACAGCAGTTAAGTGCACATGCTCCGCTTCAGTGGCCCGGGGTTCGCAGGTTCGGATCCCGGGCGTGGACCAAGGCACCGCTTGTCAAGCCATGCTGTGGCGGTATCCCGTATAAAGTAGAGGAAGATGGGCACGGATGATAGCCCAAGGCCAATCTTCCTCAGCAAAAAGAGGAGGATTGGCATCAGATGTTAGCTCAGGGCTAATCTTCCTCACATAAATAAATAAATAAATAAATAAATAAATAAATAAATAAATAAATAATTGGATTAATAGTCAGGATTTATTGAACATCTACTGTGTTCCAAATTTGCAGGTGTGTAATATTTGAGCACTGCCTAGTGCTTACGAACAGACTCTGGCCTCGCACTGCTTTGATTTCTCGGGTCTGCATTTACTAGCTGTGGAACGTTGGGAAAGTTTCTTAACCTCTCCTTGTCTGTTTCCTCATCTGTAAAATGGGGGTGATAATTGTTCCTACCTCATAGGGTTGTTGTAGGGTTAAGTTAGTACTATGTGTAAAACACTCAGACAGTGCCCAGCACTTAGTAAGAGCTCTAGAAGTGCTTGTTATTCTTAAAATCTCACAACAGCTTTGTTGTTATTATGTATTTTTTTATAAGTGGAAATGGAGCTGAGATGACCAAGGTGACCCACCCAGAATGTGGCAGGGTAAGGATTCAAACCTAGGTGTGTCAGGTTCTAGAGCCCCGACTCTGAATGAGCCCATGGTGACCTTTACCCCTAGTTGTAGCAGAGGAAAGTCAAACACAGGCTGAGGAAGGCTGTTGTCTCCTGGTGCACAGTAAGCCCAAAACCAAAGTCATCTCTCTGGGCATGATCAGTGGAAACTCTCCGTCCCTGACCTTTGCGCACTTGAAGAGCCAATCCCAAGGCAGCCTGGGGTAAGGGGGTGGCGCAAAGGCCTTTTGGTTGGGAGAGCAACTGAAAGGGTCAAGGAAACTCACCTGGTGGGGGTGGGGTGGGGTTGTTTATCACGAGGGAATCGATGATGCTAAAGGCTACTACAGTCAGGAACCAGAGCTCCCGGGCTTATATAATCAACAGATCAGAGTGCAGGGCTCAGTGTGCAGGGCAGGCTGGTCAGATCCCTGGGCAACAAACTTGATAGTCCACCAACATCCCGTCCAGGCTGAAGGAGAGATACAACAGGATGCCAGGGAGAGAGACCTTTCCTTCGGCGTCTTCTCAGGGGGTGAACAAGCACAAGAAATTGGATTTAGCACCTGATATTTTCATTTCTCTCTTTGACATTTGTGTTCCATCTCCTCTTAGGAGAGTTAGTGATGTTTTGTGAACTCCAAGTACCATCCGCCAAACACCCTTGGATTCTAGCCAATCACCAAAATGGGAGACACCCACATGAGACTGATTCAAATATACACACCAGTGGAAGAGAGCTCCACTGGCACATTTCTTAGATGTACAACTTTTGGTTTCATGACGACTTTAGAAGAGAACAAAAGTCATTAGACATATCTTTATCTTGTCATTAAAGGTATCCAGTACCTTTGCTGAAAAAAGCATTAGTTATTTGTATTTAAAGTATTTTATTGTAACTTTAATAAATAAATGAATTTGGGGTTAAAAAAAAAACCACACTCTTGGAAAGGGGTGGGTAGGGAGTGGGAGAAAGGCCAGGCAAACAGAAATAAAACAATTGCTATGAATCATGCTTTCATTAAGCCCTGGGGGAAGCACAGCAGACACACTGTAGCCTTGGGCCCAGTCAAAAGGACTTGGATTCAAATCCTGGTTTTGTCCATTGTATGTGACCTTGGGCAGGTTCCATGAGCCGCCGTCCTTGTCTGCAGAATGAAGGTAACAATACGGTATTCAGCTCGGAGAGCTGTTTTGAGTAGATGGGATAGTGCATGACAGGTGCCTGATCTTACGTATGGCCCAGTCTTGGCTCAAAAATGTTACTTTTCTTCTTGCTATATCCCACCTCCTCTCAAATATCCTTCCCCAAGGCAGAGTTAGTTGCATGTCCTCCTTGTTGCACCCATGGTTGATTTGTTCCTCTCAATTTTTATCCCTGGAACTTAGAGCAGTGCTCAGATGCCTGGTACACACACCTTAGTTTATCCAGACTTGGTTATGCCATAACTTATGTGCTTACCGCAGGCTCCTGGGGACAGACACCACATCAGCCAGCCCCAGGCATAGTTGTGTTGCTAAGTGTTGCCCCTCCCGTGTACCTTGCAAACAAGGTACACAAACACACCCATCTTCAGCAGCCAGGCAAGTGACACAAATCAGCTGAATTAAGATAACAAGAGTGCTAAAGTCTTTGACAAACTGGAGAGTGTTCCCCCAGAGGCACTCCAATTCAACTAAACAAAACACACTTTTCTGGCCAAACAAAACCATCTGCCCACAGGATCTGCCCCTCTGGCCGTAAATTTGCCACCAAAAACAGAGCTTCGAGATTCACAGGTATTTTCTGATACATTATCTCATTTGATATTTCAGCCATCCTCTGAAGGAATCATTGTTGAGTTCATCTTTCAGGCATCTGACAGAGACAGAAACTGAGGCCACAATATGGTGGTTTGTCCAAATCAAACATCGCTAGGTAGTGGCTGACGTGGGATTTGAATCCACCAATCCAGGACACCTGCTTCCCTTTACCCCACATACTGTCCTTGATTTGCTGCTGTTTTTCACCCCCCGAGTTTTTCTGGGACAAAAACCAAACCCCAGGAAAAGGTTAAACCTGTGTCAAGTTTACACCCCAGTGACCGCCATGAGTCATAGTCCATTTAGAACTCTGAGACAGGTGCCCTTGGAAACAGTGCCTCTTTGCAACCAGAGGAACATGTTTTACCCAAGCTGTCCGCACCAGGAGTAATGTCAGAGGGGTGCCAGGCAGAGAGGTGCCAGGAAGAATGGTGAGCAGGCTGATGGGACGAACTCTGCACCCGAAAATAGTAATGAGGAAGCAGGCTGTTTGTATCAACGTGAACTTGAGTTTGTAAAGAGAGCAAGAAAAACAAGGTAGAATCCTAGCAAGTAAAGAAGCATCTGATTTCTCAAGGCTGGTGTTGTCCAATAGAAATCAAATGTGAGCCACATATATAACTTCACATTTTCTAAGTAGTCACATTTAAAAAGTAAAAAGAAACAAGAGAAATTAATTTGAATAACATATTTTGTGTAACTCAATATACCCAAACTATTATCATTTCAACATATAATCAATATAAAATTGTTAATGAGCTGTTTTACATTCTTTTTTGTACAAAGTCTTTGAAATCTGGTATACCTTTTACACTTACAGCTCATCTCAGCTGCACTAGCCACATTTCAGGCGCTCAGTAGCCACACGTGGCTGGTGGCTGCCATATTGGACAACGCGTATCTATGCCAAAGAAACTCTTAAAATTTATATTTCTGGCGTAGCGGAAGTGAGTGACATAGTTGAAGGCCAGATCAGACAGCATTCTTCAAGGCCACAGAGAGCCCTCATTTCCAATCCTGCTAGTGCAATTTCAGTGAAGGTCTTTCAGGGCCATCTTCAAACTTTTCGGCCATTTGGGGGACAGTTGTGTTAGTTTCCAGCCAGTTTTTCTGCAAAGCCAATGAGAGGCCATTGTGTTTGGCAACCTGTTTTTGTCTTGCAACAGTGCAGTCCTCAGCATGTCGCCTTTCAAATACCTATTATTCCGGTTCTGTCTTCAGTGGTGCCATGACTGGCCGTGATTAGGGTGACATTTTTTATGTGCCTGAGTTCACAAAGCAAATTACATCGTGTGAGTGACATAGTGATTAAGAGGCTGTATGTGCATAAAGACTAGAACTGCTACATTTACATGTCTCTGAATAATGAGATTCCTGTCTCCATTATATGGCAGTGAGGTAGAAATCGATAGCATTATCAACTGTTTACACAGTAAGCACAATTTTCTATTCTCATTCTCTCTCTCTCCAGCTGGTTTCAAAGACACCAAAAGCCTGGAGAAGCATCCGGAGGCCACAAAGCCTCCCTTCCCCACGGAGTCCCCCAGCAATCCTGCCAAATAGAAATTTTCCATAGCAAGGGATTTCCACACCTTGTCAATAAATCCTCTGGCTGCCTTCCAGAAGGAAGCCCACAGACAGTACAATACAATCTCGTGGTTTCACAGCGGAAGAAATTGCAGCGTAGAGAGGTGGGATCCATCCAAAGACACACAGACAGAGAGATAGAAGGCTGGAAGACAGAGGATTCTGAAAAATACCCATTCCTCCTCCAATTCTCATCCTCCAGCGCCTAGCTGCAGCTTTGGAATAATGGAGTCCCAACTTCCAGCCTAATTATACATTGTACATTCTGGTCACACATTCATTTTTCTGCTGAAGAGATGGAGAAACCAGCTGAAATTATAGTTTGATTCCCCAAACACAAAGACCTTTTTAATTGACTGTAGAAATGAGTCCTAACTAGCCACTGAATCAACAAACATCAATTTTTGCAGCAATGAAATAAATATATGGGGACATAGTTATGGTTATGGTGGTTATAAAACACAGAAAGGGAATGCTGTGATTGAGTGTTTATGTGGCTCTGCTCCCAGCAGTGAAACATCTTCCCATCAGCCATGAGGCAGTGACATTTTTGATATCAAGGGTAAGCTCAAGGTAATAATACCCAAAGGGACCCTTTTACAAAACAGATCATCAGTGTAGCAACCCACAAATGCATACCAGAGAGTGTTTCACCAGTACAATATGTTGCAATGTTGCAGTACGTAGGGGAGAAAAACTCTCCTCAGTTAAATCCTAACACATAGGTGGTTTAGTGGTGGAATAAACAACCACAGACAGCATGAAGGTGAACTGCCTCTGCATAAAAGAAGAGACGGAGTAGATTTGTCAAGTATACGGTAGCATCAGCTTAACGTTTGTGGTAGTTAAATGAATGCATGAACAGCTGTAATGCTGAATTCCATTAATAAAGATGATGGCAAAATGGACTGGCGTGGAGCGTTATTATTTATTATGTACTAAAATGGGCTGTTTGTGATATATCTTAAAAGTACCAAGTGCCTTAAAATAGCTAGGAGGGTCCATTACCTCCTTACCCCATCAATAATCAAAGGTCTTGTGCTAGGAGTCAAAGCTGGAGGAGCTTCTGGGCAGCAAAAAGCACAAGAAAATTGGAACATATTCAGCCGTGGGTCAAAGGGGTTGTGAAACCCTTCAGGGCTCCACTTAAACTTTACTGGGTTCAGGGAGGCCTTCCTCTAAACCCACAGTCTAAACTAACTCCCCTGTTAGAAGTTACCATACTTCTACTGTTTCACTTGGCATGTTCATTACACATATGTCCTTACTGTCTGTCTTCTCCACAAAGACTCGAGCAGGGCTGGTGCCTGTTTGCCTAACACAGCTCATTCATGGATTCAAAAGATACCTACAGAGCACCTACTAAGAACTAGGCACCCTGCTAGGTGCACAGGTTCCAGAAGAGAATAAGAAAATGCTGCCCTCTTGGAGTTTACATCCAAATAGGGAGAAATAGACAATAAACAACTAAACAAGCAAGTTGACATAGATAATAATTTGTGCTCCACACAAAGTGAAGGATAATGAGAGAGAGAGCAAATGCATGGGAGGCTGGTCAGAGAAGGTCTCTCTGAGGACATGAGATTAAAGAAACCTGAATATTGGTAAGTTCTGGGGGAGGGACACTCCAGGCGGCCGGAAGAGCAGGTGGAAAGGCCCTGAGATGGGAATAAGTCTCTATGGTTGGAACTGAGTGAGTGAGGGGAAGAAAGAGTCAAAAACATAGATTGGGCTGAATCACGTACTTGACACATCATAAATAATAAACATTTGTTGAATGAATGAACAGGCACGCATCAGTTTTAAGGGCAGGTGGCATGTAATTCTTGCTGCCTCATGCAAGAGTGCAGGTGACCAGCATAGAAAAGTAGAGACTATAAACTTGAAACTTCAAGAAAAACACAGCAGGTAAATAAGATGAGGTCTGGGGACTCAGAGAATATGAAAGTGAGACATTCAAGGCAGTCTATAATAAACCCCAAAGTGTTGCAAAGGAATGTGGGGGCAAGCGAGCTACAGGATAACATCATATGGGCCAGATTCCTGAAGGCAGGATGTGAACTGGGCCTTGAATCACACACAAGAATTTATTAGGTAGAATGAACAGGCAAGGGAAGACATTGCAGGAAAATCAGTCTTAATCATGTTATCTCAATGGAGCTACCACATTTATTTCTAGGACGTTACATAAGTCCACACTATGCTTGTTACATAGGCAAGGGGGACAATCACATACATGGAATATAGAAGCTGGCATCAAATTTCTTTACTTTAGGCTCAGGTCGCCACCTTGGAATTCATTGGCTCCACCCTGAGTGTAGAATTACCTATCTTCAACTTAGAGTGAAACTGATGAGAGTTGTGGACCTATAAGGTATGTCCTAATTCTCTCATTTTCTAGAAGCTCACTAGCCTGCTATTCTTGTTGGGGTGGTTTAGTTCCTTTTAGCACTTCGTTAATTAAACCCTTTTGGAAGTTGTCCAGGATAACCCAACCTCATATTATAAGGTCTGTAATATACGAGTCATCGAGCCACCACCCGACCAACAGCCCTAAGACAGAAACTAGGTGTCATCGTTTACTCCATCCTTTCTCTCATGACCCCCACCCTTGGTCTAATCAATGAAGTCCCATCAGTTCTACCTCTCAAATAACTCTCAAGTCCATCTTTCTGCTCTTTCTTCATCACCACCACCTTATTCAGCCCCTTGTCATCTCTTGCCTGAATCCCACCATTTAAGTTCCACCCTACCTCCAGTTCTTTCTAAACATTCCTCTCCACTCTCCATAACCTCTGAGTGACTGCTTGCACATTCACTGTAATACACATACACAAGCTTTCATGATTTGTCTACATTTCCATTCTCCCCTCCCCTCATGCCTCCCAAACATCCTGAGTTCAAGAAAAATGAGCTATTTCCAGTTCCTGCGAAGATCCATGCTGTTGGAAAGTCTCATGCCTTTGTGCTTGCAGTTCCCTCTGCCTAGAATGCCATTATGGACCTTGTATCGACTCCACTGATTCATCCTTTAAGACTCAGCTTAAACATCATCCATACTGTAAAGCTCTCCCTGATCTCCACTGTATTATTCAGGGTTCTCCAGAGAAACAAGACCAACAGGATGTGTGTGTATGTATAGAAAGAGACTTATTTTAAGAAGTTTGTCCATACAATTATGGAAGCTAGCAAGCCAAAAATCTGCAAGGTTGTCCCGCAGGCTGGAGATCAAGGAAAGAGCCAGCGCTACAGCTCAAGTCCAAAGGCCGCCAGGCTGGAGACCACCCAGGAAGAGCCAACGTTGCAGTTCAAGTCTGAAGGCCATCTGCTGCAGCATTCTCTTTCGTTTGGGGAAGGTCCGTTTTTGTTCTATTCAAGCCTTCCACTGATTGAATGAGGCCCACCCACACTACAGAGGGCAATCTATTTTAATCAAAGTCTACTGAGTTAAATGTTAATCTCATCCAAAAATACCCTCAAAGAAACACCCAGAATAACGTTTGACCACATATCTGGGCACCACGGCCCAGCCAAGTTGACACAAAAAATTAGCCATGACACCCATGAGCAAGATTAGGGTTTTTCCTTCTGTGATCCTGTAGCATCTCAAATAAAACTCCATTTTAGCATTTACTGCATTGCTTCAATTATTAGTAGACATGTCAATCTTGCCTCCTGTGGGTAGGGTCCATGTACTAGCCATATTTATATCCTACTCATAATACAGCATCAGTAAATACTTGTCAAATTAATGACTAAGTGAATTCATTAACAGTTTTTATATTGTTAAGACATTATACAAGCCTGGTCCTTACAGCAATCACCACATCAAGGAATTATTGTTAGCTTCCTAAGAAAGGAAATAAAAATAGATTTCAAAGAAGTCATTAACCCAACTTCCCATGAGAGACTATGAACTCTAAGGTTCATTTGAAACCTTTGCCCCTTGATTAACACAGCACAAAGGATGGCCTGACTTCCTTAAGCTTTCTTGGGCAGTGAATGGATGGCCACGAGGATGACTCTACCCAGGACCATCCCAGCTCCTGCAGCCACTGCCCAGCAGGAAGTTCCCTACAGCAGTCTGGACTTGTGTGTACCACTCCATGACTCACCTGTTCATAAACATCCCAGGCTCTAAGCTCAAGGCATTTGTGGCATAATAACAGTCAAGAGACCATAATTCCAAGCATGTGTCATAAGGCAACTAGAACAAACTCCTATCATTATTTTGAAACCCAGCACTCAAGGTATGAAGGGACAAGAAATCTTCAACAGCCCTAACAATGTAATTTCATTCTAGAACAAATGGGGCGCTAGTATTTGGTGAGATGGTCTTTGCACTAAGGATTTCGTTAGTAGCTACAATTTTGTGAGAATTTACTATGTTGTGGGCATTATGCTAGAGTAGTTTATGTGCATAGTCTTACTTCATTCTCACACCAGCCCTCTGAGGTAGGTGCTATTTTAGCCACATTTTACAGATGAGGGAGGACACTGAAACTTAGAGATTAGGTAATGAGGTTAGAAAGCAGCTCAGTGGAGCTTCCAAACCAGACAGTCTGGCTTTAGAGTGTTGACTAGGACACAGTGCAGCCCCCTCAGAACACCTCAGAATCACAGGAGCAGATCAGGAGTAAATAGTGGAGCTCTCAGAATACTCTCCTCTTTCTATCATATCTCACAAGGCTTTTTAAGACCTTTTTAGGGGGCCAGCCCCATGGCTTAGCGGTTAAGTGCACGCACTCCGCTAACGGCGGCCCGGGTTCGGATCCCGGGCGTGCACCAACCCACCGCTTCTCCAGCCATGCTGGGGCCGCGTCCCACATACAGCAACTAGAAGGATGTGCAACTATGACATACAACTATCTACTGGGGCTTTGGGGAGAAAAAAGGAGGAGGACTGGCAATAGATGTTAGCTCAGAGCCGGTCTTCCTCAGCAAAAATGAGGAGGATTAGCATGGATGTTAGCTCAGGGCTGATCTTCCTCAAAAAAAAAAAAAAAAAGACCTTTTTAGGACCCATACCCCACCCCACCTACTCTTCTAGCCTCACCTCTATGCTCTCCCCATCTGCATTTAGCACTCTGGCCAAACCGAATGTATCTTGGTCCTGTCAACATCTCTTGTCTATAGGCCATATACTAGGTATTTCCTCCACCAGGACCTTTCTCTTCTCCTCCCCCTTCACCTGACTGACTCTTGTTCATTTTCAGGTCTCAGCTTTGCCCTCACTTTCTCTGGGGAAAGCTCTCCTGACTACCCTGTCTGAGTTGGGTGCCCTTCACCCTGTATGCTCCTACAATCCTCTAATTTTTTCTGTCACAGACCTTATCAAGCTGTGTGGTAATGGCCTGTCTCCTAATGGTGACCTCCATGTGATCATAATTGAATACCCCTCACCTAGCACAAAGTCTGACGTGTGGTAGACACTTAATAAACATTTGATGGAAGGAGGAATATAAAAATGGATGAACTGAATAAATGCTGTTTATCACTTGCTTCTAGACAGGACACTTTTAAGACATTCTCAGAAGAGTTTCTAAGATTTCATAAAAAATTGATGCCCCAGTGACATCGTCTCCCCTAGCAACTTAAGGAGCCCCTAGACTTCTCTAACTAAGAAAAGAGGTTCTGGGGCCAGCCTGGTGGCGCAAGCGGTTAAGTGCGCGAGCTCTGCTGCGGGGGCCCGGGGTTCGCTGGTTCAGATCCGGGCGCACACCAATGCACCACTTGGCAAGCCATGCTGTGGCGGCAGCCCATACAAAGCGGAGGAAGATGGGCACGGATGTTAGCCCAGGGCCTGTCTTCCTCAGCAAAAAAAAAGAGGAGGATTGGCAGATGTTAGCACAGGGCTGATCTCCTCACAAAAAAAAAAAAAGAAGAAGACAAGAGGTTCTGAGGACCAAGCACTAATGACCCCTTGAACTTTCCTTCTCCCATTTCTATCTCTGAATCCAGATACCTGTTAGCAGAGAGCACCTGGGATAGTTTTGAAGATAGCTAAAGCCTCTAAGCAAGACTCTCGGTACTGCTCTAAGGTGGACATAATCCTGAAGCACTTTTTAAAACAACGTCTGGGTGTGGTTCCGCTCTGGGGTTATAAATGTGCTCTCCGTTTTTCATCATATTTTCATAAGTAATCCTCCATCATGGCTAAATTATGCAAACGAGGTTTTCGTGATTCCTAAAGAGCACACCCTTAGTCACAGCACAAGATGTCACTCATGACAACAAATGTTGAAGGCAATTGTTTTCATCTTGAATCCAGATCCTTCTTCTGTCCTGGGATAGAAGGTTGAAAGTCAGAGAAACGTGCTTGTGCAATGTTACACTCCTTCCTCTTTCTGAAAGAGAGAAGGTGGGCATGACACTAGACGACATCTGAGGTTTCCCATTCTTAACATTCTGTGAGCCTGTGAAGTCATAAAGTGTGGCATGCACTATTACTCAACAAGTGTGATGGGCTGAACTGTGTCCCCCCAAAATTCATATGTTGAAGTCCTAACCCCCAGTACCTCAGACTGTGACTGTGTTTGGAGATGGGGCCTTTGAAGAGGTAATTAACTTAAAATAAGGCTGTTAGGGTGGGCCCTAATCCAGTCTGAATGGTGTCCTTATAAGAGAGGAAATGTGGATACAGACGTGAGCATGCACAGAGGAACTACCATGTGAGGACAAAGGGACAAGGTGGCCATCTGCAAGCCAAGGAGAGAGGCCTCAGAAGAAACCAACTCTGGACACACTTTGATCTTGGACTTCTAGTCTCCAGAACTGTGAGAAAATAAATTTCTGTTGTTTAAGCCACCTAGTCTGTGGTATTTTGTTATGGCAGCCCCGGCAAACCAATAAAACAAACGATAGGACAATATTAGAATCCTAGTGCATGATGTGTTTATCTGTCATTTTGACTAAGGATGTTTTGATTCCACATTTTTATTACAAACATTTTAATTTAAATAGTACCAATATTTATTAATTTTGGTTAAGAAATAATTTGGAGGGTGAATGTCATTAAGCCAATTTAATTGCTTAGTCAATTTTTTATGGAGATCAGCTAAACCATTTTCAGTTTTTTTCTCTTTTAAATTTTGTTCAGCTTAAGTCATTTTCATTGAATCAATTTTTATCAGTGTGTATTTCACAACAAAGGTAAGATTCATCAATCAATGTTTGTCCAAATAAAATTTTATCAATTATAGCCTTTTATAAAGTTTCCACTATATGGCTATTATTTTTACTAAGGTCAAATTTTCCAGGTCAAATATTGTTGACAAAATTTGACTCTTTTGTTAATTTTTTAAAAAAAAATAACTTTTTGTATTTTGAGATATAATTCATCTACATAAATTTATCCTTTTAAAGTATATGATTCACTGGTTTTTAGTGTTTTCACAGGGTTATCATCACTACTATCAAATTCCAGAACATTTTCATCACCTCAAAAAGACACACCCTACTCCTCTCTTCATGCCCTCAGCCTCTGGCAAGTAGTAATCTACTTTCTGTCTCTCTGGATTTGCCTATGCTGGACATTTCATATAAAAGGAAGCAAACAATACGTGACCTTTTTTATCTGGCTTCTTTCACTTAGTATCATGTTTTCAAGGTTCTCCCATGTTGTAGTATGTATCAGTACTCCATTCTTTTTTACGGCCAAATAATATTCCATTATTTGGATATACCATATTTTGTTCATTCATCCATTGACAGGCATTTATATAATTTCTACTTTTTGGCTATTATGAATAATGCTGCTATGAACCTTCGTGTACAAGTTTTCATATGGCCATATGTTTCCAATTCTCTTGTGTATATACCTAGGAGTGAAATTATTGGTCATATGGTAACTCTATGCTTAACTTTTTGAGGAACGACCAGACTGTTTTCCAAATTGGCTACACCATTTTACATTCCCACTAGCAATCCATAAGGGTTTTAATCTTTTTTTAATTTTTATTTTTGTTTACCATGTGCAGTTTTGGTATTTTTAGCTTTGTTTTACATTTATTGATACTACCACTAATATTCATTACAAATTGTACAAAAATATGATAGCTTGCATTTATTTCTCAGCAAATTCAAGGAAATTAGATATTCCAGAATATTTCTGTTGTCCAGAATTGGTTTATTGCAAGGGTCTGAAAACTAAAACCCATGGGCCAAATTTAGCTGCCGACTGTTTTTCTATGACCCACATGCTAAGAATGTTTTTACATTTATAAATGGCCGTAAAAAATCAAAGGAAGAATAATGTTTTGTACTACACAAAAATTACATAAAATCCAAATTTCATTGACTATAACTAAAGTTTTCTTAGAACATAGCTATGTTCGTTCATTTACATATCATCTATGACTGCTTTCACACTACAATGGCAGAGTTGAGTAATTGTAACAGAGATCATCTGACCTACAGAGCCCAAAATATTTACTAACTGACCCTTTACAGAAAAAAGTCTATCATAGTGCCAATCTAATTCATCTTTACTTTTCAGATCACATGGTGCGATGGGCAGTAACTGCTCAAATAGTTGGCAAAAATAGAGCATATAGCAGCTACTCCACGCGTGGGCCTCACTCTGTTGCCAGTCGGTGAACTTTGTGATCCACAATGAGATGAACACAGAAATTGAGAGTAAGCCTTAGAAACTTACAGAAAATTGACAGAGTAATTTTATATACCTGTTGAATTTAATACTTAAAAAAAGGGCTGTGTATTTTGTATGTCTTGGGGGTTTTTTAATTTCACTTATCTAGTAATTGATTTTTATTGTATTTTATTAAAATAACAGTTCATGACAAGTTGGAAATTTTTTTAACAAACTAGTCCTTTAACACAGATAGTTGGAGAAGCACTCAAAATGGGAATCAATGTCTTTAGAATCAAAGGAGCGTATCTACTAGAACATAAGCATCCTGAGGGCAAGGCTTTCATCTGCTATGGGCACCTCTGTGTGGTCCAGCGCCTAGATAGACAGGGCCTGGTACAATGCAATAGATGCTCAATAAATACTGGACGATTGTACAAATCCAACACAACCCACGACCTAACTTCAACATCACTGCCAAGGATTACTGTTTTCTAGGTTTGTTTCCTTTTTAGTTTACTCTCAGAGGCAGTATAGACAGCACAGATCTGGAGCCAGGCCTGAGTTGAAATCCCAGCTTCCCCTCTTACTAGCCAGTCTACCTTGGGGCAAGTTTCTCAACCTCTCTGTAATTCTTCATCTATAAAATGTGGATAATCATAGTGTCTAAAGAGTTATTAGGATAGTCATCTGAATTAATATACGTAGATTACTTAGAAAGGTGCCTAGCACATAGTGAAAACTCAATAAATATTAATGTCATTATTATTCTACATATATGCAAAGTGTATACGCATGAAGTGGTCACAAAACTTTCTCCTCTTAGCTGCCCAAAATGGCAGGCAGCACTTCGTCCTTTTAAAGTAAATGCATTTTATATTCCTGCCAAATATGAGATCCCTAGCTTTGTAAAAACAGTCTCTCTAGGTTAAGGTCACCAGATATTTTTGGCAAATTGTAAGATATCTATTTGTATATGATTTTTCATGAGTTTGTGAAGTATTTGTCATAAATTTCCTTACAGTCCTAAGGCTTAATTTCAAGTATATAAAGTACAGCCCATGAACTGGTACAAGTAATGTGCAAAAGTTTCAATTCTGTCATCCCGCGCACTACCCCTACCCATCCCCAATCCCAACAAACTTTACAAAACAGAAAATTGTTTCAAGTGACTCTCCTTCAGTCTATGACAATCCCTTCTTAGGCAGGTCTCCAGGCACTGTGGGGGTAGTGGTAATAGTGAGTGGCTCCCCATAGGAATGACCCTCTCTGCAATTATATCTCAGTACAATGTTCAGGGTTACTGGAAGAAATACAGCTCAACCAGCTCCACAGAAAGTCTTGCCCTCCACAAACATTCTTGCCATTCCATTCTTCCCTTCAGCCTGGAATAAATCTCCTCCCAGTCTCTGCCTACTGGGAACGTAGACATCCTCCAAGACCAGACATCAATACCACTTCTGTAGCAACTTCCCAGATCCCTTGCAGTCAGAATTAATAAAAACTACAAAACCTTATATTATCATTCTTGTTCAATGTCTGTCTTGTCCACTAAGCTGACCTCAGGGCAACTACCAAAGTGCCTTGTGCATAGTGAGTGGAAAAAAAAGATACCAAATAATATCTTCTGAGAAACTGCAATCAGACGTCAACAAGCTATTCTTTAATTGCCTGCCTTCCCCCGCTACCTAAATTCCATGAGGGCAGGAATCTTAACTGCCTTGCTTATTAGCCAGGGACTGGCACTAGTAGCTGCTAAATAAATACTGGTTGAATAAATGGATGAATAAATGAATGAATGAATGAGGGACCAAGACAGGAATAATCATAAAGTGGGGTCATCTGATATCTTATTCAAGCTGATCTCATTCCCCTCCACACAAAGGGGTGGGGGGAAATTTCAAAATTACCTTACTCCAGACTTGAATAATCAAGTTGTTCTTTCCCAAGATCAAAAATAGAGCTGTATATCATGATGTCACACATAGCATACACAGCATACTGATATTAGGTTTGTTTAAGGAACAGATCTATTTTTTTCTTCCTTCCTTTAGCCAATTTTAAATCATCTTTTTTTTCTGGGAGCAAAGCTTCAAGTTGTCTAGGTCATTTCTCTCCTAATTTTCTCATGCCATTAGGGTCATCCATTTTGTAACATTTAAGGATTTCATCCATCTTGGTGACAACAGTTTCCATTGGATCAGGGTATCAACAGGCTACAATGACCTGGGTAATACTAAGAGCTCAGGCTCAGAGTATAAACCCCAGCCATGGATTGGGGTTATCCAAAGGTCAGAGAGCAACTAAACTAACTTTATTAGCCAATTGTTTTTACTGCCCATTATGGGCATATGTGTTAACCTTCCAAGGGACCTGAGAGAAGAGACACCAAGAAGGTAACCTAAATGTCACTCTGCCTACATCTTCACTCACCTTGTTTACTTACAGTGTTCATAATGACTAAGATTCTAGAATCACAGATATTAATTCTGGAAAGGACCATAGAGATAGTTTAATCCAGGGGTTGCAAACTCAAATGTCTGTAGTGGCGGAACAGATTACTTAATTGAAAGAAGATAGTGACCTGAGGCCTGGTGAGAACAGCAAAGAATAGGCTCATCTGAAGAGAAGAGCAAATACTTGGCTCCAGCTGGCTGTTGCCAATGGCATCTAAGGCCCAATGTGCCTGATCTTCTGGGTTTTTTCCAAAAAAAGATGACTCTTCCGATTTTCATGAGCTGGCTCTCAAATTTTTTTAAATCATGGTAAAATACACATAGCATAGAATTTACCATCTCAACTATTTTTAAGTGTACAGTTCAGTAGTGCATATTGTTGTGCAACCAGTCTCCAGAACTCTTTTCATGTTGCAAAACTGAAATTTTATACCCGTTAAACAACAACTCACGATTCCCCATTTCCCCCAGCCCTTGGCAATCACCATTCTACTTTCTGTCTGTATGAATTGACTACTCTAGGTACCTCATATATGTGGAATCAGACAGTATTTTCATTTCGCAACTGGTTGTTTCACTTAGCATGATGTCCTACAGGTTCATCCATGTTGTAGCATGCATCAGAATTTCCTTCCTTTTTAAGGCTGAATAATATTTCATGTATGTATATACCACATTTTTTAATCCATTCATCTATCGATGGACACTTGGCTTGCTTCCACCTTCTGGCTAGTATGAATAATGCTTTAATGAACAGCATTATTTGAACATAGATGTACAAATATCTCATCAAGATCCTGCTTTTAATTCTTTTGCGTATATACCCAGAAGCGCAATTACTAAATCATACGGTAATTCTATTTTTAATTTTTTGAGAAACCACCATATGGTTTTCCATAGCAGCTAAGACCATTCTACAGTCCCACCAACAGTGCACAAGGGTTCCAATTTCTCCACATCCTCACCAACACTTGTTATTTTCTATTCTTTTGATAGTAGCCATCCTAAGGGGTATGAGGTGGTATCTCATTGTGGTTTTGATTTGCATTTTTCTAATGATTAGTGATGTTAAGCATCTTTTCATATGCTTGTTGATCATTTGTATGTCTTCTTTAGAGAAATGTCTATTTAAGTCTTTTGCCCATTTTTTAAATCAGGTTGTTTGTTTTATTGTTATTGAGTCAATTTTGAAATGATGGACACTAATTCAAGTTTTGTAAAAAACACTACACAGACAAAGTACATGGCCCAGACACCTTTCAAGCAGTATACAGCCCAGAGTCCTCCATTTGATAACCTGACATGGGCCCAACACCCTCATCTTGCAGACAAGGAAACCAAAACCTAGATCATAAAGTCAACATGCCCACAGTCGCACGTGGCTGTCTGGTATCTGAGACAGAACTAGACCTGAGGTCCTCTAACTCACAGGTCTTTGGGACACTTCTTAGAACACTCACCAGAGCCAAAATCTCTGATTTATAAGAGGTTCCCACTTGCTATAAATTCATAACTGGACTTGGCTACTTGTGAAGGAAAGTGTGAAAGGCAATAATTCAAAATGTTCTCACCCCCTGAAAAGAAAAAAGATAAATATGTGAGGTGATGGACGTGTTAATTAACTAGATGAGAGGAATCGTTTCACAGTGTATATGTATATCAAATGAACACTTTAAAACTTGGAATTTTATTTGTCAATTACACCCCAATAAAGCTGGAAAATAAAAAGGCAATCACTCAAGGCAGAGTCAGGCTGAAAGAAACCTTCTTTGCCCACTGCCTCCTTCTTCTTTCTCTCGAGGTAGAAATGGGGGCTAGAGATCTATTCATTATCAGTCAACAATGGACAAAGAGAAGCCTGTGTGCCGCATTAGTCATTGCTTGGAGGTCTCTGACTTCTCTTCTCACTCCTGCTCTGAAGTGACTTCTCTTTGATGCTATTCCTGAAATGGACTGCGACCCTCCAGCTGGGCAGGGCTGAGGGCATGTGGGGGACATGAGGGGGATATTAGAACCGTAATTCTGGTTGGATCTGACATGTGGATTCCCAAGAGTACATATGGCAATGAGAACTTGGAAAAGGTTGTTACGTGGAGAGGAAAAACAAGGAACATTCTTAAGAAGAAACGGCAAAGACGTGAAGATGTCCAACTCTGAAAAGCGATGGTCTTTCTCTTTGTGGGACAGACTCACAATCTGACTTGCTGAATACTCAAGGAATGGAGTATTTCTGCCCCTAACTTGCTGCGTGCCCTGAGGTGAAATCCTGTACCTCCTTCTACCCCAGCTGTCTTTTCATAATATTGGAAAAAAGTTACATAGACGTGGGGGTTTTCTGTCTTGTGATTGTGGCACATAGGCACACGAAATTGACATAAATCACGTATCCATGCCATCCTGCCTTGCCTGGTGTCCTCTGCTCTACTGGCCCCTCAACCAGCTTCAGCTCCTTTGATGATGCAGGAATTGAAAGTTTGAGGAGAGTTAGAGCAGAGGCAATTGTAATAAACTGAGGGACCTCATTCAAACTCCTTCGTTCCTGGAGAACACCTTGAAATTGCTGGTGAACTGCAGCAAATCACCAGCCAGCAACTCCAAGCTCTGATCGTATTTGATGTTGCTGTGAGGATGGCGACTTGCAACTTCCCTCATGGCTAGGGGCTAGAGTGGTGCAGAGGAAAGTTTGAAAGGGTAGTTGATATTTGAAAAAGCGCTTGGGGGACCCTCAGATGAAACTGCTCACTACACTAATGGCTGCTACCAATTATATCATCCACACTCTAGAGTTGAGTATTGATAGTTTCCTGACACAACCATGACTCACGCCAGTCTGAATGATGCCTTTTTAATACCAAGCCTGGAGCTGGCCTTGCTCAGTCTCCTGACTCCTCAACCACCCAGTGTCCTCTCTGGAACAAGCTCAGGAAAGTGTGTTTGAGGAGTGTTTACCGTAGCCAGTAAAACGATCCAGTGTGGAGCACCACTTATTAAAAAGGCACGCCCAGGTTTTCAAATCTTTTTTTTTTGAGGGAGATTGGCCCTGAGCTAACAGCTCTTCCTCCTTTTTTCCTGTTTTTCTCCCCAAAGCCCCAGTAGATAGTTGCATGTACATCCTTCTAGTTGCTGTATGTGGGACTCCACCTCAGCATGGCTTGATGAGCAGTGAGTAGGTCCACACCCGGGATCCAAACTGGCAGAGCCCACAAACTTAACTGCTCCACCACAGGGCCGGCCCCCACAAGTCTTTTAATTTACATTGCCTGATATGTTATCAGGATTCAGCCAGAAATGAGGCTTCATCATAATCTCCTAGATCAGAGCAAATGCCGAGTCTCACTCATCTTTGTATTCCCAGGACCTAGTCCAGGGCCTGGCCCCTGAACATCTGGCGTTCATTCACTCATTTGAATGCTGACTGAGCAAACAATATGTACAAGGCGTTGTCCCAGGAACTAGGGGGCAGCAAAAGCACAAGACAAGTCAGGCCCCTGCCCTCAGGGTGCTTCCAGCCTAGAGGAGCTTCACCTCCTGCAGGAAGCCCCCCTTTCCCCACCATCTCTCCCTGATGCTGCTGAAGATCCAGTGCCTATCCAAAAGACCACACTCACTACGGGGCACTGTAATTACCTGTATGGATTTCTTGAATACAGGACTGTGAATTATTCATCTTTGTAAACTCCAGTGCCTAAAACAGAGCTTCGTACTCTGAAGGTGCTCCACAGATGCTCGTTAATCACTGAACCCACACTTCCCCTCTGATTCCACTAAGACATGGAGAGGAGACTCGCGGTGTAGAATGTGCAATGTTGCTCTCTTGGTTTACCCCTTGTGCTAACCAGCTGCTTGATAATTGCCCATTTACTGATCTACCTGCCCTACTAGACTGTAAGGTCCCCAAGAGCAAGGAACATCCCTTGTCCCAAGACACAGCAATACGAGGAGCTCAAAAATGTTTATTAGATTGTTGAACAAATAAATTGAATTATGAATAAAATGAAAGATGCTTAGATATAAAAATGATACCTAATTATACATATAATGATAAAATCCTAAAGAGTGATATAAGATTATTCTGACATCTCTGATCTGTGATGGTGGTGGTACTCCTAACTTACAGCAAAAGCTTACCAGAGTGATACAGAAATCTGTCAACAGTCGAACTATTATGATTTCCACTATCTGCTCACGCAGTGAGAACACTTCAACCCATCTTCACTTAGCCATCTCATTAGATTAATGTAGGTCTCTACTTCCTCTCTCAAACACACTGAATTTTTTCACTGGACACCCAATGAAAGAGTGCAGCCACAAAGGTCTTCACTTGTGCGTCTGAATGCTTCTGCTCCCATGAGCTGAGCTGTATGCTTTCCAAGACTCAGTTGAGTTTATTCCCACCCCATTATTGTCCATTGTAATTGTTATTATAATTTGTCAATTGAATTCAATATCGTATAAGCGGATGAAATAGGAATGCAAAATAAGAGTTGTTATTTTTATAAAAATTAAGTTGAATGTATTGGGAAAAGTTGATAAAATAAATCATTGAAAATATCGTCAGATTAGGCATGAGCTAGTAAATGCTAAAAGTTTAGGGAGAGAAAAATCTTATTAAAATTCTACACTCAAAACTTGGAAACGTAGGGGCCAGCCCAGTGGTGTAGTGGTTGAGTTTGCGCACTCAGCTTCAGCGGTTCACAGGTTCGAGTCCCAGGCGTAGACTCAAGCATTGTTCATCAGGCCATGCTGTGGCGGCATCTCATATACAAAATAGAGGAAGATGGGCACGGATGTTGGCTCAGGACTAATCTTCCTCAGCAAAGAGAAAAAGATTGGCAAGGGATGTTAGCTCAGGGCTGATCTTCCTCACTAAAAATTCAAAAAAACTAGAAGATATGGATAATACTTTATGGAAATGGTTTGTGCGAAAAAGACAAATTGAAGGGGCTGGCCTGGTGGTGTAGCGGTTAAGTTCTCGTGCTCTGCTTTGGCGGCCCGGGGTTCACTGGTTCAGTTCCTGGGCGCGGACCTACACACCACTCATTAAGCCATGCTGAGGCGTCATCCCATATACAGCAACTAGAAGGATGTACAACTATGACATGCAACTATCTACTGGAGCTTCGGGGAGAAAAAAGGAAAAAAGGAGGAAGATTGGCAACAGATGTTAGCTCAGGGTCAATCTTCCTCCCAAATTAAAAAAATAAACAAATAAACAAAAGACAAAGTCGAACTTGAATCAGCCATAATGAAAGAAAACCTTAGTTTTGAGGCCTACACCAAAACCAGACAAATGAATCTACATTATGTGTTGTAAATGGTATAAAAATATTTAAGGCTTGTAGATATCATATTCTTTATGATTATAAACTTCTGCAGAGTTTTTTCAACTCACTGATTATTAGTGTATGTATCTGGCAGAGATTTTCTACTGTATGTTGGCTTATTCAAAGTCTCCATCCAAAAATAGTAACTCACCAGGCAGGTCCCTGTAATGCCATCCTCCTGGCCTCCCACCCTAATGACTAGAGTAACAGAGGACGGTCCTAGCCACATTTCCATCCTATCATTTTCTCTACTGTCCTGAGTAACGTAGGAGAATCTAACCAACTGAAAGGCATTTAGATGTCTGTTATCATATCTTTCTAAGAGGATTTTGTACCCTAACATTATACTGAAAACAAGAAACTATGTTGTTGAACAAAAGCTCTCTCTAGAGAAAGGGAAAAGGAGAAATGATTTTTGTTGAGTGTCTTCTGAGAGTAGGTGCTTTTCATATCTAATCTCATGTAATCATCCTGAACACTCTAGAAGTTGCAGCTCACTGGCCTCACTTCACAGATGAGGAAACTGAGGCCCTGGGAGGTTAAGCAAGGTCACACAGCAGGTACTAGAGAAATGGCATGCGACCCACCGTGAGCCAATACACTTCCCCAGCCACCACATTACCTCTGATGCTATGCCCCAGATCTGACATCCCATTTTTTCAGAAATAAAACTGTATTGTGACTATGTATTGTATTTCTTTCTAACAAGCTCCAGCTAGTTCGGGGGGAGAGGGTTTCTGTTTTATTGTTGGTACCTATCCAAGCTGAGCAACTTCCCTGCTGTCCTCCAACGCTGGCTTAGGCTGCCTAAGCCCTATAAAAAGCTCCTGTGCCATGCTATGCTATGTTCCAGCTATTCTAGAAATTCTCCAGGCTACCCTCCACCCCTCCACTTTCCTCCCTCCCTCTCTCTCTCTCTCCCCTCCTATAGGTTGAATTTCATCACCCCAAAAGATATTGAAGTCCTGTGAACGTGACCTTATTTTGACATAGAGTCCTTGCGGATGATTAAGTTAAAATGAGATCATTAGGGTGGGCCCTAATCCATTATGACTGGTGTCCTTACAAAAAGGGGAAATTTGGACACAGAGACAGACACAGAGGGAAGACAAGATGAAGATACAGGGAGGATGCCATCTACAAGCCAAGGAACACCTGAGGGTACCAAAAGCTAGGAGAGAGGCATGGATCTGATTCTCTCTCACAACTCTCAAAAGGAACCAACCCTGCTGACACCTTGATTTCAGATTTCTAGCCTCTAGAACTGTGAGACAATAAATTTCTGTTGTTTAAGCCCCCAGTTCATGGCATCTTTTTACAGCAGCCCCAGGCCTCTAATTCTCTCTCTCTCTCTCTCCCCACCCCTCCAGTTTCCATGGATTCCAGCCTGGCCTGGATTCTCTGGCTCTCTTTGTGAGGTTTTTGTTTCCCTCAGGGATAGGGCCTCTCAGTCTCCCCATCTTGGAGAACAGTTTCCCAGGGAGACCTGCTCCTTTCCACCAACAATCCAAGCTCCCAGCACATCAAAGTCTAACACTGGCCCAGCATCCCAGGCCCCCAGTTGAGAACGGAGGTGCCAGGTGAAGAGAGATTGGGCTGTATTAGGATGGTCATCTGTTTTCTTTTGTTTTGTTGTGACTTGATTTTTTCGGTCAGCTAAGCAGAATTGTATGGCAAGACCAACACCACTGTATAGAATGCCCCTTTCTCACACAGGTTAAGAGTGTTATCATGGCTATTCTTTGCTGACCTAATACCTTCTATATTGTGTCCTCTATTTTAACCACATGGTCAGGCGCCAACAAAGCCTTTCCCTGAAATCTCCAGGAGAATCACAAAATTAATCTAAAACTGCAAAGCACTCATCAAGTTTCTCTTACAAAATTCTTTGGTGTCATCTTGACAAAATCTCTCAGACTTTCTAACTGAAGTCAGGAGTGAGGCATAAATCATTGTCACCACATCACATCATATTGGGTTTTAGTATTTAATCATTTATCATTTGAAAGATGCCTGATGGGAGGTGGTTTTAACACATCTTTTTAAACACACCAGAAATTCACATCCTTAGTTGTATCAAATGGTACCATATACAGTTCTAGTTTATTCAGTTAACAAATATTAATCAAGCACCCACAAAATGGCAGGCACTGTTTTAGGCACAGGGGCGAATGAGATAAAGCCCCTGCCCTCCTGGAGCTTATTATAATTTATTATCAGAGATAGACAATAAACAAAAATATATAAAATTCTATTTCAGGTCATGATAAGTACTACAGGGAAAAATAAAGCTATAATTATTTGTTCAATATCTATCTTCCCTTTAGGTCATAACCTCCATGTTGACAGTGGCCATATCTGTCTCAGTACTAGGTCATAGTAGGCATTTGATAAGGGTTGTTGGATAGATGGATGAAAGGATAGATGGGTGGATGGATGGATTGATTGAATGGATGGATGGGTGGATTGATGGACGAATGGATGGATGGATGGATGGATGGATGGATGGACAGGCTGCTGGATAGATGGAACTCAACATTCATTTTGGGCTCCTAATAAGCCATGTATATCCTTCACTGAAAAATCATTGGTTCCAATGTACATTTAGTGAGCTCCCATTGTGTGCCACACACATGCTAAGCACTGGGAATAAAGATGAATTAGATAATTTCCCTGTCTCAAGGAGCTCGCACACAAGACTTCTAAAGAAACAAGGATCCTGTCATGGAAGTATACATGTGGTGCTCTGCGCTTAACTGGGGATGGTGAGGAAGAGTTAGGGGGGATGGTGGTGTAAGACAAGGGTCCCAAAGGAAGTGAAACTTGAACCTGGAAGAGACTGCTAGGTACAGAAAAGGCGTTCCAGGCAGAGGGACCAGCAGGGGCAGAAGATGGAGATAGAAAAGTCAAGAGACCCAAGACAGTCTTTTGTTGGGACAGGAACACAGGGAGGAGTGAGAACGATGAGGCTGGAAAGTGAGGCAGAAGCCAAATGTTGATCCACCTCATCTGCATGTGTCAGCTCTTTCATTGCGGAAATCTGATGAGCTTATCAGACAGGTTCCAAAGGTCAGCAAAGCTGAATGGTTAGGGACATTGAAGTCGTTAAATGAGTTGTTGCCTAGAAACCTGGCTTGGCACAAAAGCATCTTTTTCTCCACGCTTTGCTTTGTTTCCACCCTGGGGTATCAGATTCCCTGTCCTATGACTGAGGACCGTCTTCAGGGCAGGCATACGTGAGGCCGCTCAAGTGGTCGTCTGTCCGGCTGCAAGTGCGCTAATCCTGATTCAAATCTGCTCTGCCTCGCACGCGCTGCGCCTCACCGCCACAAACCTGCTCTGCTGGTTCAGGCTCGCTTCTCCCAGAGAAATATTTAGACACTAGTAGGGAGGAGGGGAGGCTCTGCTGGTCTTCAGTGAGCTGGCTGCAGAGAAACGCAATCTATCCTAAGGTCGCTTTGTACAAACAAACGATTCACAAAGGGAAAGACTGTCTTCGTGAATTTTATTCACTTGGGAACCCTCAGATTTAATTGTGCCCCAATATTTATAATCGTTAGTTTTTTCCAATCTATGAGAAATACATACACCTTGCATAAAATATGGAAATTAGAGGAAATACAAAGAATAAAGTTAAAATTATAGTAAATCAATCAGAGAGAACAATTGTTAATATCTTGGAGTATTTCCTTCTAGTCTTTTTTTCTATGAACACAAACATGCATGTACATACACATATAAAGTCACCTATTCAGCACCTACCACGTGTCTGAAATGCCTATGTGCTAATAACTATTAGGTGAATAAATGAATGATCATAATTTTATTTTTACACATTTAGAATGATACTTATATACAGTATGGAATTTTGCTTTTTAAAATTTTACTCAATATAGTAGGTGTATTTTTCTATGCCATTTTTAAAGCGTTTTTTTATGAATGCACAAATACTATTGTGTGGAATAAGGCTGACCTGAACACCCAGTACCTAACCCTACATTTGCATCTCTGAGGATTTCCTTAGGCTAGATTCCTAGCTGTGAAATTAATAGGTGAAAGAGAATAAACCTTTTAAATCCGTGGTGTCATTCAAAATTGATGAACTTTCCAGATCGAAGTGATTCTTCACATGGAAACCCAAGCAGAACTCTGAGAGCTCTCTGGCAGCCTGCAGGCAGCTGCTTCCCCGTCTGCCGAGTGACCAACCCTCTTTGACGGGCCTTGGTCCCGTAATCCCCTCAGATCCTGGATAAACTCCCTTCTCCAGCATCCCTGGGCCATCCTTGGGCTGGACTCCACTGGATTAAGCTCCAGCTCTGCTGCTCTGGTCCTCCACAAAGGCTCAAGGGAGAGATCTAATCAGAAGTGCATTCCATTGGGGGCCGGCCCCACGGCTTAGTGGTTAGGTGCTGGCGGTCCGGGTTCGGATGCCGGGCGTGCACTACTTGTCTGGCCATGCTCAGGCCGCGTCCCACATACAGCAACTAGAGGGATGTGCAACTATGACGTCCAACTATCTACTGGGGCTTCGGGGAGAAAAGTGGGAAAAAAAGGAGGAGGATTGTCAATAGATGTTAGGATTGTCAATAGACGTTAGCTCAGGGCCGGTCTTCCTCAGCAAAAAGAGGAGGATTGGCATGGATATTAGCTCAGGGCTGATCTTCCTCACACACACAAAAAAGAAGCGCATTCCATTTAATTTTCACTTAAGCATTGTCTTTACTGTTTTCCTACTTTCTTTAACCATAGCTATTCTAAACAATTTCTTTGTCACAAAACTATTCCTTTCTTTCTTTTCTTTTTTCCATATTGTGTTCAGTTTGAGGTGGGGATTTAATGTCCCCCTTTAGTACAACATAACTTGTACTAAAAATATCATTAGAACTGTATTCTGTGCCTTCAGCAACACCACGATATAGGCCATTCCAATGGCAGTCATCAAACACGTGCATGTTACTGTGCTAAGCCCTGGAAAAGATTTTTTTTTTTAATGATTAAATCTCTTACAGAATTCAGATTCACCACTATGACGTCTTTACTAAACTATTATTTCCCTGGAAGCTTTTTCTGACCATCCTACTTACATATACAATCCCCTTCCTCTTCTACTTAATTTTTTTCATAGCAGGTATCACCATCACACCAACTATATATTTTACTTGCTTGTCTTATCTGTTTGTCTCACCCCACTAGAAGCAAAACCAAGACAAAGCAGTTTATTCATTCATTCAAGATTTAATGAACACCTCCAGGTGTCTAGAATTGTGATAAGCATGGGATGGGGACTACAAAAAAGTCTAAGACTGCTTTCCAGGAGCTTACGATTGAATTAGAATCAAACAATTAAGCAAAGATATAAAGCAGGGTGTAATTTTAAAATACTAAAATAAATGGGGCAGGACAAAGTAGGTGTGTTCTGGAGGAAGTGAAGAGAACAGACTGTGTGAAGTGAGGATAAAATCTGGTAAGAAGCAGATGAGCTTTCAAGGCAGGTTGGAACTTGATGGAGGAATTTAAGGTAGAAACATTTGGCTCATCCTGTAAGCAGTGCAGATTTTTGAGCAAGAGAGTGGCATGATGAAAATGGTTTATAAAGATTCCTGGTGGGCAAAGAGTGAAAATGAAGAACGATGATGATACGACAGAGAAGAGGAAACCGATGAGAGAGGTCAGTTGGGCCTGAGATGGGGAGGGACTACAGGAAGGTGATAAATGAGAATGGATGAAAGGGCAGAGGACAGCACTGCAGAGGCACAGCTAAAGAATGCCGCGTCACAATGCATTAGCCTCCAATCAGGCAATTCTCAAAAAAAAAGGTTAAGATCATCAGCCATTAAAGAGGACCTCGTTAGTGGACTATAGGAGACTCTGAGGTTGGCTGCCTGAATGGGGGCAGCAGGGAAGAAGACTCATAAAGCACAGGATAAAGACAGCGGGGATATTCTATGCAAAGTTAAACAAATTTAAAGAGCCCAGATAAAGAGGAATAGAACTGAGAAGAGAAAAAAAAATGAGAATCACTATTTTAGATAAATCCCATATGGGTTATGCTCTTAATTTACTTAAAGCAGATGGCTGGACCCGGGACTGCCTAATTTATTACTGTCCTGCCATTCAGAGCCAGAGTCTTCCTTAGGTTCCTAAGCAACTCTGATGGGAAATGTCAGATTGCATGAAATTTCCTGAGTAGAACATGTGACCCAAGTACATCCCACTGAAAATGATTCGAATACTCAAAATTGCTTATCCTACACCACAGCTGCCAGTTCTGTTCCCTCCCTGCTCATGGCATATGGATGGGTGGGCCTTCCCCTATTTACAGGCAGTATGGTGGGAGTTCTAGGAATAAGAAAGACTAAAATCAAGGATGGGAGAAGATTTGGAAGAAACCTTGGGAATCTGGTATTTCAGATTCTCTCATTGTACTATGTACTTCCCAAAATTTTCTACAAGGGAAGGAAAGTAGCAAAGCATTTAAAAAGAAGCATATAAACTTCTCCGGCAATGAAGCAGCCTCTGAGTCAGTAAACATCTAAGAAACTGAGTAACGTTTGAGATAACATGAAAGGATTGAAAGAGTGTGGACAGAATCAGGAGCTAGGCTAGTTTATGATCTGAAGAGGTCAATGACATAACAAAAGCAATAATTAAAATTTTATGAGGCAGTGTTACTACGTGCCAGGCCCTGTAGGAATTATTATTACTCCCATTATGCAGATTCCTGAGGATTCCTAGAGGATTTAAGTTAGGTCACACAGCTAGTAAGTAACACTATTAGAAACCAGTCCCATGGATCTGCCAAAGCGGAAGAAAGCAGTTGATCAGAAAAGATGAAGGACAGCAAGTTGCAAGTGCCAGAATTAGAGCATGCAAGGGGTTTCCCTGTGGCATTTCTTACGAGCAGAGCACAGAGATAAGGCTAACAGAGGCATTAATTGCTTAGTGCAGAAGGGAGCATTTGCCAAAGGCAATGTGCTATCCTGTATTGCATCCTGGAACAGAAAAAGGGCATTAGTGAAAAATGAAAAAAGTCTGGGGTTTAGTCAATAGTAATGTACCAATGTTGGCTTCTTAGTGATGATAACTGTACCATGGTAATATGAGATGCAGGTAAAGGATATAGGAGAACTCTCTGTACTGTCTTGTAACTTTGCTGTAAATCTGAAATTATCCTAAAATAAAAAGGTATTTGAAAATTTTTTAGAAAAAAAAGTATTCGTGACATGTTTACAAACATTCTTCAGAACAGTACCATTTAAAATGGAAATGGCGGGCCGGCCCCATGGCTTAGTGGTTAAGTGCACGCGCTCCGCTACTGGCGGCCCGGGTTCGGCTCCCGGCCGTGCACGGACACACCGCTTCTCCGGCCATGCTGAGGCCGCATCCCACATACAGCAACTAGAAGGATGTGCAGCTATGGCATACAACTATCTACTGGGGCTTTGGGGGAAAAAACCTAAAAAAATAAAAAATAAAATAAAATGGAAATGGCAAGGGTAGCATTGCATTTTTGTGGCTGGTCATATTTCTTGGCAGATGAGATTATTTCTAATGAAAATCCCAATGAGTAACGTTATTGAGCACTTATATTTCAGCCTTCATCCAAAGGATGTCACACACATGCCACATGTCATCTTCAAGATAATACTCATGAACTAAGTAGGAGCTATTATTATCCCAATTGACAGATGGGAACACTCTTAGGAGAGTGCCTAGAATCTGGTAGGTGCTCAAAAATTAGATTTTTTTATTATAGAGGCTAAGAAACTGGGCCAGCTTGTGAGCAACAGAGTAACAATTCAAACCAAACCCTAAAAGTCTTCCAATCCCAGCCTTGTCATTTACTATGGCTTGGGCAAGTTAGAAAACCAAAGAAGCTAATATTGGGGAGTGGATTTAAAAGTCTGTTGAAAGTTGCATCTTATCAACTTAAGTTTAAAAACAGACAACTAATTGTTTATTAAGTATTTCAGAATTGTTGGATTAAATTTAATTAAATAATTTGAAAATACCGAGGCTGCATAGTGCTGTATCAAGGTCAAAAAAAGGGGCTGAAAATTACCTTTCTTAAGAATCCTCGGACACACCTCTGGATACAAGAACCAAATAATAAGAGAGAGACAATAATAAGAAACCAAAAACAGGAAGATAAAATAACAGAAACTGTTAGCCCCCAAGAAGTATGGGAGCCTCTAGGAAAAGTGTGTTTCCAATGTCCCTTGGGGTTCAAACGACTGCAGTTCATCGGACCAGGCAAATTCCCATAATGAGAAGCACTTCCTTAGAAGGGGAAGGTGGAAGGGGCAAATTATGAAGATAGCCTTCTGATGACTAATGCCCACAATGAAATGAAAATGGCTGGGGGGAGAGGGGGAAAGGCTAGTGGTCAGACACCCTTGCTCATTCACATTCAGTTCGACCCCACCAACCTTCATTTAGAATTTTCTTAGTGTCAGGGATGATGCCAAGCTCTGGGAAGGATACAAAGGTAAAAATAAATAAAACAACGCCTATCTTCAGTGAGTTTACATCTAGAAGTGTATTTCACTAGAAGAAAATACAGCAAAGGTGTGGCACAGTGGAATATCTTGAGTTTGAATCTCAACTCCACTGTTCACTCCATGCCCACATTGCAGGTTCTCTTTGGGCCTCAGTAAGAATAATGGTAACTAATATTCGCCTGGCAAGGCTATTGGGAGGATTGAAAATGGGGTAATTGTCTGTAAGGATGTCTGACACAAAGTCAAAAGAAATCCCACCATAAATGCATTTCCTTTTCCTTCTTTTTTTTGCCCTCAGCACAAAGAGAGAGAAATCCCTTACTCGCCCCCAGTCACCCAGCTCTTTATTTCAAACTAGACCTTGGTCTCACCTGTTATAGCAAAAGGGAAGTCACAGCAGAAAAGCTAACAGGAGTATTAGGCTTCAGAGACTGCAGAAGCCCAGGTCCCAGCAGAATAAGCACTACTGAGGGGGGTTTCAAGAGCAGACTTCAGAACCTTACCACATTATTATCTTACCGACTGGCCCCCCGCCTAGGCACAAAGATGGGGGTGCCAAAATCCAGAGCACACGCTGCTGACGCGAAGCTGCGTAGAAGTCAGACAAGTGAGAGCCCTTTGCTAATCCATCTGCCCAGACCGGGAGCCTCTCATTAGCACAAGAAATAAGCCAGCGGCAGCCTTGCCTCTCCCCACCCTCATATCCGCCTAAAATGTGACACTTTTGTACTTCTTGGTCCAAAACAGGTTGAGTAAACATCAAAACCCTAAGCCTGGAGTCATATAACTTATTCGTTTATTCAACAAATATTTATTCAGCCCCTACTGTGTGCTCTGGAACATTTTCTTCTCCCTGGACCCCCAGCGGCCTTTAATCTCTCTCTTTCATCCTTGCTGGCCCTGTAAGCCTCTAGTTTAGAATCTATTTACCGTTCCTTAGCCAACCTTCCACCTTCTGACACACAGGGCTGCCATCTCTTTCCTCCAGAATAGGTTATTGTTCTATACTCCCCTGCTCTCAGGTTTACCTCTTTCTTTGTGTCTTCATTCAATGCCCTTAATCCCTTCATTGTCAAGCTCCTCCTGCTTCTCCTCCCTGGAATCCTACCAGCGATATCTGATCTCAACTCACCCACATGACAGCCCCTGAACACAGCAAATGGGCTGAAAGAATGTAACTCGTTTGCCTGAGGGAATCCAACTCAACAAACTCTGTAAAAATAATAATAGCAACAATAATAGCTAGCACTTGAGACTGAGATTAGGGACAGGTTATCCTTATTAGTAATGACCAAGTCTAAGGATTGACTATGGGAGTGAGTGGCATGAGGGAGGGTGAGAACAAGGCCATTGGAGGAGGGGAATCCAAAGAAAACTGAGACCAGATATTGAAAAAGTAACCTATAAGGATAAAACAGTCATCAAGAAGTATGACAGAAGTAGCGCAGGAGAGAGGAGCTGGAGCTAAAATCTTAAGGAATGAGGGTGTGTATTGGAAGCATGCAGTAGAAGACTACAAAGGGGGATACAGTCTGATGATGTGAGAGTCAGAGTTAGAGGGGGAGCTAAAGAGGGGGAGGGAAAATGG